>NC_069657.1:283906673-284261673 GCF_027244095.1 Hemicordylus capensis | reverse complement strand
ACGCAGCTGCAGATGGTTGGGCAAGGAGTCTCCTCCTCAGGGCCAGCCTAAGGGTCAGGAGCACCCCAGGCGAAGCCTGTCATGAACCCCAAGTCTGAGATGGAGGAGTCACAGGATAAAGGGGTCATGATCTGAGCTGGACACCAGGGGCTCGCGAGGTGAAGTGGTTGTGACCCCTCAGCCTGACTCTGACCCAGAGGACTCACAGAATGCGGTTAAGCTTTCAGGGGCCCTCACCCCCACCAGTGGGAATGCCAGCACCTGCTGTCCCTCTCAGCAACCCTTGTCAGTGAGTTAAACCCGAAGCACCCCAATCCCCACCAGCAGCCACCCAGCTATGCCACAGCCAGGGCTTAATAAATAGGGTGCAGCCCCTTTAAGACATTCCAGGCTCGGGTGGGGCTGCAGTGTTGGCTCTGTAATTAAGGCCTCCGTTTGACTCCAACATTTGCTGAAGCAATTCATTTGTGGACTCCTGCTCCCTCTTCTTTGTTTCCCTTGCTTCTGACCCTTTGCTTGGTGTGTGTGTGTGTGGTGGTGGTGGTGGGGGTTTTACTACAACCATGACTGATCTCTGGCTCCTGACCTCCTGTTTGTTTGACTTCACCTTGCCTGCTCCCACAGTGAGATTCCTGCCACACCTGCCCTGCCCAGGAATGACAAAGCCCACTTTGGCACCCCCCACATGCCTCCGTGGTCTGCCTAGCCCCCCCCCCCGGGTGCTCCCCTACCACCCCAGTTGCCCACCTGGTCACAGCAGGCAGTGGGCAGGAAAGTTGGTGCTGGGCAGGTGATGGAGAGTGCGTGCCTGCCCTCCTCACCACTGCCTATACCCACCTCTCAATGGCAACAAGGAGGGCAGGCGGGTGATGGGGAACACTCGCTTGCTCTCCTTGCTGCCATCACCTCAACTCAGTGCAGAAGTAGTGGGTGGAGGTGGAGGCAGCAGTGGGTGGAGGTGAGGTGCCTCATTTGGGAGGAAAGCGGGGCTGTGTAAGGCAGTCTTTGAACACCATAAGTCTGACTCCCTCCCTCCTTCCCATCAATCAGTCCAGGCTTGGACTGGCTCACCGAGCAGCAAGACATTTTCCTGGTGCACCCTCCCCTGGTGCACCCTCCTGCGCTCGCTGGGCTCTCCCCGTGCCAGCTGCTCGGCTCCCCTTTTCCCCTCTCCCTGTCCGGAGAGTCCCACCTCCTCTCCTTCCGATTGGTCGTGAGAAGTAGGCTCGGACTGCCCTGCAGGGCAACGGGGCATATTCTCGGTGTGCCCCACCTGCCCCACCCTACCTGCTGCACCCCACCCCACCTGGTGTGCCCCGCCCCACCCCTGCGCCCCAACTCCCACCCTTAATTACCCATTCTGTTTAAAACCTGCCCCCTCCCCACATATATTCCACCACCCTCTCAGTGCCCCCTGTCCGGCCCTGAATCAGCCACTCACTGGCGAGTGCTTTGCTTTCTGTTCTTTAGCTACAGTGCACCCATCCCAGTGAGCCCTGCCCCAGCCAGAGCAGCTCAGCAGCGGCAGCCATTCGCATAGTTTGGGAGGCCACTGTCCCACTCTGCCACCACTCAGTGGCGGCTTTCAAAGTAAAAAACCAAGCAGACAAGCCCCGCCCCTAGGTGGCCATGCTCCCAGCCCCCCTCAGCCCCCTTGGAGTCTCTGTCCCAATTTCAGCCAACGCAATGTTGGCAACCCTGAGGGGGCTGCCTCAGGCCATGAGCTCTCCTGCCTGCCCCAACCAGCCCCCTGCAGATCAGTGCCCAGCAGTGGCAATGCATCTGCCACTTGGAGGAGGAGTGTGGGCCGGGTTGGGACTCAGAGGACCTTTCAACACCCTCCTCTGGGAGGAGAGAGTGCCCAGAGTTCCTTCGTCCTGGGCCTGGCCTGCACAGGCCTCCTCCGAGTGGCAGCTGCTTGGGGGACAAGGTCAAGGGAGAAAATGTATGCAGCTACGGGTAGGGGGAGAAAGAGAGAGCATGCAGGCAGCCCACGTGGGGCCTGCCAGCAGTGCACCTCTTCCAGTTAGCAGATATACTGCTCCTGCTGGGCTGTGGGGTGGTGGTTGGTGCCGGCGGGAGAGTGTGTGTGGGGGGCCTGGGGAAGTGTGGGGGCTGGGGGTGACTGCCCTGGTCATCCCACCCAAAGGACAGGCCTACATTCAGATATTTGGGGGAGACGGCAGACTGCAACCCTTCCGGCCTTGCCAAAGTGGCCCTCTGACAAAACTAGATGCTGGCAGATATATGTTCAGATCTGTTGCTGCCTAACACAGTCACTGGCTACCAGAAATAAAATTATTTTGCTTCCTTTGTGACGCTATTGCTCTGAAAGCCGGGGTGGGGGGGTGGGGGAAACAGTAAAAAAAATGACTACTTGTAAAATCTTTTCTACCACATATTACTTTTGTTAACAGTGCAATTGTTATTCATGGTTCATACTGATGCAGGCATAATGATATTCTCTGGAGAAAGATTCTTGTACTGTTTCCCACAGCTGTGCCCATAAGGCCTAACCTTGCCTGGGCAATGTGCATTTTCTGCGGCCTTTTTCACTACCAACCTACACCAGGCACAAATCAGTCTGGAAATCTTGTCTCTGAGGAAATGATTGTACTTGAGCCTTTCCCCCTGCATGCACACTGAGGAGTGTCATTCATCCCAGCAGGTTTCAGAAGAGTAATGGGTAGATGACGCAAGGGGTCCCTTTGGTCCGGCACAGGATAGCTGCCTTCCGATTGTATCTCTAGGCCAAAGAGCCACAGCACATTTCCTCCTCCCTGCCTGCTTCCTGATGCCTTCCATTCTCACTGATGCCTTCCTGCTTCATTGATGCCTTCCATTTGAGGTAGCCATGACTAGTTCAGTGATCTGATCCTGACGTGAGCTTGATTTGAACAAAGATTGCTCCCAGGCTAGAATATCCAGCCCAGAAGAAAGAACAAAAAAAATGCTGATGAAACAAGATTCGTTCCTCGCGTGCACAAAGCATATCTGCCCACTTGGCAGATTTTGGCCTGCATCAGTCATCCCTGATGGTTTGATTTGTAATAACTGTAGCAGGCAGGCTGAGAAACTAGGAGTTTATTTGAAATAATGCTTCCTTAAAATCTCTCTCTCTCTCTCTCTCTCTCTCTGTGCACATAACGCTTTAACTGTTTTAACCCAGGTCAATTCAAGCCTGCTCTTTATCTTTGCTTCATAAGCAAAGCTTTGGCTTGCAGCCTTTTATTCCGCAAAGACATTTTGTTTGGGTTCTTCTTGGAGCCCAGAGGCAGGCAGTGGAAGGGTTAACTGTTGCAGCAGCCCTGCCTGCTGGATCAAATTCTTGCAGGAGGTCACTCTCCACCATTTGTTTCTTTAGCATTAGGATGCTTCCAGCAATGGAAGACGAGAGTCTCTACTATTGTATGGTCTGTGATCATATTTTCCATGCCAAGATTCTCTCCTCTTGCTGCTTTCAGGAGGTCGGGGCTCCGCTGTTTGTTTGAAGGAGGCAGGAACAATAATCTCCCTCATTCGACTCCCCCCTCCCCAGCCCATCACAACAACCTGAAGGCAGAAGAGGCTGCCCCTGCCTGGCCCCTCAAAGGATCCTGGACAGCAGCAGCCTTTGTTCAGTGTGTGTGTGTGTGTGTGTGTGAGTGAGTGAGTGACTGACTGTGCCTTGTGATGTCACAAGGGGAAAGGCCAAAGCACAAATTCCAAGCAGATGCCACAGAGCAGGTTCAGAAAGGATTCTGCAACCTCTTGCAATGCAGATGATCTTTTCAAAAGTTATACAAGCACAGACTCCTCATGAGTCAGAAGTTCCCCTGCCCCATACCATGAGGGTGGGTGGGGGGGGAGAGACTCATTTTTATTCATTTATTTTTTTAAAAAAACCTATATACAAATCTAATTAACATAACACACCACATAAAAGATCCCTTCTGAATAGGCTCACAAATCAAATCATCATATTTACACATGCTGCAAAAACAGTAAGATCATGTTAGACAACATACATATATGTATAACTTTATGTTCTTTACACCATTAAATCAAGAACCTGTTTGGTTGATAGATAAAACCAGATTTTTAACAGTATTACAAAATATAATTAGCCTACAGTCTTTCTAGTCTCTTATAGTTAATTCAGTAATCCAAAAACCTTTGGTTTAAAATGAGAGATAAGCTGTTTTACATTTTTACTTGTGCCATAAAAATAAATTGCAAGTTAAAGTGCCCATCTTAACTTCTGTGCCATATAAGCTATAAAGATTTTGTATAGTCATGTACATAATGATAGCTTTAGAAAGGAGGCTCCATGCACCCACACTTTGCCTTGGTCTTTCAGTTGGACATTGAGCTGGGGGGGATACTTCCAGGCAGACATCTAACCAGTACAATTTCCCTAATCACTTCCTAGAGATACCCCTGATGAATTTCTGCCTGATGCATCTCTGATCAAGGCAAAGTGAGGGTGCACAGAACCTCATTTCTAAAGCAATCATCATATACCAGACTGTACAAAGTCTTTACAGCTTATATGACACGGAAGTTAAGACGGGTACTTGCAATTTCCATTCTTTTTAGGGCATGAGTGAAAATGTAAAACAGCTCAACTCTCATTTTAAACCAAAGGTTTTTGGATTACTGAATTTCCAGGCATTTTTAAAAGGAAAATCCGATTAGACACTATGGGAAAGGGCTTACCCAAACCACAAGGTAAAACTTCCTGATGCTGAACACCAAAAACTTTGTAAAACCTTCAGCTAAGACTAAGTCACACTCCTCAAAAACATAAGTAAATGAAATGAAAAAACACAAGTAAATGAAATTAGTGGATTCAGTAATAGCAACAGTGTGATCCCACCTCATGATTATTCAGCAGTGAATAAGGACACATCAAGAAGCAAGTAATTTGTGTTCACTTTAAATCTGTCAATTTTTCCTTTAAAACAAAAACAAAAACAAACAACCACGATAATTAAAATAATAAGAAGTTATTTCAAAACGAGAATCCACAGCAAGAAGAAAGGGAGATCACCAGCCAATCATGAGATAGTGCAAAGGAACCAAACAGAGTGGCAGAGACGCTCAGAGGCGGGGGGGGGGGGGGGCGGCAAACAGGTGACTTTAATCACCAAATCGATTCAAGCTGGGAGAAGAACAACACTTCTTTGCTGGCTGTCAGGGGAGGATAAACATTGAAGATACAGGTTAGTAGGTTTGGCGGTGGGGGGAGTTTAGTAAAATGAGGGGGGACTCCTCAAATGCTTAAGGGGAATCTGCACCCCTGGCAATAATTACAAGCAAATAATATGGTGTCTTTGGTTTGGGTATGCTCCAAGAGTTCCTTTATTTAAATTTATTTTAAAAGAGAAGAAAGAGATCTTAGGTCCAAAGATCTTAGGTCCAATTCTCATTTACATGTATTCCACTTTATTTCTTTATACTGATGACATACACTTTATGACTGTCAGCTAAATATGTGATCTGATTGACTTCCACAGAAGAGGAACATAGGAAGCTGACATATACTGTCAGACCATTGGTCTATCTAGCTCAGTGTTGTCTTCACATACTGGCAGCAGCTTCTCCAAGGTTGCAGGCAGGAATCTCTCTCAGCCCAATAAAAAAATCTTGTCCTATTAAAAATATATATATATCTTGTCCTATCTTGGAGAAGCCAAGGAGGGAACTTGCAACCTTCTGCTCTTCCAAGAGCGGCTCCATCCCCTGAGGGGAATATCTTACAGTGATCATACTTCTAGTCTCCCATTCAAATGCAACCAGGGCAGACCCTGCTTAGCTAAGGGGACAAGTCATGCTTGCTACCACAAGACCAGAGGATTGTGTTTGAAGTAATACTATGATTCTGCTTGTAGTGTTATCCCTGTTCTGGTCCATTCACACATGCAAGTCATTATGTGATTTTGCAGACATTGTTATGCATATACATATGTGAACCAGCCCTTAGATTCATACACTGGGAACAGAATGCTCAACCCATGTCAGGGCAGCAGACAGATTATTATGATTATTATTATTTTACATTTAGATGGAGTCAGGATTAAAAAATCAGGAGAAGGAGCGGGAGGAGCCAGGAGTCAGGGCTATTGCCCAGGCAAGGTCCTAGGCCAGTCAGGAAGGCCTCTACTAACTGAGATAAGGCACCTCTGAAAATGGTCACTTTCTTGCACTTATCAAGGTGATAGCAATTGTGACCCTCTTCAGCCCAGCATAGCATCCTTCCAGTGGCTATTGCGAGTGCTTCCCTTGGGTTTTTTTTAGACTGTGTGCCCCTTTGGGACAAGGTACTATTTTCATATTCTTTTTGTTAGATAATCTACTTTGAGAGCTTATTTTGTTACAAAGCAATATATATAAATAAATATTATCAATAAGGGCCAGTCAGGCTGGGCAGATGTTGCCCAGAATCTGAGAACGGTTGTTGTCCTCAAAGATGCTCGATGTTGTTGGCTGACGGGGCAGCGCACCAGAAGAGGTCCTACACAGTACTGATTCTTCCCAGTTGTAGCCTTGGGAGGCCCTGACAACACCTTTGTTTAACCTGGGGCATGAGGGTATGTCTGCCCCTCCTCTTCCTACTGCTGCTCCAATGTGGCAGAAAGTGGGAGGAGGTTTTCTCAAGCAAGGTCATCAGGTATCTCATATCTCACAGCCCAGTGATAGTGTCATTCTATGATATTTTGGCCCTCTACTGTTGCCATTGCTGCTACTACTATTTCTACCGCACCTTCAATTATTACTACTTAAGCATTTGAACATCAGATGATATATCTGATGACCTTGCTTATGAAATTCCATTCCATTTATTTCACTTATGGGATTAGGGACATATGAAGTTGTGCTATACTGAGTCAAACTATTGGTCCGTCTAACCCAATACTGATTACTGTGTCTGGCAGCAGCTCCCCAAGGTCTCAGACAGCAGTTTTTCTAATCCCTTTTATCACTTTAACTGGAAATACTGGAGAATTTAACCTAGAACCTTATGCCCTGCAAAACATGTGCTCTACCACTGATTCTAGTTCCTTTCTGTTTCATCAGCAGCAGCATCATCAGAGAGGTGGCTAGGTTGAGAGAATGCAGTTACCCTAAGGTCACCCTGTCAAAATCCAGCATTTCACCCTCCATCTCGCACTAATTCTACAGGCCGCGATAAATAAATAAATAAATAAATAAATAAATAAAATGTGTCTGCGGACAGAAAGGTTTGCAAGTGAGCAGCACACACACGCTGCATGGCAGAAATCTACAATCCACAGAGGGATTATTGAACACCCTCTGCTACTGGATCCATTATCCTAGCCTACAAGGACCAGTAGGCAGAATCAATATGGGTGGCACAGTGATGGTTGTGCTGAAACAGAGACAAAAGCCTAACGCGCACCCCCCATGTGACTTAGTAGTTCCTTCCTGGTGGCACCTCCCCCATTATTTCTCATTTGCTGCTACCACGGTGGCAAGAGGTGAAGTGCCTCTGGCTTAGATGGCAAGAATGGGCCAACTCCTTGGATGGTGCCATCTGCCCCCTAATTGCTAAGGTCTGGGACAAAGGAGGAGTGTGGATGATCATACCCAAGCCTGACTGCAGCCTAAGCAGTAACATGCCCTGAGGCCTTCTTCACTATTCCTTCTGATACTTGTATAAAGTTTGTGGCAAGGAGGAGTTCTTGAATGGAGTAGAAACTCCTTCCTGCTTTCAGTGATCTCTTGCTGTGTATTGGAAGGAGAGAAAGAAACAGTAGATGGTGAGGCGCTTCACACAAGCCATGTGAAGTGCCGAAAGGAGGTCTGCAGGGAGAACGGGTTTGACCCGCTCTCCCTGCAGATGATCACTTACCCTTCCCTGGGCGGGCAGATTGACAACCCAAATGAGCAGTGGCTCGCATGTGGCTCTCCTGTGCCTCGCCCTGCAGCTCTAGAGGTCAAGCGCAGGGAGGCTCCGCTGTGCAGCGCCCCACCCCCCGAAGCCCCAATAATGCACCACATGAGGGTGAATTACTGGGAGCCCCCTCCCTCCACCCAAATGTGTCTGCTATGGCTGCAAACAGCTGTGGCAGACACATGATCACATAGCCCAGTTTGAGGGTATGTTCATGCCCCAAAGCTGGGTTACGTGGGAGGCTACTTAAGAGGGCCCACTGGGAGACGTGCAGTTCCTGGCAGTTCTCTCATGCAGCAAAAACTGGGCTGGGCTTCCCATGTCCTGTGTCCGCTGCTCATGAGAATAGTTTCTATCAGTAACCTGCACAGGGCCAGCATCAGGAGTCAAAACCACTGGGAAGATGCCCATGACCCAGCCACCCCTCTCCCCCGAGCGCCCACTGCTGCCGCCCCAACCCACAGCGGCGGCCGTGGCCACCTGTCCTCTTTCTCTTGGCAGCAGTAGGACTGGCCTCTCCTCCCTAACCTGCCTCTCAGGGCTGCTACTGGTAGGCTCACATCCTGATGGGCTTACAAGTACGGTGTGGTGTGCTGACAGTGCTGACACTGAAAGGCACTTCACCATTGCTGCCTACTGCTGCTGTCTGACACCAAGGAAGGGCAGGCCCACTGGCAGCATTGCTGAGAGGATTGCTGTTTTGCTGTTGCCCAGTAAGCCAACCAGCGGCCATCAATATGGAGGGCCCCACAGGCAGTCACTTGCCCAGGGCTTCCTTATACCTGAAGCTGACTCTGCCCAAAAGGCTTCCCATTTGCAAGCACCTCCGTTTCCTAAGATCATGAGATCTGATACCAGGATGAAAGGGCACATGGTATCTGAAGAGTTTCCCAACAGTTCTATCCCAGACTAGTAAATATTACTGTTACATGAGTCCCATAGGACTCAGCTGCATCTGCCCAGACATAACCCATGGCAAGACTGCACCCTTAGGAAAGCAGTCATGCTATTAAATCAGTGGGCAATTAAAAATATGCATGAGCTCTGTGCATGATTGTATTTTTAAATAATCTGCATGGGTTGCATTTAAAACGGATCCCCATTTATTTCACCTGAATGAGCTGAGCAGCAGGAGCCCATCTAGTAAGGAGAATGTTTGAAAACAATTCTTGTTAAAAAGAAAAGGCATTTTTGAATTCAGCCCACCAGAAGATTTGCATTGGAAATATAGGTGCTCTGTTCTTCTGCCCACCAAAAGGGATTTATACCAGACAAGACCTGTGTACGATCAAAGCAGCATGAATTGCAAATATTTTACAGTTGCAAAAGCATGGCTTCTGAAGATCACCAAGAAATGTCTGTGGAATTATCTTCTGGCACATGACTTTATGGGGAATACATCTCCAAAGACCTTCTCCTACTGAGGCTGCATTTCTATTTGATATTTAAATTTTAATGCAGCTCGCATGAAAAAAGGAGATCTATTTATTCATAGTTTTCCTTAACGTTGAAAAGATTTAGATCTTCCTTAAGCACCAGCAGCTGAATGCATCTTGCAGCTTCACAGATGATCAATTACCCACTACAAAAGCATGTTCCCGAAGCTCCAAATCAATATGCACCATGCAGTCCCCCAGCTTTGTTATATTTCCCCCCCTTTGCGGATTTGGCACTTGGTGTCTAGCATCCTGGCAGCGTTTTCAACACCTTTTTTCATCAGTGGCTCTTGATGAATTTAAGATTAGCTATCATACCGACTACAGATTTAGAACAAATAACCCTTTCATTTAGTTAATAACAGCAGCATGGCTATAAAACTGTAATAGTTTATGACTTCCAAGACCTAACCTGCAACCACAGACAATATAAATTATATTACAATGCACTTTATTGCTATTCAAGGCCCACTATGAGAGTGACACCAGGGAAGGATAGTAGCTCTTTATTCTTCTATCCTGTACTGGAAAATGATTCAATTCGATGGCCCACTTTAACAAGCTCTCTATCCAAACTACTCCACATCCATCTATCGCCCAGTGAGAACAGGTACGGCATACAAGCTGTTTACTGCTTTGGAAAGTACCGGTTGTTAGACTCCTCATTTGCAAAATGTATCATTCTCTAATGATTGCCAAAACCACTCAGTATTATTTAACAGGAGATGTGTCTTTCCTAGGCAATACTGTGAATACACACAGAGGTACTGTTTCCCTATTTAATTCTGATGATACTGCTTTGCATTGAAGGAGGGAAGGCAACCATTTGCCCACTAGCACAGCTTCAGTCAGTTCTGTTATTCCTCTCCCCCCCACCCTTTTTTTTTGGGGGGGTGCTTTTCACAGCTTACGGTTAGTGTACAGACAGGGATATAAAGGATGAGCCATGCTTTCTTGGCACAGAAGATTGAATTTAAATGATGATGATAATAATAATAATAATTAATAATAAAAATGCTGCAGACAATTGAGCTGTGAAGGACCCGGAGGGAAAGAGTGCTCAGGACCAATTTTGGTTTTCAAATGTGGGGCAAGTTCTATGCAGTTTGTGCTGCACCTGCTGCCAGAGCAGGGCTGTCTTAGAGCAGGAGGGCTGCTGCCGGGCAATCTGCATATCAAATGGCTGATTTAGAGATGAGATCATTCATTTTGTGGTCATATGTTTGCTGTGGTGGGGATGGGTGGTTGCCTAGCAGTAGGCCACAAAATCCCAGCAGGTTTCTTGAGTCAGCACTCCTACTTGGAGTGCTTCCCAAGCCATTCTTTCCGGAATTCAAATCTAGTTTTTGACGTTTCTTACGAAAGAAAATAAATCAAAGAAACTCTTCTGTAGCACTCAACACATCTCAGGGTTCAAAGCCCAAGTGACGCCTCAGGAGTCAAATTTCTTTTGAGAGTATGCAGAGTATTGCTGTATTTCTTGCTTTGGAAATATGCAATGTGGACAAGCGGATTAATAAATCAATATCGTGTTAAGTTTCAAAACTGGAGGAAAGAGGACTGTTTCTTGGTTTGAGGAATGCCTGCCAGTCAGTCAGGTAATGTTTTTTGCCTCTGATCTAAGGAGGTTCAATCCAGTCTTAATAACAAGTTTTAATAACAAGTTAGGTGGGAAATGGAGAAATGTGTATGGGCATACACACACAGACACAGACACAGTCACAGACGCATGGAAAAATTAGCAAATGGCAAACCTCATGTTTCTAAAACCAAAATCATAGAGATGCAAATGATCTCATAAAAAATACTAAGTGAAGACTTTTGAAAGTTGCAACTCTACAACAGTTAAGCAAGCATGCCTCCTGTTTATTTTAAAGGTATTTACCCACACTTAATAGAGCCACTGCTTACATTCATCAATAGTAAAGGGAATCAGAGGACACCACAAAATAGTTCTTCTATTTGTGCATCTGTAGATCCTGCCGCTTACATGTAACACCTATGTGAGTGGAAAGAAGATCAGCCCATTTTTAGCATTAATATTTCAGAGGCACCACCTAAAAGAAAATGGCTGCTATACACCTAAAGATAGCTTTGCTTCAGTGTCACTGACATTAATGGATTTGAGTTAGTTGGAAGAAACCAACTTCCCTTTGGTTATAATGGAAATTCAGCACAATTACCTTTCATAAGAGAGCCATCCTTAACTATATTTTTAGTAATATTGTAAGATTTTATTCCTGCCCAGTTCCTGAAGTGTTTTCCAGAAAGCAACAAAAAAACCACCATAACCCTCTACCTCCCTCCTTACTCCAATCCAACAAAACCAGCTATTTCAACACAAATTGGAGGCTCCTCCATAGCTCAAAGGGAAAAACAAATTGCAAACATCTATTAGAAGCAGGAAACATCTAATGGAAAGCTTGCGAACATCTGATAGATGAAAGGGAAGGCACAAATCAGGAAAGCAAACAGAGGAATGTACAGCTAATTGAGCAGATTCTACGCAGCTTATGCTTAAACACAGCAGGACATATCAGTGAGTCCAGGGGCATATTAACCAGCAGTAATGCAAAACTGGAAGAACTGACAGTGTGTGATTTCTTTCAAAATAAAAATGAAAGCATTAATTTTAACCTAAACCAGTGCAAGAAGTTTCTTCCTGTGACTAAGATAAGAGTTTTGGTGGTAGCTGCAGGCATACTGATCCAAGCCAGTCTCTATTATGCACATGCTCTGGCAGAATGATTTAAGTATGTGTGCATAATGCATTTAAAGCATTTAAATGACTTCCAGGTTTGAAATAAAATCCATCCAGATACTGCAAAGATACCGATGTGTTTTAAGCACATACAGATCAAGTGCTGGCAGTATGTTGTAACTGAAAACTACATTGACATCAGTTTTCCAAACCATTTTGTCTGTGATTCCACATGCACAAGTTTGGCAAGGGCAAAGTGTAATTTGAAGGAACATTGTGAGCCAACAGAGCCCTATTCAAAATGGCTGCCACTCTGTGGGGGACATTTCATGCCAGAGAAGGGCAACAAAACTAGCAGACTCATTTTGTCAGTTTGTGCTGCCGATGACCTGCTTTTGGGGAACTCATAAAATTCCATTTTATATCTTTGGCCTTATTCAGATGTTATGTTGTACGAGTGTACAGATGTCTCTACACTCATACATGTTTTTGTGTGAATGACTGTATTTGTGTTCATTTAAAAAGTAAACCTGGGTAAGTTCCCTCAAATGCATGGTGCAGATAGGAAATGTACTGCTGCACCTATGTTCAACATAACATGTGAATAACTGTACCTGTGTAGACTGTATACTTGTATGAGTGTTGAACATAAGATCTGAATAGGGCCCTATTCATACATTATGTTCAACACTCATACAATGAGGGTACATTCTACACAGCCACAGATTTGTACACAGGGACAGTTATTCACACATTACGTTGAATCACACATTACAGTAGTACACTTCCTACCTTTACCATGCATTTGAGGGGCCTGTACTGAGGTTCACTTTTAAAATGAATGCAAGTACCTTCATACACACAAAAATCTGTATGAGTGTAAAGATGCCTGTACACTCATACAACATAATGGCTCATTCACATGTTATGTTCAACACTCATACAATGAGTGCACAGTGGACACTAGGCTTGAGCCCGAAACGTTTTTGAGGCCATTATAGAGGCCTCTGAAACGTTCTGGCTCCAGGGCAGTTTTGGCGCCGGCGGGGGGAGAGTCCTTTAAGGGCGGGGTGACGGGCGCATGTGACAGGCACAGCCGGTACTTCTGGCAACTTTGGGCGACAAAGGGGGGAGGGGCAGCAGGGAGGTATGCTGCCGCCCCATGGATTTCCGTACAAATGGAGCACAGGAGGGGGGAAAGCAGAAGGAGGAGTAAGTGTACCCTCCCACTCAAGAAGCCACACACATACACACACACACACTGCCGAAACATGGCTGAGCCATTTCGGGCTCAAGCCTAGTGTACACAGGTACGGACCTGCACACAGATGCAGTCATTTACATATTATGTTGAGCGCAGGAACATAAGTACATTTCCTATCTGTACCATGCATTTGAAGACCCTGTATCCAGGTTCACTCTTAAAATGAGCACAGGTACAGTCATTCACACAAACACATTTACTAGTGTACAGACATCTTTACACTCATACAGCATAATGTCTGAATCGGGTTAATGTGTGACTAGTGGGTGACTGCACACAGGGGCGTAGCTATAATTGAAGGAAAGGGTTCAAAGAACACGGGCCCCCAGCTCCTGAGGGCCCTCCAGCTCCATCCCTCCCTATTTTCTTCATTGTCTCCCTCACTCTGGGGGGCCGCCCGAGAGAGGGATGAACACAGGCCCCCTCTCCCCTAGCTACGCCCCTGACTGCACATATGCTTATTTTAAAAGTCAACCTAGGTTTACATTAGGGGAGAGATTCCCTTAAAAAGCAGATAAGGAGCACCTTAGCTGCTTGTCCCTGCCCCGCGGCTTTTCTGCCGGTGGTGCCTGTTCTCCAAATGGCTGCATGGGGTTGCAGAACTGTTCCCTGCAGCCTCCAAGCAGCATTGGCACTCACATGGCCAGCACATATGCATGCCAGCCATTTGCGTGGTCAGCATGGTATTCAAACACCAGTGCCCAAGCCAGTGCGGAGCTTCCCCGAGGAGGTGCCAAACCAGCTTGCACACCATGCACATCCCTAGTTCAGACCCGCTCAAATGCAGGTACAGATAAGAAGTGTACTGCTATACTGTGTTCCCTCTAACAGAGATTCCCAGCTGTTGTTGACTACAACTCCCATAATCGACAAGCAAAAGTCACTGTAGCTGGGGATTCTGGGAGTTGTAGTCAGCAACATCTGGGAATCCCTCTTAGAGGGGCATTGCTGCTATATGTGTGTTCAGCATAATATGTGAATATCTGTACATGTGTACAGTTCTGTATGTGTGTACACTGCACACAGATGCAGTGCATTGGACATAACTTGTAAATAGAACTTTCATTTTTGTCATTTGTGCCACATACTGAATTCATAAGTCAATAAGAATTATTGGTATGCTGACTTATGTTTTGAATTATTATTATAGCAAGGGTAAATCTAATAGTTGATGATTCACGAAGAAATGTGAGCGGGAAGTCCATCTTTTATGTGTGTATTTGTAATGAATGACAATATTGCTATTGTTAAAATTAATAAAAAATGAATTTAAAAAAAAAGAATTATTGGTATGCTGCAGTGAGCAGGGCAATACATCATGAACAGTGTCTCCTCTAACAGGGATTCTCAGATGTTGCTGACTACAATTCCCATCATCCTCAGCTGCAATGGCCTTTCGCTAGGAATTATGGGAGATGCTGTCAACATCATCTGGGAATCCCTGTTAGAGGGGACACTGATCATGAAGCATAGTTTTTGGAAATATAGCAAAAAGTGTTACAGATCTGACCTCATGACATTCTAATTGTTTGTGTCAAAAGAATTTAGCAATACATTAAGCATACATTGCATAGTGGTAAAGGTAAAGTGTGCTGTCAGTCAAATCCGACTCCTGCTGCCCACAGAGCCCGGTGGTTTTCTTTGGTAGAATACAGGAGGGGTTTTCCATTGCCTCCTCCCGTGCAGTATGAGATTATGCCTTTCAGCATCTTCCTATATTGCTGCTGCCCAAACTAGTACCAGCGGGGATTCGAACCGGTAACCTTGCTTGTTAGTCAAGCATTTCCCCGCTGCGCCACTTAAGGTGTTGGTAAACTATATTAGGCCAAGCACAGGACAAAACTAGACAAGATGTCAGAGATCTGTGATTGAAACTCCCCCCCTCTCTCTAAATCTTGACAAAAAGGCAGCCACAAAGGGATTTGGATTGGAACTGCAGGACTAGTAGAGAATGGTCTAGCTCTCTCTCTCCCCCCACCCCCCGCCCCATGCTGTTTCCTCAGTAGCAATCACCAACCTAGGGCTGCATTGTCCTGTTAGGACAAACTTGTATGTATGCAGTCTGTGCACATTGGTTTTTCCAAACAGGGCAAGTGCAGTTCCAGGGTGACAATTTTCAATGGATAAACAGAGAGGGGGAAAGGGTTAAACACTCCATCCCCCGGCACCATGAGCCTCCTCTGAATCATACCCCCCTGCAACAGCTGCTTTTGCCATCATTTTATGAGATGGTAAATCTAGTCATGGGTCTCTGTTGTGTCTCCCAGTTTGGCCCTAAGGGGGGAAAAGACATTCCTCATATATGGAATTTATCATGCCATTATTTCAAGGTGGTTCATAGCCCCCATAGAAAAGAGCTAGATGTTTCCAAAAACATGTGGCTGCTACCAAAACTAGTGGTGCCACTGCCGTGTCTAGCTTTCTGCCCTCATTAAGGTGTAGTAGCGAAAGAAGTAACAAGATGTCATCACACTGTGCATTGCCCCCCCCCCCACTGTCACATCATAGGCAGCCTCAGGGAGTGGAGGTGGAGAAATTCAGAATATGACATCATGTCACATGTTTTTCTATTATGCCTAATAGAGGAAGGGGCACTAGACATTGAAGCTATTCTCACAATTGCTTGAAACTGGGCTAAGGGAGCCCGGCCTGGTTTCGAGCAATCGTGAGCACCACTGGGCTTGTGGGTGATCCTGGTGGCTCTCTGGTGGCTAGCCTGCCAAAGAAGCCCTCCCCTTAAACAGGGTTAGTGGGAGTACTTTGCAGTCTGGGAGTACTTCTGGATCCACACCTCTCCTTGGTTTCTCAAGTTGAGGCAGTGGCCAGAGGTGCTTTCTATCAGCTGATACGCCAGCTGCGCCCGTTTCTCAAGATCAGTGACCTCAAAACAGTGGTACAGTAATCCCTCGACCTACGAACTACTCGACTTACGTTGTTTTCGAGTTACGAGCGACAAAAAAGACCGGAAGTAGTTGCCGGTTTAGATTCAGCTTACTCGACCTACGAATTTTTAGATGCGGCTTCCTTGAATTACGAATGTTTTCAGACTTCCGTGGTGCGCTCCTCGGCTTACGAAAATTTCGACCTCCGAACGTGCGTTCGGAATGGATTATTTACGTAAGTCGAGGGTCCACTGTACATTTGTTGGTAACCTCCAGACTTGACTTTTGTAATGCACTCTACGTGGGGCTGCCTTTGTACGTAGTCAGGAAACTCCAGTTGGTTCAGAATGCAGCAGCCAGGCTGGTCTCTGGGTCATCTCGGAGAGACCACATTACTCCTCTGCTGATGGAGCTTCACTGGCTGCCAATAGGTTTCTGGGCAAAATACAAAGTACTAGTTATAACTTATAAAGCCCTAAATGGCTTAGGCCCTGGGTATTTAAGAGAGCGTCTTCTTCACTATGAGCCACACTGCTCATTGAGGTCATCTGAGGAGGTCTGTCTCTAGTTACCGCCGACGCGTCTGGTGGCTACACAGAGACAGGCCTTCTCGGTTGCGGCCCGAGATTATGGAATGAGCTCCCTGCTGAGATACAATCCTCCCCATCTCTGGCAATTTTTAAAAAACATCCGAAAACCCATCTTTTCACCCAAGCTTTCCCAGTTTTTAAAAACTGTCTGTTTTTAATTTTATGGCTGATTTTAAATTGTTGCATTGTTTTAACTTTTTATATGTGTTTTAATTGTTTTATGTTAACCACCCAGAGAAGTTTGGGTGGTATAGAAGTTTAATAAATAAATAAATAAATAAATAAATAAATAAATAAAGGAGCAAGCGCTAACTCTATTTTCCTGATTGTGTCACCATGGCGCAGGTCCGCGCCATGGTGACTTGCGAGGAGACTTCCACCTGGAGGCTAAAATGAGCTTCCCAGTGTCAGAGGTCTCCTCAGGATGCCCTGCACTTGTGTGGGGCATCCTGAGACTTCTGGGGGTCGGGCATCCCCTGATCCATGCAGTCTCTACCAGCTCCATGATGGAGCTGGTAGTCACATGAGCAGCTGATCCGGCTGCCCAGCAACGAGCATCTGCTCATCTGTGGGAGAGTGGGCTAAGCCCGCTCTCCCCACAGAACCTTCCCAGGCTCTACACATGGATTGTGTGCAGAGCCTCATGGGATTTCTGTTTTTTGGTTTGGTTTTAGTAATATCTAGCTCCACCCAAAAAAGTTACTATACCACAGTAAACTCAGTCTTTTTTCTTACACAGTAACTATTAGTTATGTTTTGTAAATACTAGTTAAGTCCCATCAAAAATAATCGGTGGTATGGCAGGAAAAAGTTGTTGGTTATATGTGTTGCTTTTCTCCCTCTCGTTCTCATTCCCTCTCTTCCTTCTTCCCTCCTTCCTTTGCTCCGTCCGTTATTTATCTTTCTTCTTTTGTGCCTGGAGAAGTCCTTTCCTGCTCCTTCTCTGCGGTAAAGGTTTTTCTGGTCTTCCAGGTCTCTATTCTTTGTTCTTCCCTTCTACCTCCTCTTTCCCAGCATGTCTTCTTTCCCAATATCCCCTTTGGTTGTTCATGACAATTGTCGATTTTATGTATCTTTTCCCTCCTATTGCAGGCAGCTGTATTTTTAAATGGGTTTTGAAGTGTTAATGCAGTTTCTTAGATGGCCAGCAGATGTCACTGGTTGACATGACCATTGTGAAATGGAAAGCAGGCAGTGACATGAAACACAATAGAACGTTGCTAATCATGTGCCATTTCCCCTCCATTGAAACCAACAACATTTAATTTAAGGATAACCCAAAATAAGTACACTTCTGAGGTGGTGCTTTTCTGTACGTGGGTGGAGTGTACATAAGGTTTGTATTTTCCAAACCCTTAGTGTCCCGGAAAATTAGGGGAAGTCTGAGTTTTGGAGCATTAGCAACCAACCGATGGCACATACTTGGAAATTATATATATCTTAGATTACCCTATGTAAAAATTACACCATATAAACAGGGTCTGAGAACTTGGGCATATTTCAGAAGAAACCCTGTGTGAATCTCTGTTTAGTCTCTCTAGACTGGACCACCAATCATTTATCTATTTCCTAGGCAATCATGAAACTCTTGACTATGTGAACATGATCGTTTACATATTAAAGCTAATTAGTATGTAACCACAATCTTAAGCATACCTATGTCAAAATCAAGACCCATAGAGATGAATAGAACTTATACCACAGGTCAAAATTTAACATGATGGTCAGTCACATTGATTGGCTCTGTGTGTGTGTGTGTGTGTGTGTGTGTGCGCGCGCGCGTTTGAATATAAATCACAGCCATGGGGCTGGCTGATCCATATCAGAATTAAAGAGTGAAGAAAGGCTTAGAACTCCAACACGCACACACGCACACGCACACGCACACGCACACACGGCATGGCTGCTATATTTACTTTAAAAAACAAGCATGCAGATCCAGATGAGGTTACTGTCACATCTAGATTCGCCCACAGTAAATAGGGTTGTATTGAACTATTGTTAGCCTCAACTCCAGTCAAATATAAGCATGGCAATGGTCATTCAGCCAACCATATCTTGCAGAATAAGAATAATTTTGTGTCTATAATTTTGAACAGACACGAATAGAGGGTTCAAGTTAGCCTTAATATGTGGGACTGGGTAGAAAGAGCACTGGCTTCTGCTCAAGAATAGTCTCTAGTGAGAGGTAGCTTCTCAAGATTGGACCAGTCAGCTGAACTGGCATGCTCTAGCCACCCGAGATCCAGCTATTAGTAAGACCCAGGGAATCTGAGTGTAGCAATAGACATGGGGCAGCAGTAACCAGACTAAGTTAATCATGACTATGTCCCATTGAAATTAATAGGTTAGTGACATTACTAATTTGTCTCATGGTTTTCAATAATACTTGAAAACCATACTAATAATACATGACTAACTAGTCTGGATGCTGCCATGATCTCATCCTCCTGGCATTCCAGAAATTATCCTGTAGTAATGTGCCCAGTAGGTGTTTGGGGATCTTTCCAGCAGAATACTCTGGTGGAGATTGTTCCAGGTAGACTCGGTCCAACCAAGCGCATCCTACATACCTTTGCTAGTAAGGTATTATATGGAGCTGGATGGCCTGCTTAGAGGTACAGAGAGCCTCCAGCTGGTACACCCTGAGTGCATTTTGAAGGGTCAGACCTTCATAGCTGGATACAAATGTCCATGGTGCACAGACCTCCCTTCTCCCCATTACACATGAAATGGCATCTGCTCACTGCCCACCATGCATGCAAAAAGAAGATGGATCATGCCCACTATAAATAAATACAAGAGCAAATAAATAACATGGTGTATTGAATCTCAAATGTTCACAATAATTTAAATAAGGCTTTCCAATTCTAAAAAAATGCAATGACATTGGCAGCTAAATTGTTCAAACCAGCTTGGATTTGAATGCAAAATGATACAACTGGCCTATAATGCAAGAGTCCAAAACCAACAAAGGAAGGTAGAGGGCTAGACCAAAATGCTAGCTGATGTCATTGGCAAAACTTTTCACTTACTAGTCAGGATTTATTCTTGAACATCTAACCTATGAACATGTATAGCATACATGCAAACTAACTGAGAGGGTAATTTGAAACACATGTTAAGAGTATAAGAGTCAGTCTCTTGTCTGGTACATGACGGTACATCTGGTAGAAAGGAATGATTCACTTAGATTAAAACAGATCCAAATGATTATTTTATGTCTGTTTAGGACCAAATTATGTCAGACATTTAGTTTGACCCAGAAGCTTTTGGACAGGGAGATCTGGATCAGGCCCACAGCAAGGGGTCTTCAGCACTTTCCCTCTGCGATAGTCCCATTTAGAAAAAGGCAGTGCAGGGAGTGGGCACCTGCTATTTCCAATGGAGCTTCCCTTCCTAGGGAAATGGAAGTCATTGGGATATGTTTAGCATTGGTATTATTTGCATTTGAAAATATGAAATGTCACCATTTTTGATGCTGGACAACCTTGTATTCTTCCTTCTGGAATCATTTATGGGGTGGCAAGGGAATTCAATCTTTTTCCTGTCTGCCCTAATTCAAAGCTTGGCATCAAAAAGTAAAATATAATAATTTTTGACTACTAAAGTAGAAGATTCTTTTCTGAAATTAGAAATACAGATCTCAGATTGTTTCTTTTGTTAGTCAGAATTGCATAACACTCAGCACTGAGCCATAAAATTAGGATTAAGTTCACATTGTCACTTTAAAAAAAATTACACATTTTGACTAATTATAGTATAGCTCAAAATACTGTCCATCTCTTACAAATGAAGGGTCCATTTCTTAAAACATTTTTTTTGTTTCATGTAATATTGATAAATACAGCTAAATTACAATCTTTAATTTATTTATTTTTTAAAAGATAATTTATATCCCCTTTACACCTTCTGCATTAATTGTGGTGTAAAGGCTCTCCCCACACCATTTACTAACATTTCCCGTTCCTTAAGAAATAAGAGCCAAATTTCAAAATCCATTAATCTCATTCACAAAGACAAAATAGCAGAATCTGATACTGATATGGAATTACTAATTGTATAATTTATACCTTTCAATAAAAAACAATACTGCATGCTGTCATTTTCCAAATACAAATGTAGGATGTGAAACACATTTGAAAATCTCATTTCCTTCACTGCCAAATCTTCCTCTCCTGCTTCAGAAAGGGGTGTCTCTAATAAAAACTAGCAAAGGGAGAGAGAGAGAGAGAGAGAGAGAGAGAGAGGAAAAGATCTATTTATGAGTGCTCAGAAATTTTACCACAAGGAATATTAGTACAGTATAAACACACAGCAAGGGATGCATGTTTAAAATATGTATAGCCAGCAAGTCTTTGAGAGACACTAGAGTTGTGCATCATTGTGTGTTGTAAAAAAAACACATCTCCGCTTCCTTGCGTTCACTAGCATATAAATGTCAGCCATTTTGAAGCACATACATATCAAGTGCAGATTGGAGCTGTATGTCCACCATGACAGTCACAATGATCCCCCCCCCTCATTCTCTTCTCTCCCCTACACACATGCCACCGTGTCTCTGCTAAAGCTGGGGAGAGAGAATAAAACAGGAGACAACATTTAAAGGTGATTTATCTTTAAAATCTGAAGAGAAACCATCACATTTCACCAAGGAGATGGGGAAGGTGGGTGGGTTAGAGGGTTGTTCTCTATGCAGCTCTTTAGAAAACGTCTCTGCATTCAGGCGGTGGGGGGATGATTCTGTTGTCACACAAAGGACTCGTGTTGAGCTGAATCTTTGATTGCAGGACAAGTGCCTACATTAGGCCCCCTCTGAAGGCTAGCATTCCGCACATGTGATTTGTACAACATTTCTGAGCGACTTCTTTGTGAATATGGACCCCAACTGAATCAAAGACAACCTTAAAAACAAACAAACAAACAAAAAACCTCTTTCCAGGAACCTTTCTTTTCCATCCTCCTCCATACAATCTGAGATGAGGTTAACTACACAATGTGGATCTTTTAAAAACTAAAAAACAAAAAACACCACCACCCAATTGAATGAAAACCCTTAGAAAGCGAGAACACTTTGCATCCATTTTTTTTACACATACCCCGCCCCATCCTGTGGTATTGCTTACACAAATGGGACTGTAGCCTTGTGCTTTTGCCTTAACTGGATTTATCCTTGTCAGCTTTCTAGATGGCCTGCCGCATTAGATAAAAAGAGCCCACTGAGTTCCTGTTGTAACCATGGCCACTCTTAAATCTCAGTTGCTGGCAAATTTCTTGTGGCATAAAAGGCAGCGGATAAGAAGACACTAGCAGATATACAAACATGATAGCTTGTCCTATCTTTAACTAATATAACTGTGTACTCTTTCCCCAACTCAGCCCCCAATCCAATTGTGCATGTAGATACTAAGTGAGAAGACCAACCACCTAAATGTTTAGGGTTTTAAAAAAGTAATTTTAAAAAATGTTTTGCAAGCTGATGCGATGCACGTTTACTCAGAAGTAAACCCCCTCTCAGGCAAGTGTGCAAAAGATTTCAGGTTTATTTTTTAAACAGAACATCTGCAGTGAAATGTCACAGTTCAAGGTTTCTCAGGCAGCCTCTGAACACAGAATTCTTTATGCATCTGCCCAAATTGAAAAGGTTATTTTTGCTGTCTTCAAAAGATGACTTTTGAGCTGATGGCGGAGCAAAGGGGTTTGCTGTCCTGAATGAAGGGGGGAGTTGCTAGGAGATAAGTCCAAGATTTCAGAAAAGCGTTGCTTGGAGTTATCTCTAATTGACAGCTGCTTACCCTAAGGGTCTAATTCTAACCTTGAGACCCAAACTATAATGAGAGGGCAGCTTTCCCTCACCCCTGTTTTCTGGCTAGGGCAAGGAGATTACTACAGGCCTGTTTCTGTCTCAGGTAATCCCTCACCCCCTCGCTTCAGTTGGGCATCACTTTGAGAGCTGTTCTGGCTCTGGCAAAAGTTTGTTTCAGTGAGCACTCTCTCTGATTCATAACACCTGAATAAACTTTAAGTTGCAGTTATGTGTGTGTGTGTGTTGAGAGAGAGATCTTTAAAAGAATGATTATGGCTCCTTGGGAAAATGTATATAAGAAGCAATAGATGCTCTTCTGTTTTTTCTTTTCCAGTGAATCCTGTACAGTTTTAAATCAAGCCCCTGGTGTTAGCAAGTTACTATCACTTAAGACTTTAAGGCAAGTAAATAGTAACTTTCAAAAGAAGGAGATAACCAGAGCCTAGTAACTAAAGCATTTCTGTGTGTCCAGACTTGCTACTAAGTTGATTTATGTAGAAAGTTGCTCAGAAAGGCTGAGCTATTTTGAACAGAAGTCCACTATAAACATTTCAACAGTACAATGTAAACTTAACTGGATGGAATGCAACTCTCTCTCTCTCTCTCTTTAAAAAAAAGAAGAAACCAATGGGTCTCCCGCACATAAAACTATTTTTAAATATAAATATAAAGCAGGAGCAAAGGAAAACATCCAAATTAGTTTGGTTTGTTCTTAAGAATCAACCTCCAAATTTGCACACTGGAAAAGCTTTGAATAAAAATGTAGTTTTCAAAACAACAAACACATTTAGAATGCACACGTGTATTACAAATGAAGAATGAATGAGAAATCTTAACTCAAAAAAGTAAGATGTGAAATAAGGAAGACCAGTGGCCAGCTTGCAGTCTAATGAAGTGCGAGTGCAGGTTCGCTGCATGAGTGTTCCGGGTGAGGGGTGGGCAATATTTGTCAATCTCCCCTTCTTTCTGTGCCCTGAAATATTTCCCTGAGGGTCACGTAGTTCATTAGCAGCACATTAGCTGCATGAGCACTTGCTTAGTCTGGATGTTGGCCAGTCTGTTTTATGAGGCTCCCACAAACATGTTGTCTCTTAAAACAGAGGAAGAGCTGTAACTCAGTGCTAAAACACATGCTTTGGCATGTAGAAAGTTTCAGTCTCAGTCTTTGACTTCTCCAATTAAAGGGTCAGGTAACAGGTGCTATGAAATATCTCCTACTGAGACAGTAGAAGGTTAGGTGGAACATTGATCTGACCCAGTTAAGTTTAGTTCATTACAGTCAAAAATCAGCACAAAAGAAACACACAGTGCAATTAAGCTGATACATACCATAATGCAGACAATAATATCCCAAATTCTTAAAGGCAAAAGTTCAGCAACTGTTATCATAATCCCAGAAACTGATCAGAGGATTTAATCAGTACTTTTCTGGTGATCTGATTCAATATGAGTTAGGGGAAACACACTTGTACATATATATGCTCAATATATAGAACTGCCCTTGAATCTCTTTCCAGCACCAGAGCTCAATCTAGACACATATGAAGTAGGGATGTGTGAGCCGGCATCCACGGATCATCCACGGATTCCCCACAGCCCCCCAAGGGGGTAAGTACAAAAAATAATTTATTTATTTTTTTAAAAAAATTGGGAACCCCCCCAAGCCAAACCAAACTGGGGTAGGGTTCAAGGAGGGCAGAACCAAACTGGCCCAGTCTGGTTCAAGGCTGGTTTGGCCTCGAACAGAATTGAGCCAGCCAGTTTTGTGCATTCCCCTATCAATGGTGGCTGCGACAGCAGCTGCAGTGGCCTCCAGGATGGGTGGGGTGGCAGCGGAGGCTCCCCCGCAACCCTGCCAGAGCAGGCAGCAGGGGCGTAACTACTATTAGGCAAGGGGAGGCGGCTGCCTGGGGGCCCCCATGCCTCGAGGGGGCCCCCAGAAGCAAGTCACATGACTATATATTGTTAAGTGTGTATGTGTATCAGCGAGGGGCCCATTTTAAAATGTTGTCTCTGGTCCCACTCCAGCCTTGTTATGCCCCTGGCAGGCAGGGCTATTTTGGGCCTGTTTCGGGCCTTTGTGCATGCATGGAGGTAAAACAAATTGGCCTCCATGCACATGCATGTGCATTGTGTGATGTTGCAATGTGTCTCACACATGGCTCATGTGATGTTGCACTAGTGCAAATATGTATCCATGCATGATCATGTAGCTGAGCAGATGCTCAAAGTTCCACAATTTCTTGCACTTTGAGTGAAACAAGGATATTAGATAACTTTGCATCATTCCCAGCAGCATATATAGACTGAGGAAGGAGTTTCACAGGAGAGGTTGTGCCAGCACACCCTGTTGCTCTAGCACCACACTAGTCTGGCTCTTGACTTAATGGAAGTAGCTAGTGCCACATTATTGCACTAATGCAACCTGTTTACACTGGTGCAGCATTAATCTGGATGTCAGCCAGTGAGTCTATCAGGATAGGCATGAGTGATCTAGTTGAAATGAGTGACCATTGCACAAAAGCCTTGAGCTAGTTGCTAGATCTTCTCAAATTTCTTCAGTTGCTTACCATTCAGTACTACAAAGAAAAACAGCTATGATAAAAACTGACATCTGGATAAGCCCTAAGGTGAGATATCTCCCTGCACCTTAAAAAGTACAATTAACATACTGAGAGCCAGCATGGTGTAGTGCATTGTGCATTGGCCTCGATCCAAGGTGGTGCAGATTCATATACATTCCAAGCAGAGGCGTAACGATAGGGGGGCAGGGGGGGCACGTGCCCTGGGCGCCACCCGCTAGGGGGCGCCAAAAAGTACCTCCAAAGATCCCCTACCGTTTTCGGGGAAAAAATCTTTTTTTTTTTTTTTTTTTGGAGAAAAAAATTTGTGTGTGTGTGCACTGCAGCGGTCCCCCCCTCCCCCTCCCCCGGTCCTGGCGCCAGCTCCGGCACTGGGCGCCGCGGCCGCGGCGTTTGCCTTTTGTAGTGCCTGCCTGCTTTGCAAATTGCAGTGTCAGCACTCGGCAAGGCAACTCTCTTCGTCTGTGACTGACTGTCTCTGTCTCAGACACTCTGAGAGTCTGCTGAGCGCATGAGCCCGGGCGCGACTAACTAGCAGCGGGGGCAAGATCCGCCCAATGTAGCCCTCTTTTCCATCTGCTCCTTTGGGCTGCGCGAGGGAGGGTGGCTGAACACCTCCCCACCCCCCACCCCCAGCCAGTCCCTTGGACAGCCGGCGGGGAGGGATACCCAAGAGGAGGAGGACCAGCGGAGCAGTGGGAGCTCTGCCCCGCCCGACGCCTCCTCCTCCGCCTCTCTGGACTGAGGAACACGAGCCTCATAGCCTGAGCTATGCTCTGGCTTTTGCAGCAGCGACAAGGCAAGCGGAGGGTTAAAGGGAGCAAGAGGCGAGTCCTAGAGCTGCCTGGAAGGCATTGTACTGGAAGAGAACCCACCCGCCACCAGCCCCAACACTGGAGAGGAGACTTGGCTTTTCCTTCTTCCTGGCGTCATGTCAGATCTGGTGAGTGCTGCAAAAGGGCATGTGGGCTGCAGCAGCAGGGAGGGCAATGCAAGGCGGGTGGCGGTGGGGCTAGGAAGTGCTCAGGAAGGGAGCTTCAGAACGATGGCTGGGCGGTGGGTTGTGGAATTCTGCCCCGACGTGCTTGTTATACTCCCTTCCTGCACAGCTCCCAGCCCTTGGAAGATGGTGACCTTTGATCACCCCTCCTGTTTGGGAAATGCAGACAGCAGAGAACATTAGAGAGAAGTAGGGGATGCCAGGCAGGAAAGTGTGGAGTGGGCATTAGAAAAGCTCAGGGGACTCCTAGATAGTGGCTAGGCGGGAAAAGACGGACGAGGCAGCTCCAGTGTGGGAAGGAGAGGGAGGCTGGGGAGAGAAATCAACAGAGCTCACTTCCGCTTCACTACACCCCCGCCCCACCGCCCCATGCATATCACCCTCCGACTCCATCACTGGGGGATTTCAAAGCCAGGAGGTCCTGGCAGCAAATTCCTTTCCATAGAATTTCTGACTCTTCCTGTCAACTTTGGATGTACTGGAAAAAGCATTAAATGGGTTGAATGAAAAGTGAATGCAAAGTGCACTTGGGAGTTGGGGACCCAGGGGCAGGAGTATAAGCTGGGTGGGAAATGAAAGACAGGGAAATGGGGAGGGGAGTTGGAAGTGTGTTGTGTGGGGTGGGAGGAAGGGTTAGAACAGGGTTTCCTAACCTTGGCCCCCCAGATGTTGTTGGACTGCAGCTCCCATCATCCCCAGACATGTGGCTGAGGATGATGGGAGTTGTAGTCCAACAACATCTGGGGGAGCAAGGTTAAGAAACCCTGGGTTAGAGGAGCCTAACTAGTGTCTGGAAACACGAGGCAGGGAAGCTATCCTTGAATCGGGAAGGGAAGAGGGAATGAGAGATGCCCTACCTCACACTGAACCCTTGCACACCCATACCCAGAGCTCCTTTGCCTCCAGTATAATTAGCCAGGAGTTCCTGGTGGTGAAATCCTTTGGGAAGGCATCCAGACAGCCCTTGGAACTGCTTTCAAATGGGTTTACCCTTCTTGATTTATTAGAGGGAGAAAACCTGCGTGCTAGCTAGCTAGGATCACTCTCTTGTTTCCAAAACCCCTTTCAGCTACAAGAATGTCATACTGCAGTGTGTAATGTGTTGCATTGGCAGGACTGAAGAACTTCATCTCTCTGGTTAGTCCTTGCTTTAAGAGAGAAACTTACCAAAGAGCAAGGAGATCTTGCAGGTTTCCTGGAAGCTGCCTTGGAGTGCAGAGATGGAAAAGGAACAACCTATGGTGTTTATATATATTTTTTTAAATCTGACATGGCATGGGAATAATCATGAGAACCAGCCCCCTGTGTCAGTCAAAATGAATTAGCTTCATAGGGGCAGTGGCACATCATCTAGTGGCTCTGGGCCAAATCTCAGGTGGATTTGTCAAATGTTTGGGATTTTATGACCTATAGGATGTTCAGGGCTTATAATGGTAACTTTTTACACCTTACCTTAACCACAGGGACACTATGGCACCTGTATAGTCATTGCTTTTTCTAGTATGGAAACTATTGTCTCTGCCTAAGATGCTATAGATGTGAATGGTGCTGCAATCACACCATAGCTGTAGGAAGTGTGCAATCATTCAAAACATATTTTTATCTGTATGAAATACATACAGATAAAAATATGTTTTGAATGATTGCACACTTCCTACAGCTATTGAATCCTACACTTCTTGAATCCTAGGGGTATCCTTCACACACTCACACACACACGTGTGCTATCTTTAAATATATACATATGTATGCTGGGGGGGGGGCGACGGGGGGGCGCAATTTCAGTGCTTGCCCCGGGCGCCGTTTTCCCTAGTTACACCTCTGATTCCAAGCCATGAAATTCAATGGGTAACCAGAGGCCACTTGCTTCCTTGCTTAATCCTCCTTACAGGGTTGTTTGTTTGTTTATTCATTCATTTATTACATTTGTACACCACCCCAAATTTTCATCTCTGGGTGAAAGTTGTGCTGTTAATAAATGGGAAAGAACAAGTATGCTGTTCAGAGCATGGGAAGAGTGAGATTAAAATGCAACAATTCTGGAAGCAATTCAGTCTGTGTCCGAAGTCTGCACTGAAATACTCAGAGGCTAGCATCCAGACTATTAAAGCACCGGTGCTATAGGAGAAGCACGAGTGCTTCTGAAGAGTTCAACTGAATCAGCTCCACCACTCATGCAGTGGTGAGGGCAGGACTTCGACAATCTCCCCTTCCCCCAGAGAAGCACCCTGTGTCACCTCAAGTATGTCACTAAGGGTTACACAGCCCTTAGGGTCATATTTTTGGGTGGCGCAAAGTTCCTCCAAGAGAAGGAGAGGTTCTCATTCAGAGAGAGGGAGTGCTGGTACAGCGTTAGTCTGAAACTCTTCAGAAGAAGTAGTGCTACACTGCTGCTTCTCCTGTAGCACCAGTGCTTCATTAGTCTGGAGTCAACTGGGGACACTTATGCTTATCCTGAGAAACTGCAAATATAGTTCTCCTTGGATCCTACCACAGTCAATGTGGTTTTGCTATGGGAAGTCCCACTGTTCTGTTCAGCACTCTGTCTGTGAAACTCAACATGCAGTTATTATTGCCCCAGAGCCTGCTAGTTTAATGCCAGGAGGGGGAAAAAATAATAATTTACTGACTTTAGATCTGCGGCTGTCAGATAAAGCCTCAGTGGTGAATGAGGGCTCCATTCAAATCTCTGCTTTTTCTTGCAACTGGAGCCTTCACAATTGGTAATGAGGACAGATTCTGAATGGTTTGTGAGCAGCTGCTTAGTAGGTAACAGCGTGTTTGAATTCAGCTGAACAGTGTTTTTAGAAGCAGTTCCTGACCCCTGACCCTTCCTACAGACTGGGTTGATGGGATTAGGGTAAGCTAACGTTTGGTTTACACTTGGCTATAATGAGCTGGCAAGAGATAACATACTTTTTAATTATCAAGTTGCGCCTCTGCCAAAATTAGCTGGTGCTGAGTTTACCAAATGGTTCAATGAACTATAAGAAACTACAAAAAAGAAAAAGAAAAATACAAGCAGGCATGGCCATTGGATAATAGCTGCATATTGGAAGAAGTGTTGAGAGCAGTGTATGGTTATTATAATTATGCAACACTTCCTTCATGTTTGCTTTAGCTTTTAAACATTCACCTCTACGGCGTGCATGATAAGTGGACAGAAATATATAAGCTGCCACAAATGGCAATATAATCTTGTTTTAAAAATATTGAGAGAGAGAGAGAGAGAGCACAGTAGTTCACTTGTTATTTCACACACTCCGTGAAAAAACCAGCATAACTGGCATAAGGCAAGGTGAAAACGACACAGTATGGTGTTATTTAGCAAAAGTGTTTAAATATCATGAATCTGAGTGATAAATTCAGCAACAGCTGCAAGGATTAGAATATTCTGGAAAAAGCTTCCCCTTGCAACCCTCTTCACGCTGTTTCCTGACATATACAATGTCTATGTGAAAGCCACAGTGAGAAAAGCATGGCTGCCTTTAAAAGAGATAAAGTAAAGGTAAAGTCATGCCATCGAGTCAGTGTCGACTCCTGGCGACCACAGAGAGGTTGTCACTTTGTCCGCATATTTAATTGCCTGGGGCCAACATACCTTCCTTGTAGCCCTTGCCAGGGCTCAGTTGCTTGAGTCATCTGGATCAATTTGCTCCTCTAACATCTCCTCTGTTCTGGATATGTTGTGGTCTGGATTGTACCTATGGCTAGGAGCTTTCCCAGACAGCAGGCTTTACCATGGATTTTCTGCAAGGCTTTACTGTGAGTTTGAAGTTCCCCCAAAAAACTGACACAAAAAGTGGATTTTTTTTACCCTGGATAAAAATCGGGCTACACTCAAATGTGCGATGAAAAACCCAAATTGTATGTGCAGTGCTCCATTATAGCTCGCAGGGAATTCAAGGTAAATTTGGTCGATATGTGAATTCGCACCTCCATTCTGGTGGAGATGCGAACTAAAAGCTGGGTGTGGAAAACTTCTAGCTGATGAATGGTCCTGTTGGTAGCAGTGCTTTTCTGTGGGCTCTCAGGAGCCCCCCTCATTTGTGTTTGAGTTTCCAGGCTTGGAGATCTCATTCTGGATATGCTCAGGAACCTCACGGTATAATGGGCTCTCCATTTATGGCACATGGGGACAGGTCACTTGGTGACAGTGGGCCAGTTTGTTTGTTTGTTTGTTTGTTTGTTTAACATATTTTTATACTGCCCAAAACTGTAGTTCTCTAGGCGGTTTACAAAATAATAAAAACAACCAATAAAAAGATTGACACATTTCAACAACTAAAATTTAAAAAGTTAAAACTATTAAAACACAATTAAAATGCAATTAAAACAATATCTAATTAAAAGCCTGGGTGAACAAATGCATCTTGACTGCCCTGCCTGCTGCAGTGCTTTTACAGAGTGGACGTCGGTAGCACTGTAATGAAATGCCACATGTTTCATTGGGCTCATTTAAATATTCATGAGGCAGCAGCCAATTCAAAGGCTGGCCTTTGTTTTCAAAAGGTGGGTGGAGCTGAGAACTAGGGATATGCAAACAGGAAGGCAGTGGCGAGGACTGTAAAAATGAAGATTTGTAAAAATTTCAAAGTGTAAAGGGTAAATATGTGCTTGTGTAGAATAGAAGTGCTCTGCGTATGCATGTATGCGTGTGTGCATGTGTGCGTGCATGCGTGCATGGAGGTTGCTGTTGTGTGGGTGACTGCGTGTCAGTAGAGGTTTCTTTCTTTTGTGTAGATAGTGTTTTGGAAGCTTTAGTTTGTGTAGATAGTTGGTGTGTAAAAACTATAGCTGTATAGATGGATTTGTATATACTTGTATATATGTATTTGTGAAATGCATTTATTTATGTTGGAAGTGAAGGAATATGTGCTGTCTCTTGTCTCAATGACAGTGGAGGACAGTCAGAGGGCTAGAGGGTCAAGACATTGGTCATCCCTTATCTACTGCTCTGACACGATCCCTTTGGAATGTAGATTGCTACTCTCAGGGACACTTCCTTCCTTCCAGGCACTTCCTTCCTCTCTCTCTTCTTCTTCCCTTCCTTCTACCTTGCAACATGCAAGCTTCTCTTCCCTGCACCATGTGTGCAGAGATGCAGAATCCATCTGCATCCAGCTAGACAGATAGATTAGAGATCCTAACTCCTAACTTTCCTATCTAGAATGGAGTTCTTTAATTGTTGTTGTTTATTTACGATCTTAGATCAAACATCAACATACACAGAATATACACAGTAAAGAGAGAAAACAAAAACGGAAACAAAGTCTAAAATGTCATCAAATACATAAAATCAGGAACCTTTGACAGTAACCGATTGCTGTGCTCTAGCTTCTCTTAGTTTGGTCAATGTGTAACAGAATTTAGCAACCGCCAGGGATATTGTTGGGTCCCTATCTTCTAATAAACATATAAGAATTGTCTCCAATGAGTGACTTTTGAGATCTTTCAGATACTGAGATAAAAATAAATCTCTTTCATCAGTATAAAGTGGACAATGTAACAGTGAATGCATCAATGTTTCGGGAGCAGCTCCGCAAGGGCATTGTCTCTCCTCATAGGGTTTTCTCTCAAATTTCCCTGCTAGCATCGCTGAGGGTAGAGCATTCAAGCGAGCTCTTGTAAACGCCCAGCGCAGCTTTGGTGAATAGATTGTATAGAAATAAGAGGCTGTGACCCAGTCTTTCTTGGTGCTTAGGAATTGTAGCGGCCTATTTACAGAGGCCCTTTCCTCCTGGAAATTTATGTCCCTAAGCCTTTGTTTAACTAGGGATCTTGCCGTTGACTCACCCTGTTCTAACAATTGTGCTGGGCAGAAGCCCATCTTCCGGAGTCTTTCCTCAACCGTCATACACCAACGGGGTTGTGGGGTAGCGGCAAGGAGATGAGGTATAAGTCCTACCGGGTAAAGATAAGTCTTAATCCAATACAGGATAATAAGAAGCCAGGCCCTGGTCTCCAATTTCCATAGCCCAGTCTCCAGCCATATTAAGGAGTTCGGGATGCATTTTGGTACCCCCAACAGTGATCTCAGAAAGCCCGATTGTACTTTTTCTAAAGCTTGTAAGTCTTTTGGCGGTCTAACCTGAATCCCATATAGCAGCTGAGGTATCACTTTAGCCTGAAAAGCTTTATTTGCTGCCGGAATGTACCCACCACCTTGTGCCCAGAAAAATTTCCTAATTGCCATGGAAGATCGAGTGGCATTCAATTTAGTGGCACTGGTGTGCATAGAAGTACCGCCATTAAACTGAAACACCACCCCCAGGTATCTGTAAGACTTCACCTGCTCTACTCTGGCACCACCTATGGACCATCTAAAAACCTGTTGCTTCTTTGCAAATCTCACGATTTTAGTTTTGGTGTAGTTGATTTCCAAAAATCTCTTTGATGCCTCTCTTATTTGCTTCCCCAACTCCAGGTCACTCTAAGCATTTTGATCTGGAGGGTGATAGTGTGTCCCTAGTAACACATTTCCTTTCAGTCCTCATATTGTCACCCATAATGATTCTGTGGAGGACTCCAGCCCACCTAGGTTTTCTAGCTTATTGGAATCTATCCCATCTTTGATATACAGTGCCAGTCCTTCTGCAATCCTCCGCTCCCTGTCCCTTCTATAAAGTTTATATCCAGGAATAATCGTGTCACTCTAGTTATCACCATTCCACCAGGTTTCCGTCACACCTATTATATCTATCTATCAATCAACTTTCTTACGGCCAAAGACCAGCATGGGTAATAATACAGCAGAATAGATAATAGAACCATATTGAAAGTTGCTACATATATGCATATAACTATCAACGAGCATAAAAATGTCTAAAAAGTATAAAATACTTTTTTATACTTTAGTATAATTTTATAATTATAAATTATTATAAAATTATAAAACTATAAAACTATAAAATTATAATGGTGGTTATTACCTTTAAGAATGGGTTAGCTCTGGGTTCCCTTAAAGAATGCCTTTTTCTGTATGATCCCCACCACATGTTGAGAACATCTGGAGAGGTTCATCTCCAGCTGCCACGAGTGCATCTGGTGGTGTCTCAGGATGGGGCTTTCTCTGTAGCTGCTCCCAGGTTATGGAATGCACTCCCCACATTTCATTGTTTAATTACATTATTGGCCTATATGAAAGCCCTTAACCCTTTGGAAAAACCACCCAGAGACCTTTTTGTATGGGGAGGTATATAAATGTACTAAATAAATAAATATATAATTTTTATTATTCTTTGGCCTTCAGTGCCCAGGCAGTGATGCAATATAGCCTGCTTTGCTGGTGAGAAATCTGGGGTCTGTATAGTGAGTGTTGGGATTTGCAATAGCTGCAGCCTAGCTTGCTGTATAGTTTGCATGTAATCTACTGAAGTTTGAAGGGGCACTCTAGTTTCCTCTGTACTGGTTGGGCTAGCTAAGATTTTCTATTCCCCTTTCTGTTCCTTTGTTTATGAGTCAGCAAGTTCTGTATTGATCTCCAAGTGCCTTTGTCTCACAAGTAAAGTTATCTTAAAAGCCTTTCGCTGATGTTTGCTCTGTCCTCCACGCAGATAGAACACACTCTGCAACAGGTTATGAGCCCATAGTCACCTATCTCATGAAGCACATAGATGAAGTGTTGGAAAAATTAAAAGACTATGAGGCACTTCACACAACACGTGCGAAGCGCCTGATGGGGTTCTGCAGGGAAAGTGGGCAGCTGCTCCTGGAGAGACCCCTGAGCGTGGGAGGCTGCTTGCAGCCTCCTGCTGGGGGTGTGTGTGTCCACTCATGTGTTGCCACGCACCACAGTGACACATGCACACGAAAACAAGGTTAATAGAGCAATTGCTCCTTTAACCTTGTTTAAAGGGAGGGGGATTTATGGTGGCTAGCTGCCAGCAGCTGTGCGGCTCCTGTTGCAGCACACGATTGCCCCAAAGTGGGCAGGGCTCCCTTAGCCTGCTTTTGGGTGATCATGGGAAGAGCCTCTATGTATCCATGGCAAGTAACAGGTTTCAGTGTAAGCCACTTTGAACTGACAATGGAGGCAAATTCACAGCGGAGAAAATTGAGAACTTCTTAAGAGCTCATGAAACACAGCATCACAAAACAGTCCCGTACACACCTGAGCAGAAAGAAGTGGCAGAATGCAGAAATAGGCCCCTAACAGAAATGATTAGATGCATGCTGACAAGTTCTGGTCTACCTGAAAAATACTAGGGAGAAGCAGCTATCACAGCTACATATTTGCAAAACCTATCCTAGTGAGGAAAACCCTATATGAACTGTGGTATGGAGAAAAACCCAGGGTGGGATGTATTAAATTATTTGGATGCAAAGTGTATGTATACATCCCAAAAGAGTAATGTACCAAGCTGCAGAACAGGGCAATGGAAGAAATTCTTGTTGGCTTCAGTGAATGCTCCAAAGAATACAGAATTCAAGGCCCACATATAGATAAATAACTATTAGTAACAGTGTGACATTTGAGGAAGGCTCTGCTAACAATGTCATGACTGTACAGGAATTGGGAGAACCACCACTCAAAGGAACCAACTGGAAAGAAGAACTTTCTGAACTAATGTTGAAGTCAATATACAACCAGCTGAAGTGCAGAGGCAAGCAGAATCAAGAGATGTTGAGCTCAGACAATTATCCATGACATACATAGGTAAAACACCTATCTACTTGTCATACAAAGCTAGTACCAATAGGTTACCTGGACCATCATTCTGGCAAGACATCCGACAAATGCCAGAAGGGGAAGCCAACAAATGGGCCAAGGCAGCAGGAGAGGAAATGAAGTCCCTGCACAGCAATAATACTTGGATGCTTACTCCATTACCACCAGACAGAAAGCTTATAGGCTGTAAGTTAAGGTTAAACATAATGCATAAGGCAAAATTGAGCAGTATAAGTCTCAGCTTATGCAAAAGGCTACTCACAAAAGTTTGGAGAGGATTATGATGAACCGTTAGCTCCAGTTGTTAAGCACACAACAATTAGGACATTGCTAGGTGTCGCAGCCGGAAGAGGAATGAATGTCGAACTTTTAGATGTAAAAACAGCCTTCTTAAATGGTGAGCTTAAAGAAGAAATCTATATGGAACAGCCACCAGGTTTCCAAGATGCAGGAAGACCGACTTTGTATGCAAGTTGTACAAGAGCATATATGGACTTAAACAGGCCACAAGGGCTTGGAATGCAAAACTAAATGAAGTGCTCATTAACAAAAACTTCACCAGAAGTAAAGCAGGTCCTTGCCTATATTCAAAGAAAGTGGACAATTGATGGATCTTTCTTCTGGTCTACATGGATGACCTACAGATCTGTTTTGAACAAGAAGGGGATGGTAGTGGAATAATGAAAGCATTAAAACAATTTGAAATGAAAGATCTGGGGAAAACGTTGGAAGTTAAGGACTTTGTGCTGTCTCGTCTCAGACAGTGGAGGACAGATGAGAGAGTCAGAGGGCTAGAAGGTCAAGATATTGGTCATCCCTTCTCCACTGCTCTGACACTATCCCTTTGAAATGTAGATTGGTACTCTTAGGGATTAACTTCCTTCCTCTCTCTCTTCCCTACCTGTCCTTCTACCTTGCAACATGGCAAGGTTCTCTCCCTGCACCATGTGTGCAGAGAAGATGCAGAATCCATCTGCATCCAGCTAGATAGATAGATTAGAGATCCTAACTCCTCACTTTCCTATCTAGAATGGAGTTCCTTAATAAATACCTTTTATATTGATTTGAAACTATGAAATGGCTCCAAGTTACTTTACTCTCAGCATACACACATGCCTAAGTAATTTCCGCTGTGTTGTGCCTCTGTGCACTCTGCTATAATGAGAAAGGGATTCTCTCACCACAGAGAATTTCCAACAGAAACATAATACAGATAGAAAGAGAAGATGATGGGAGCAACCTCCTCAGTCAAAGCTACAAAACTGAAGAAACAGAGAACTTTGGAATGAAAGATGCAAAGGCAGTAAGTACTCCCATGGAAACCAGTTATTGAAAGGAGAGCAAGAAACAGAGTACGTTGTTGCCAAACCACCAACAATATAGAGAAGTAATTGGGAAATTGTAATACATTGCTACTATCACTGATCTGACATTGCAGCAGAAATTGGGATCTTATGCATGAAGGTTTCAGCATCAAATCAGAAGGACTGGAATGCAGTGAAAAGGGTTATATGTTATCTAAAAGGAAGTTTGCACCTTAAGCTAGGACTACCAGCAACCTCTGAACGCAATCTAACTGGATATGTGGATGCAGATTGGGCTGGAGACAGTTCTGATAGTAATTCTACCAGCAGTTATCTGTTTTTGCTTGGAGTGGGGCTCATCAGTTGTTCCAGCAGAAAGCAAGCTTCAGTAGCACTTTCTTCTATAGAAGCAGAATACATCACAGCTACACAAGCTAGTCAAGACGTAATCTGGCTGCAACAACTATTGATGGACCTGGGACAATGTCCAAATGAATCCACACAAATCTTAGAAGATAATCAAGGTTGAATTGCAGTTGAACAAACTGAGAGCGTTAACCCTAGAATGAAGAATAGAGTTGTGAAATAACACTTCTTGAGAGATTTACAGGAACAAGGACTTATAGACCTGCAGTATTGTCCAACTGAGAGAACATGATGGTGGACATTCTTAGAAAATCTTTGGTCAGAGAGAGGTATTGTATGCTGTTAAGGGTAATGAACTTAGTGGGCTAATGCTTCAGCTGTTGAGAAGGGGTGTTGGGATATGCAACAGCTGCAGCCTAACTTGCTGTACAGTTTGCATGTAATCTACTATGAATCCAGAGGGTTCATAGCCCGCTTTTCAGGGATCGTGGGAATAGCCTCACTGCCTTGCAGTGGTTCCGCTCCTATCTCTCGGGTAGATTCCAGATGGTAGCGCTTGGTGACAGTTGCTCTTCTAAATAGGAGCTATTATATGGGGTCCCTCAGGGCTCCATTCTGTCACCAATGCGATTGCTTTTTAATATTTACATGAAACAAATGTTTACTATGAAGAAATGATACAGGCAGAATACTTCCTGTGTGGCCATGCAATGCAAAATACAGGGACTGAAAATTGTTTGAAGCTTTGCCCTATTTTACACTTGTCACCAAGCTAATAAATAGGGAGAGTGAACATTAAACACTATTATTAATGGTAGTAGAAAGCTTTTAGCCTAGCAACCCTATACAGTGACAGATAGAGAACAGGAGGGTCTTGAGGTTCTTCCTGAAAACAAACAGAGGAGATGCTCTTATTTCAGCAGAAAGCTTATTCCAGAGCCCTGGGGCAGCCCGGTCCTGGGTCGTCACCAAACGAGCCGATGGCAACCGTGACCGGACCTCTCCAGAAGATCGTAACAGGTGGCAGAGATTATGACAAAAGAGACATTATGCTATGGGACATCTCAGCCAATGAAAATTGCTCTTTCCCTGTAGCGCACACACACAGTACCAGCGCTTCATTAGTCTGGATAGCAGCCAGTAAATACATACAACATCTCTATTATGCATCTGTATGTAGTGTAGCATATCGTCTTGGAAAATCTTCAAAACTAGAAGAACCTCAATTCAATCCTTTAAACTACCAAGTAAACCACCTGCTGCAACCCTGTGTGTTGTTAAGCTGCTGAAATCCTGCCGAAGCCATAATACAGAGACTGAAGCGGCACAACTGTGTGCTGGATTGCAACTGAAGCCTGTTAGAGCCAAATACCGTCTCACTTCACATTACTGAATGTTTATATTTGTGTTCCAAGACAACTATTTACAACAGGCTTTCAACCTGCACCTCAGCTGGGTAATTATAGTATTTCCAACCATATATCTGAAGTTATAGATGGTTATGAGCCAAAGAACTACCATTACTTCTCCATCAGTTAATCACAACAGGGTCAATGCATGTATGACAGTGACTGCTTCTGATTTCAGTCTGTCATACTTGCACAAGCCTAGTGAGGGCAATGAAGTTTCACATCACAAAGTAGCAATTGTGGAGAGCCTGTAAACAACAAAGGTTGTTCATTTGTCCCGTTTTTTTTCCCCACAGGCTAGCCAAAATCAAACTTGTCTTTTGTGGAATAAATTCCCTAGTTGGAGAAAAATTTTTTCTAGTGACCAAGATTCTGAAAATGCAATTGTAATATAGCCTGAAATGTGTAAATACTCGAAGTTGCTTGTGAACAGAAAAGTGCTGGGCCTCAAGCCTGAGCCAGATTGTCTTCCCCCTAGCATGAAAAATGCTATCAAATCAGTATTGGTTATTCTATAACTATAGCCCCCTGGAGGTGCATTTGAATCTAATCTAGCCAACCATCCAATTGAGTTTGACACCCCTGGAGAAGATGGTTCCCTGTCCCCAAAGGGCTCACAGTCTAAAAAGCAACAGCATAAGTTAGACGTCAACTACATTAGGGGGATGCAATGCTGGGGTTGGATAGGGCCGGTTGCCCTTGCCCTTGTAAATTTAATGCAATTTGTATGTATTTGTTATTTCTCTGTGTAAACCACCCTGAGCCATTTTTCAAAGGGCGGTATAGAAATCAAATACATACATACATAAGTCTCACCACTTTGAAATGTGCCTCTTTCAAACTCGGACCACTTAGACCTTGTTGATATGATCTACTATGAAGTGTGAATGCTTTGTTTTCAGCCATTGAAATCTGCATTGTATTTTGATGCAGTTCATTCCTCCTGCTCAGCTGAGATCAGTCAAATTGCAAGGAGGGAACCACACTGCACACAGTTCTAGTTTGGGGTGAATTCAACTGCATAAAACCTCATGAAAATGGTTCAACTCATGGATTGTATTTAACATTTTTATATACTGCCCCAAACTCATGTCTCTGGGTGGTTCGTAATAAAACATAAATTAAAACAACATTAAAACATTTAAACAATTTAAAATTTAAAAACAATGTTGAATTCTCCAACTTGTGTATGGGATAGGGATGCTTAGTTCCACTCTGAAACATTTTGGCAGAGAGTAGAATTATGGCATTCAGCTCCACCAAAACTTTGGAGTAGATTGAGGTATGCAGAATAGCTACTGTCCATAATACAATTGACTCAAAGCATTCAGGAAGAGTACATCTAATTCCTGTCTGGAAGGACCATATGAAATGCTTGCACACATATCCCAAGCATGTAATTTCCAAGCATCATTTTTGCCCTGTGCCAGAAAAGTAGTAGTCAGTTCTTCTTAGAAAGCAAAATCTGGTCAGTAGACGGCACTGCAGAAATCACGTGAGGAGCCTGCTCTGTATCTGAAAAAAGTGTTTGTATTGGAAGCCAATGGGAGCGTGCAGAAGGTGAGTAAACTTGCACTTGGAAATTGTGCCCAAGTTTCTCATATAGTACATCTTATTGCCATTTGGAAGGACTCAAAAGGATTTTTCTCACAATCATAAGCTGGGTAGGAGAGAGCAAACCTAGCTTCTTTTTTTTAATCATCTGGGCCCATGAGACCTCTGCCTATCCTCTCCATTCAAATCCAGGTAACCCAGTTCTTCTACCTGGGTCCAAACCAAGGTAAGATGAAAACAGATGCTCTCCTACTTCTGAGTTCAGTTGTCTGCATGCTTGCACCATTTTCAGTGCCTCCTAGGACCTGGCAGCCATCTTTATCATAGAGTCCCACGGCTAGTTGCCACCGGCTCAGTTGGTGGAGACTCGAAACTGGGCCTTTTCTAGAGTTGCCCAGGGACTCTGGAACGCACTTCCTAATGAAATTAGAGTTTCCCCTTCTCTGAATGTTTTTAAGGACCTAAAAATATATATGTTTAGTCAGGCTTTTAGTTTATAGTTTTAAAGCCAGGGACCTTTTTGTATTGGGTGGCGGGGGGGGGGGGGTACGTTATATAAATGTACTAAATAAATAACATAAATAGAGGGACCAGACAGAGGAGATCTGCTGCTGTATCTCTGTACAGCAGCATATTTCCTCCGTCTGGCCTCTCTAGCCTCAGGACTTTGTAATAAAGATGGCTACCAGCAGATCTAACTTTGTTTCCTCTTCCGAAGCACTGGGATTCTTGGTTCTCTGTAGGATGGGTTGTGAGAGAAATATGGAGCCTCAGCTCATGTGTTGGGATTGGGGTAGCCAATCTTCCCTCTTCCAACCCCCCCCCCCCCCGATGATTGTGTCTATGAATTTAAAGTGTAGTGAGGTCTCTGAATGTTTATATACCTCCAGCACAGCAGGTTAATGCTGATTTCCTGTCATTATGTTGCCTGATACCTTGGGGCATACAAGATTAGTCCTAGTATGGCACAGGCAAGTTCTTGGGCCACAGTAGGTCTTGCTTCATGTGCTCAAAGTCCTCCAGTACTGCAAAGGGATGGTGAGAACACCAGCCTTTCACTGCACTGGAAGCCTCTAGGCATACAAGTTGAGGCAAAGCACAACAAAAGGTCTCTCTGTGCCCAGAAGCCTTCAGAAAGGTAATAAGGGTGGTGGTGATGTCTCCACCCCTTGTCACATTCTGGAGACCTAGGAGTGTATAAAGAGATGCTGCAAACATCTTCAGGAGAAGCAATGTTCATATGGATGTTCATAACAAGACCACCCAGAAGCAGCAAACATGTTGACAAGTAATATCTGAATTGTTTGTAAGGCATATCTTTACCCACACTTGATGGCATATCTTCACCCACACTCCCATTTCCCAAATGGCACGTCACTACTCGTTAATTTTCAAAACTTTGAACACTGAGGTTATGTAAAACTATGCAAGATTTGGAGAAGAGTAAAATAATGGTAGCTGGACTTGCTTAAAACCAGGGAGTTATTAATGATATTTTTCGCACGGCGTCTGTGTGAAGAATCACCATAGCCCAAAGAAACTTCCTAGGAACTACTTACACTTTGAGTAATTGGGAAATGGGAAGATTTTGGATTAACTGTTGGTGTAAAGAGTGAGGAAAAGAGAGTGGGAAGGAAGAGGGTATGGATCTCTTATGCCAGTGCATGTCTACTCAGTACATATATCAGCAAGAATGATAGCAAGAGTCTCCTGCAAATAGACTGGATGGTGGGGGGGAATCCATATACAGTGTTCTTGGTCTAGAAAATTCTGTTGGCACCCCTGCTCACAGTATCTAAATGTATATCTCCCCACTCTTTAACCATTCCTTTCTCATTAAATTCACACATAATGGGAAATTGGAGTTTCAGGGGCCAGAGGTTTCCCTACATACAAATGCATACAACTCCAGTGCCATTCCTTTTGCAACCCGATGTTTCACCCAGGAGACTTCAGTTTGAACCCTCAGTTTATGGTGAGTTTCGCTGCTCAAAACTGGGGTTCCATGGGTCTCCATTACGTCTGAATGCAGCACTGGAGGCTGCATTCCCCTGGACCAGAGTTGAGGGAAGAAGTTCCTCTCTCGCCCACTGGCTGTTCAGACTGTCCTCCAAGCAAGAAGGAATCCCACACTACCAGTTCTCCATCCTCTCTACAATCTTGTTGATGTCAGAGAGGACACTCTCCATTTTGTCCTTTTCAAATGCAGACAGGAGAGTGGGGTGGGGTATGTGAGGGTGTGGAACCGTGGGTCCATGTTACAATGAAATGTGGCCTGTGTCTGTTTCTGCAAATCTTCTTTGTGCCTTAGGGTATTTTATGGTGCATCATGGAGGCAATTTTGTTATAACTGGCACATAATTAACAATTAGCTTGTTCTTGGTGTAAATTATGGGGCTCTTTGCATGGTGCAGGTGGTTGGGCAGGCAGAGGGGAAGGCAGTGTTAATGGAACTGCCCTGAGGTGATTAGGCACACACACAAAAATGGGTTTGGGCTTTGTGTGGGGAAATTAGCTCTGGGTACGACAGTTCCACATCAGATTAAATTTACACACAGTTGTGAACCCAAGCAATAACTGGACTGAGGCAAGGTTGTAGTTTTAAAAATCAAGAAGGGTTTATTGAAGGGAGGGGTACAGTTGAAAGAAATGTGTAATTAGAGCAATCCTATTAAAGGTACATTAAACTGCAAAGAGGCATTTTAGCTTAACGTCCTAATTGTATGAATTCCCAGGCAGGCTATAGAAAGAGGCTTAGAGGAGGTGGCTGGATATAATAAAAAGAAGCAGGGATAGAGATGGGCCCAACGAGGGGAAAATGTTCACATCACCTGAGCTTCTACAGATGCAGAGACCTCAGTGCTCATTGAACAACCATGGGACCTTGTTCCTCTGGGACAGCTCATTCAAAAAGCAGGGGTGAGAAGACTAGAGGGGGTAGATAATAGAGGTTAATCCATGAGGCCTTCTCTGTGGAACCAGCTTCCTGTGTTGACGAGGGAGACTGGGCAGATTAAATTAGGCCAAGGAACCGATCTGGAAATTGGCACAAAAAGCTGGACACAGCCTGGTGTAATGGTGTGTGAGCAGCAAATCACCCAAGCTGCTGGTGACTCCAAGGTGTGTGGGGGTCACAAAGGAGCACACTGGGTCACTGAATTGGGGTTTGATATACCCAAGAACATATTCTGGGGTAACATTCCAATCAACCTTTTTTCTTGACTAGGGCCATTCGGTGGAATCTTAGAAGATCCCATTGTTTTGTTGTCTGTGCTGCACTACAACACAATGAACCGGGTCTCACGATCGGTGAGACCCGGTTTGGGAAGCTAAGCCCACTCTCCCCACAGACGATCCGGGCGGGAGCCCTGGGTGGCCAGATGGGCCACCCACACGATTGCCAGCTCTGTGACGGAGAAGGTAGGGGCTGAGGGGAGTGGGAGCCGATTGGCCCCCGGAAGCTCCAGCATGCCCTGCGGGAGCACGCAGGGCACGCTGGCGAAATCTCTGGAGCCGGGAGGCGGCTTTTTGCCTCCCCTCCAGGGGTAACTTCATGAGTAGTGGAGCCGCGGGGCCACGCCGCAGCTACTCATGATTAAAAAAACCAGGTTTGCAGAGCGCTTGCTCCGCAAACCCGGTTTTAGGGGAGGGGTATTTAGGTGGGTTAACCGCCGGGAGGCAACTGGGCTCTCTTGCGAGCCCGGTGGCTCCCACGATCAGCCAAAATCATGCTAGGCTCCCCTAATTTCCCCTAAAATCAGGCTAGGCTCCCAATTTTGGCTGATCGTGGGAATAGCCTCAATGAGTGAATAGGATGATGCAAATGGAATGATTGAACATGAAAACATGGTAACCCTTTTCAGCAGGAAACACCTAGTGAACTAATCAGCATTATAATGGGTACATTTCTGGCTTCCTATTGCCCACTCTAGCTGTCTTTTGGTAAGGAGGGAATGTGCATTGGCAGAACCTTATCTGACTGACTTGCTGAGATAATTGGCTTTTAGCTCGCTTGAGGCATCTGTGGAGGGGAGGTAAACCAAAAGAGGGTCAATCGTGCAGACACTAGGGATGCGCAAATTGATTCAGGCACAAATTGATTTGTACCCGAATCTAACTGATTCGGGCAATTTGGAGAAAGAGCAAATCACCCCTGTGGTCCATTGGCTAGATTCGGGTCCAAATTGAATCGCACCAGATTCTATTCAAATTGCTTTGAGATTCAGATTCATTCTATCATTTCCCCCAGATTCCCAGCTTTCATTTAAAAAAAAAAAAAAAGCTAAGCTCTAACCCTTGTAGAAGTGGAGTTATGGAGCAATTATGTGATCACTATCTTTCAAGAGTTTGGATTCTTTGGTGTATAATAACTTTTCCTCAATTAATCCCTATGAGGATTCATTACACACTTTCATTTATTCTATTCATTTTGACTGTCTTTGGACAGTTCCAACTGTCAACTGCCATGTGCCGACTACACCTCCCTCCCATCCACAAGGCAGTGGGGTACTACTCAGTTTATGTTCTAGGAATTTTTTCAAGTGTTTAGACTTTTTGGTGTCTAATAACCTTTCCTCATAATGAATCCCTATGAGGATTCATTACACACCAAAGAATCTAAACATTTCAAAAATTCCTAAAATATAAACTGAGTACCCAGTGGCTTGTGGGTTGGGGGGTAGTTGGCACATGGGATGCCACTAATTCCCCACCCCCACCCACAAAGCAGTGGAGTCAAAATGAACAGAAGAAATGAAGGTGTGCAATGAAGACACCAAAGAATCTAAACACTTCTAAAATTGCTAAAACATAAACTGAATACCCCAGTGTATGTTGGTGGTGGGGGGCAGAGGTGTAGTTGACACATGGCAGTTGACAGCTGGCACTGTCCAATGACAGTCAAAATGAACAGAAGAAATGAACAGAAGAAATGAAGGTGTGCAATAAATCCCCATAGGGATTCTTTATGAGGAAACGTTATTATACACCAAATAATGGATTTACCTGAAAAATAGTGACCACACATTTTGCTCCACAACTTCACTTCTACAAGGGCTAGAGCTTAGCTTAAAAAAAAAAATTAAAGCTGTTAGTGTTAGGATAGAGTGATTACAAATCCCCATTATTTCCTAAGGCTGAAATATACAAAATCAGTAAAAACTACATAAAATAATTAAACATCAACCAAGTGCCCCACTGCCTTGAACCTTGGCTCGTAGGTTATACCCGTGGGGACCTACCCACCACCCACATTTGGTGTCCCTAGGACCTTTATAAGTGATCCTAATTGATTTGACTCCAAATAGAATAAAATCAAACCCAAATCAAATCTGGGGTAATTCGGGGGGACAGATTCAGATACAAAACAAATTAGGGGTGATTTGATTCAGGCACAAATCAAATTGAAAAAAATGATTAATGCACATCCCTAGCAGCGAGACCTTGAATGGCGAGTTAACTATTGCGAGTTAACTTTGGAAGTCTACTTGGGAATCCCAGCATGGGGAAGATGCAAGGTGAGCTCCCTTTCAATTTGGCTCTTTTGCAGCTGCTAAATATAGGGGTAACTGCCCCACTGCCTACTGACTGACTGTTCCCCAATATGCCAACAAATGGAGGACTCGTGATGCTGTGAGGTTCCTGAGCATGTCAAAAGTGAGACCCATATGACTGCAGTCTCAAATGTAGGCAGAGAGGCTTCTGGGAGCCAGCAGAATAGCAGTGCTAGCAACAGCAGGGTTCCCCCAGATGAGCCATGCTGCTCCTGGCAGCGTAGATCAAGAGAGGTCAGGAATTGTTTTCCCAGCCCCCAGATCTACCACAAGTCACCATGCAATGAGCACAGTGCCTTGGGGGATGCCTAGAGCACCCATCTCTGTGTCCTGGCAGCCGAGGTAAGGGGTGGCAGCACGGGGATCTGGGCAGGTTCTGGAGGCATGAGAACATCCTCTATATATACTTGGTGGCGGGGGGAGGGAATGCTGTTTTCAGAATTAAGTGAACTGTTACAGAGCTAGAAAGACCACTTAGGACTCTTTCATGCATTAAACAGCAACTAACCTGGGTTTGCCATGGAGTCTAGACTCCACAGGGAGCTGCAGGCAATTCCACTTCTCTGTTGAGTTAACCTCTGTTATCAAACATCTGTTTGTCACATTTGTGTTTTTAAATTTGTAGGTGTAAATATAAAAATTCAACAATTGATGATTCTGTTAGTGAGATGCCCAAGAACCAGAAAAGCAAAACATTTTCCCCCTTGAATATTAGAGTCAGGGCACCTTCATGTGTGACTCATGGCAAGTCCAATTGCCATGATCCACCAAATGCTGTCAAGCACATGCTCCTGGTGCATGCTACAAGTTCTGATCCCATTTCCAGGTCCCCAGCTGCTCTTCCTTCTGCCACCCTACATCTATAACCAAGATTCGGATGGCAAAGGGAAGCATGGCAGAGGAACTGGTGGGTTTGGATGACATGTTGGGACCAATATTTGTTGCTTGTGGTGGGAGCGTGCACTCTATGGGAATCAATAGCTCAGGGCAACTGGACTTGCTGTGTGCCATGTGAAATTGCCCATGTCTGATAAATAATGTTCACAGGAAAAATCTAGAATTGCCTTTCATTCTTTCCTGCTTTTGATACCTCCTCATCGTCTTATATCCATCCATCGTCTTATTGCTTTTGAAGATGGTTATGAATTATTTATGGATATGTATGGCTATTTAGCCATGGAATAAGTGTAGCAAAGCATTGTAGGCAAAACTATTCTCAGACCCCACCAAAATGCAAGTCAACATGCTGTCAGATACACAATCATGATGAATTTTAATGACACAGAGAGTGCAGGACAGCACAGTCTATCCTTCAATCAAATCTCTAGACTGTAGAGACTGGGGGGAAGTAGTGAGAAACTTGAAGAATAGAAGCACAACCCTAACAAGACTTTCAAAAGACATCTTCAAATTCTCTCTCAAAAGAGAGCCAGAAACAACCCAATGATTTTCCAGAGACAAATAGCAGAAAATAGGGTCTGTTGCTATTAATAGGAATGGTTGGAGTATATGCAATGTCCTTCCAGGTATTGTGGGGAAGATTACTTCTGCCATTCTTTGATGGTCTTTCAGAAATAAGTAATGGTTATTTTCATCTTAAACAGGCGATAAGAGTAGAAAACCATCAACCTGTGGTGTAGCTAACAGAATTAAAATTTCATATCTTCAGTAATAAGCATCCAAAAGGAAACATTCATTCAAATTGTGCAGTGCAGATTGAAATCTAAAGTTGTTATTAAATATAAAAAGTACAGGAGTTTCCATTATATTTAGGTCATTTTTTAAAAGAAGGAAACTTTGAGTTGTGCTTCCCTTACCTCTCTTTTTTAAAGTCGAAGTAAAAAGATGTGTAATAAATGTGTCTGGATATTTGTGGGCTTAAAAGCTAAGGTGATTGAAGCTCACAATTGTTCTGTCTTGCAAGATGATGCCAAATCTGCAGAAAAGGATCTGATGAAGTCCATGAGATAACAATTTGGGGACTGTAATGAGCAAAGCCACTAGGAAATTGCTGAGAAAATGGTGGGATTAAGGCCCATTTACTAAAGAAAATTGCTAAGAAATGGCTGGCAGATATTTGGCAAGATATTTATTGTTTCTACAAATTAGCTTTTAAAAAAATATCTAGGAAAAGTACACTTACTAGTTTTAAATAAGAGAAAATAACCACTTGCCTATGCCCGTGTTCTGCTTTTGAAATGACTTTCATGAAAATTTGTAAGGATTTACTATTTTAAATCAAATCTGTTGTCCTACTTCTGCTGAAAATGTAAGGAACTGAAGATGAATTTGGGGAAACCTCCACCCAGCCAGGGGACAGATACACACAGAGAAGCAGGATTTTGCACACCACACATATCCCTAGTTAAGTGAATCATGTGTACAAACAAGTGCTGTACAAGGAGTATCCTAATCCAAAATCCTGAAGTTACTTTCAGAAAACAACTTATAATGCTGTTTAGCTGTTTAGGGGCTGAATTTGGAGCTCTCACTGAACAGCTGATCAATGGAACTGCTCATTTTTTAATGGGGCTAGGCACAGAACCCCAGCTACATGCACAGAGCCCCAGATACAAACACAGTTTTATCCGGGATGCAGACAGAGGGAAAATGTGAGGCGCAACTCCTCACATTTTAGAGGGGAGAGAAAAGATACTTTGAGGGGAGAAAAAATAAGCTTGGGTGGGGGAGTTGAATAAAATGAAGAGGCAAGCTCCTCAAATACTACTGGGGGTGGTGGTCTGCGCACCAGCTGTATCAGGGTCTATATTTCATCCTGTATATTAATCGACAGATTTTTCAATAAAGTGTAACAGTTATACATTGGTAGCAAGAGGGTTCACCTTCTGTAAATGCTATGCATATGTTTAATTCCCAGGTAAATCATTTAGCTTGGTGGGAGGGGGGGAGTCTCCTAGCTATAGAGCTGAAGAATACATGGAGAGAAAAATGTGACCATTTCATATTTAACAAATACATGATTTCACTAAGACCTCCCCATCAAGAGTGGTGGCTTGCAATGCAGGACAGTATGGGATAATAATCATAATAACTTTCACTTATTAAATAGACATGAGGGCAGGATAAGGAAAGAACAGGAATGGATAAGGGTATGCATGAAAACCAGGGCAGTGACAAACCTAACGATGCAAGTTAATGCATGTTTGGAATCTGATGCAATTACTATTCATTTATGAGGTAGATTTTAGATTACATAGCCATAGAATGCAAGCATTCATCAAGAAAGGATTTTTCTCACTGGTTCCTATAGTGCTTTCCTCTTTGTTCATAATCAAAACAGCAGCAAGATGCATCTACTTCCGTCACGTTTGCTCATAATTCAGAAAATCTTATCACTGTTTTCCTTTGCTTTCTTTCCTACTGAATTCATAAACATTTGTCTTTCCTCTTTCATAGAAATGCTTTGTCCAGCAATATAACATTGGGTAACAGAGAGATATCTTTATTCTACATTCTTTTGGATGTATGAAATTTAGAGTTGCAAAAACTCCCCCCCACACACCACAACTAGGTATAATATATAGCTAATTCTCCATCGTGCTTTCACAAAGTTGTTTACCAAAGTATTTTTACACTCTTTAATAACACAACCCTACATCCTGACCAATACATAAGCCCTGTGGAAAAGAGTTGAACTTACTTCTGAGTAAGATGCCTAGAACTATGTTGCACTTTCTGCACTACAAACACACAGATATGTATGCATAGGCATAACTATGGGGGGCGGGGGGGGCACGTGCCCCGGGTGCCACTTGGCAGGGGGCGCCAAAAAGTGCCCCCGCTGATTTGCCAGATTTTTTTTAATTATTATTATTTGATTTTTATTTTTTTTGCAGAGCAGTCCCCCGGTCCTGGCGCCCCCCCCCCCCCTTGGCATTGCTCATCCAGCACTGGGCGCCGCGGCGTCTTCGTAGTCCAAGTCTCTGACTCTCACTCCCCAGCACGCCCCACCGCCCCGCCACCAGTCGCGCATGCGTCGAGAGGAGGACACACACCAGAGCAAACTTCCTGAACAACTCCCTCTTTTGAACAACTTCCTGAACGCCCAAACCAGTTCCCCTTTTTGCTCATTCAAGTCCTTCCTCCCCTATAATCTAACCACGTTTTAACTGAAAAGGTTCAGGGAGGGGGAGGTGGGGGGATGTGGAACCTTGGGTTCCACATCCCCCCATCTCTCCCTTCCTGGACTTTTTCACTATATAATGCAAGCTAATTTAATTATATGTCATCATCAAAATGGATTAGCTGTTTCAGCCCATCAGGAAAGTCTAAACCTCCACCGATTTAATTAACCAGACTGAAAATCAGATGAACAGAGAATGTTTTAATGAAAGGTGGTATATAAATTTAACAATAAGTAAAACTATCATTAGGAGCAATTAGCGATTACTTAAACATTGGTGCTGCCAAGCAATTTGTAAATAAAACTTGAAGCCCTTTGAAAATAAGCTGGAATTAATTGTAGGTTGGGCAGGGGGTGAAAGTATATACTTCTAAACATTTATTGTTAAATTTATATACCACCTTTCATTAAAAACAACCCCAAAGTGGTTTGGTTTTAGTCATGGATTTTAATTTTAATTGCTCTTTTTGTCAATGTGATGAAGATTAGTTAAAACTGAGTGGTCTTGGGCAACCAATGTTGCATCTGAAATGCCATTTCATTTTTTATTGTCATAAATACTCTCCAACCAATTTAAATAGCAAAGGTGTATATTATCGCTTTATTCAATTGCAGGGAATCTCAAGAAAGCAGGATTTGCAACTAAGGCAGTGCATATCTTCTCTAAAATGGCCCTTTTATAGTTTTTCTAACTTTGAAATCGTAACATAAAACAAAGCATAAATGCATAAATGCTTTCCCCTCCATTTGAAACCTTTTCTGGTGTAAATAGCGTGCGGTTTTGGAAAAGGGGAGCCTTTCTTTAACAGCGGGAGAATAAGGAGTCTTTAGCACAATCACCCTAGTCCCTTGAATTACTTTGGAGTCCTTGGTTTTCGTTTTGTTAAAATACAGTCACTCACAAGGGAAAGTCAGGAACAGAACCAGGGCGTGAGGGAAGGGCATCATAATCATAATAATCATCATTGCATCATAATTCTGATGTTTGAGATACAAGCCAACTTCACAGGGTTGTTGTGAGGAAAACCCTAAGTATGTAGTGCATTTTGAAATTTTTGGTAATTTTGGTAATTTTTTAAATTTTAAAAATAAAAGTTTTCTGAAACATGTGTGTCAGTCAGATGTATGTTGGGGGGGCGGTGGGGGGGACGCGGCGGGGGGAGGCGCAATTTCAGTGCTTGCCCTGGGCACCGTTTTCCCTAGTTACGCCTCTGTATGTATGGAATTAGAGATTCCTAGGGCTACAGACTAAGGCTGCAGAAAGGAAATAGTAAGGTTGTTCACATGACCTTTTTGCACCGGCAGAAAGGACTGGCAGGTGGGGGAGGCAGGATTGCTTCTACCTTCCCTCTAGACGATCTTCATTTCTTTGTGGGCTGTGCTGCTTGCGTGCCCACACAATCCACACTGCTTTTGGCAGCATGGCATTCTGGCGGCCAGGAAAATGCAGCTCGACCTCCAGATATCCCTATATGCACCATGTGAGGATCATGGTGCATTGTGGGTTTTCCCCTCAAGCTGGGCACTCTAGGCTTGGTTCTCTAGTGCAGCCTGAGTTGGAGGCTGGGAAAATGCAGCCTGGCCTCCAGATATCCCTAAATGCACCACTTGAGGAACACAGTACACTGAGGGATTTTCCCTCAAGCTGGGCACTCTAGTGCAGCCCAAGCAGACATATGACTGGGGGCCTGGGGGGAAGTCCAGGGGAAATTCCTGGGCTACCTGGAGAAGCAGCATCAGGATTGGCCACAATTCTAGCACTTCACACGAGCAGCCCTACCCAGGTAGGGCTGCCCAAGTCTGGGTAGAACTGCTCATGTGAACAGCCTCCGTATGTTTCACTTGGAGATAGTGTGATAGACAAACAGTTGCATGTGTATACAGTCACAGTCAGACTGCCCTACTATGGTGTCCAGTCAAAGAGTTTTTGTAGATTTTGTAGGGCTTAAAAACATGTGAAATCTGTTTCTGTGCTCCAGTTATGGTGGGAAACAAAGGGTACCCTAATTAAATCCACAAATTACACTGACTGGTTTCTCTCAGTTATATCCCTTCTATGCCTCCCCGCTAGCCTTCTAAAATCTGTGGCTGACATCCTGAGTTACAGAGCAGCTGTGCTGCTGCTGCATTCTACTAGCAGCTCTGGTTATCGCCTGGTGGGGGATGATTTTCAGCTACTTCCTCTTCCTTTGGAAGTGCCCTGCTTTGGAAGTGCGGCAGCTGTGAAAAAGGCCAATTCCAAGCTAGGGATCATTAGGAAGGGGGTTGAAAATAAAACTGCTAATATTATAATGCCCTTATACAAAACTATGGTGCGGCCACACCTGGAGTACTGTGTACAATTCTGATCACCACATCTAAAGAAGGGCATTGTAGGACTGGAAAAGGTGCAGAAGAGGGCAACCAAGATGATCAGGGGCCTGGAACACCTTTCTTATGAGGCAAGGCTACAACATCTGGGGCTATTTAGTTTAGAAAAAAGACGACTGCAGGGAGACATTCTAGAGGTCTATAAAATCATGCATGGTGTGGAGAAAGTGGATAGAGAGAAATTCTTCTCCCTCTCCCATAACACTAGAACCAGGGGTCATCCCATGAAATTGATTGTCAGGAAATCTAGGACCAACAGACGGAAGTACTTTTTCATACTTTTTCATACATTTTGCATAATCCACTTGTGGAATTCTCTGCCCCAAGATGTGGTCACAGCCAACAACTTGGATGGCTTTAAGAGGGGTTTGGATAACTTCACGGAGGAGAGGTCTATCAACAGTTTCTAGTCAGAGGGCTGTGGGACACCTCCAGCCTCAAAGGCAGGATCCCTCTGAGTAATAGTTGCATGGGAGTAACAGCAGGAGAGAGGGCATGCCCTCAACTCCTGCCTGTGGCCTCCAGTGGCATCTGGTGGGCCTCTGTGCGAAACAGGATGCTGGACTAGATGGGCCTTGGGCCTGATCCAGCAGGGCTGTTCTTATGTTCTCTGTGATGCATGGAAATATGTCTCTGAAAGCTGAACCATTCTCATAATTTTGAACATCACAGAGTGCTTCCTGGAGAAAAGGAAGTCATCAAAAATCCCATCCTCCTGCATGATCACTGGAGCTGTTTTAGCAGAATGCTGCAGCAGCACCAGTGATTTATAAACCAGTATGTCAGCCCCACCCCCGTAAGTTGAGTACTGGCTTCGCTACAGACATTGGCCATCATTATATGTGTTTATCTTTAGGGGGTTGATGTATGAAGAATCTCACTTTTAGTCATAGATCTGGTAATCTGGTATCTTTACCCCATAGGTGTGGGTTTTTTTGTTTTGTTTTTTTTTAAATGCCCTACTTCTTTTCAACTGAATAGGGTTGTGTATGGAACTGCTAAGGGTGGTTTGGTTTGAGTTTAAACCGAATTCAAACTGAACCTCCTGGTCCGCAAGCTGGTTTATTCAAACTGGCAGTGGTCTGGTCCAGGCGATCAAACCGGGTTTAACTGGTTTGACCCAGTTTGGACCTGGTAAAGGGGAATCTGGTAAGGATTTCCCTTTATAAGCATCAGGGGGGTTGAAAACGGGGGCAGGGAGTGGGTGGGAGGTTACCTTGCTTGCCAGGGGAGCAGTGTGACTCCTCAGCAGAAGCAGGCCTATGCCACTAGACCCCACTGGCGCTCTCCTTATCAGCCCAGAGTCACTGCTGGGATGCCACCACAGAGGAGCCATGTGCCACAGTGGCACAGAAGGTAACCTGCCTGCTCCCGCTTTTACAAACTTCCCCCAAATGCTTGTAAAGGGGGATCCTTGCCAGGTTCCCCTTTACAAACATCCAAAATGGTCAAAATGGGGCAAACTGGTTTGGCTCAAACTTGGACCAGCCCCCTTTTTTGGAGGGCCAGTTCGAGGTCAGAGCTCGAACTGGGCCAGTTTGTCTCGAACATGGTTCAAGTTCGAACTGCTTCACACAGCCCTACAACTGGATCGATGAGTCAATCATTTATTTATTTATTTATTACATTTCTACAATGCCCCATCGAATGGCTCTGGACGGTTTACAAATTAAAACAAAATATAACAATTCAAAAATCAAATGTAAAACCATAAAATCTGAACAGTTAAAACAGTTTAAAACAGTTTGTGTAGCCAATGGTCATAACATAAACAAGTATGCACAATCAATCCAGAGACAGAAATTTAACAGCTTAAGATCTGTTCAGTCTCCTGAATATCATTCACATACACTTTTATTTGCAAAATATTGTTTATTATAAATAATAGATCACAGTGACAAAATGTAATTTCATTGCTTCAGAAGCCAACTCCCCCCTCCCCATTTTTTCTTTTTTGGTATTCTCTTTCTGTTTATTTTTTTATTAATGCCATAAAACCCTTAACCTTTTTTGACAACAATTGACTGGCCAAATGACTGTTGGAGCTGGACTTCCAGTGCATTGACCTTTTGCACCAACTATCCTAATCACCACTAGGGGCATTGGGAGTAGAGACAGTGAGTAAGGGTCTCTCTGACTGTTCTAGCTGTCTCTACTCTATGACCCCTGATCTGACTCCTCCACACTTCCTGTGCTGAGTCACAATCCTTCCTTTCCTCCTAGAGAAAAGATGGAAACATCTCTCTCCCTCCTTACCTATTCATTATGTAGTCCTTTAGATTAGGTTTAGGTCTTTCCTATCCAAATGTATTTAACCAATAAATACTTAGTATTTAGTTCTACAAGGATCTCCATGTGTTTTCTCTAAATAGCTGCAACAACTAAGCCATCCTCTGCTACCTACTCTGTAACTGGAGTGTGTGCTCATTCCTTAGTGCTCTGCTGTTTCACCTATCAAGGGTAAAAATTAACAACCTCGACAATCTATTCCATGTCTTTGAATTGATGGGTTGACCAGCTTCTGAATTCCAAGGTGGACACAGTGGTTTGGGTGCTTGAAAGCATGTTTGGCCAGGCTCTGAGTTGATGCCATCTAGCTAGAAGAGACTACAGATCATGTGTATTCAGGCAATGTATTACTTTTACATACCATGTGCATATTCCATATGAAGTTAAAGAAGGGAGCTGTAAAATTGAATGTAATATATCTTTGTTGTTCACAACTTGAAATTTGGAAACTTTTCTTTACAAGCAAAAACCGTGGAAAAAATTTCCACCATTCAAATCTGGTAGTGCCACCAAGCCCAGCAAAACCTGGGGAGTGGCAGATACAGCCAAGGGGCCTTGAGCTGCTCAGCTACCCCAAATTTAAAAGAAAAGCACACAAACCAATTCATTACTAACAATGATTTGGTTGGGGAATGTGTAGGATGATAACCTACAAACAAGAAGACTGGGGATATGATTCCAAATAAAGTAAGATGCCAGAGAGCAGAAAATGCAGTTAAAATGTCCTTTAGCCAACTACTAGCAGAAAAGGTGAAAAATGAAACTCTCAGTATGGAATGGCAATTTCCCATTTATTTCTCCTTGTTCTGAATCATGTAGTACTTGATGTTGCTAGGGGCTGTATTTATCATGCCCTTCATTGTGGCATTTCAAAACCAGCTTCCACTTAAAGCCACTAATATATATCTAAAGATCTGCAAGCCCAGTCTTGTTATAAGTGAAGCTGGAACAAACAGGGCTTTTTCAGGATAAGCAAATTCAAGCATTGGAAATACCACAGGGCAGACATTATTAACATTTTAAAGCAAGGTATCTGTGTAAGCTACCAAGTAAGCTACCAAGTAAGCCCTTGGTCTATAGGGCTATAGGGTTTTGAAAGAATGTTCCTGGTGTTTGCATACGAATTACAAGGACTGAAAGTCTGACAGAACTCTACAGTTTGCCTGCAGGCTTGGATTGGCCCACAGGGCAACAGGGCATATTCCCGGTGCGCCCTACCCGCGTGGTGCCCCTGCACCCCAACTCCCACCCTTAATTCTGCTCTAAACCTGGCCCCCTCCCCACATAATTCCACCGCCCTCTCAGTGCCCCCAGTCCGGCCCTGTTTGCCTGCCTTTTCCTTCTGCCTGCTATGAGCAGATGCAGGGTCATGAATGGGAGGACTGCATTGGGGAAAGAGTCACCATTCTTGAATTGGATCTAGTACTGCTGTTTTGGAGCTGTAAAAATAGTAGGCATGATCAATATGTCCATATTCCATGGTGTATATACTGTGGTGGTGCTACAACCACCATTCTAAGCATGAACTTAGTATGCACATTTGAGAGTATCGAACATTCCCAAAACTTCAGAAGTTCAGTATGTTAAGTACCTCAGGAAATCAATTGAAGTGATTTATGGATTACAACCAAGGCTCCTTCACTCCTGGTAACATATGAAACTTGTGCCCAAGTGGTTAGGTCAGATTGCATGGTGATGGACTAAGCTGTCAACACATCCTTAGTGGGGCAAATCTGTATAGGATCAGCCATGAGATGGTAGCAATCACAGAGCTTCTGTCAAAGTAGAAAGCTGGTCTTAGATTGACACTGGAGAATGCTTTCATGAACAAGGGACTCCATATCTTCACATTCACATGCTTCAGGATTTCAAGCCTCAAATACTGCAGGAATAGGACAAGCATGCAATTTAAAACTCATAACTTTGCTTTCACTTATAACAGGGCATCAGCTATTTATATTCCATGATGACTAAATTAGTTGACTAACAAGTTGCAGCTGTCTATATTAATTAGTTCATCAAGGAGTCTGCAGGTGGCTTGATTGCATCTCTTTTGTGCTTTCCAGACTGGGGGATGGGATGGGATGGGTGAATATTAAAGCAAATGGGATGGAAATGAAAGCAAAATGAGCTAATGTGGCCACCCCTTTTACCACCAATATGGCTTCAAACGTTCCCACGTTGGTACCAGTTTGCAGTAGCCACTCCCCCTGCTACTGGGCGCTATTTTCCAACCTTTTAGTGAAATAACTCAGCAGATCTCAAGCATGAATCAAATACAGGGAGATCAGCGTACTTCTATCTAAGTTTGTCCAGGGTTTTACCTCACATAAGTACACTTAATATAGAACATTTAAAAGTTTCAGTTAAGTGTAGAGGTGTTCTAGAAAATACTTTAGTAGTATATTATCATGAGTATAGGCCATCATGATGACTGTGAAAGGATCTATCATTATAGTTTTGCATAAAAGGTCATCTGAAGGGAATCCGACATTTCACTAAAGCATATTCATGTTCTTCTTACCTGAAATTGCAGTTGAATTGCTATTCAATTCAGATGAGAGTTTGATGAATCGGACATTGAATAGTTAAATCTAAATTGAATAGCTAGACCTCCTAATCTCTCCAAATCAGAGTATCGCAACATAAAGTAAAGTGTGCCGTCAAGTCGACTTCGACTCTGGCACCCACAGAGCCCCGTGGTTTTCTTTTGGTAGAACACAGGAGGGGTTTACCATTGCCATCTCCCATGCAGTATGAAATGATGCCTTTCAGCATCTTCCTATATCACTGCTGTCCAATATAGGTTTTTCCCATAGTCTATATGTTTCCTATAGTCTGGGAAAGATACCAGTGGGGATTCGAACCAGCAACTTTCTGCTTGTTAGTCAAGCACTGGAAATTTGGCCATTTGGAAGCCTTTTCTCTGCTGTTCTTCAAACCGCAATGGCAAACCTTGTTGAAACTGACAAAAGGGTGGGAATAAAATGGAAAAGAGGGGCAGAAAGAATTCTTTGAAATTGACATCTCAAGCTGGCCAATGACTTTTCTTGGCTCTCTGTTCCGTTCCAAACATGGTGCTTTGGGGAAGGAATGTTGAAAGAATATATCAAGTTCTGCTTGCCCTACCAAAGTGCCTTCTGAGAGTTGCAGTGTCTCTGAATGTGATGAAGTGATGAGAAGGTATTGGAGACTGACAGTAATCTTTGTTTACTGTGTGTCTTAGTGTAGCTTCTTGTTATAAGAGAAAATCCCTGCACCTATTTGCTTGAAGTGTTGTAGGCATAATGCCCTCAGAAGGGCTACCTATTACCTGCTACTGTCATCCCACTGCTCAGTTAAAAAAATAAATAAATTATAAGGCTTTCCTCCTCCCAAATTTAAAGTTTATTTTTTAGGGATGAGCTGTACCTATTCATCTGAAATTTTGCAGGCTTCATGCCCTCATAAGTGACTATCACCCTTGTTAGTTTCATCTCATTCTGCAAATAAATAAAGACCTATAGGTGTTCTAGTGGGTCTCTGCATTATATCCTATGGACAATTATAAGGAAAATAGAACATTCCAATCTGAATCCAAATTCTGGGGGTGGGAGATCTGAATCACTGTTTCAAATCTCTGAATTGAATAGCACATTCTCCAAATACTGAACAGAATATTTGAACAGACCTAGTGGGAATCTTTAGACTGTAAACCACATCAGAGCTTACAAAAGGTGACACCCTCCAGCTAAAGGGAGGCACAGCATAAAGATACAGAGCCAGTTCTGTATTTGAATTTTAGAGAAAGGGTTGGGAACCTTTCATTGGAGTTTTCTGAAATTGCTGTGTAGTCTTTTCTACAACTGTACGGGCCAGTTCAGATGATACTTCCCCCCCTGGACCTGGCTCATGTGAGGGTGATCCACCCTGTCCTGAAATATTTCCCAGATTCGGGCATCCAGTGTGTAAAGCAACAGTTTGGACAAACCACCCCATCATGTGATTAATGAAGGATGACATCAGGATATCTGGAGAAAATGTCAGGATGGGCGCACTCTTGGTACATCCCCCGCTTTTAAGCACAGGTGCCGGTTTGGGGAAGTATTAGCCAAAGTGACCATATGTGTTGGGCAGGAGGTGCACTGTTCTCTCTGGAATCTGATGCAGGTTAGTGGATTTGTAGCCTGCTCTAGGAGCTCCTATCTGCTTCCAACAGGCTCTGTTTGTATATTTATGAATAAAACTATTATTATAAACGCTTCACAAGTCTCTGGTGCTCTGTCATCCAAAGGAAACAAAACCTTGTTGTCGCTGTTCCTAGATTTCTCATTATTTGGGGAAGTTGGGAATGCCTAACAAATATTTTAGATCTCCAACAACTGCTGAATTCTATTCTCCAGATCCTTATAGAAAAATCATGGTGTTACATTATATAGTAATATGATAAGTCAATTAGTGCTTATCACTAATATGACTGGCTTTGCTTGGTACCAAAATGATTCCAAATCTATAGTTGGCAGAGTTTTGTTTGAAAAAAACTTGAAGGGCGAGCTGATCAGGGCCTAATTGAAAGGCTTTAATGATGGTTGATGCTGCATACTCACTCTGCAGTCTTTAATGCATTTGATGATTCTAGCTTTTGGAATGTGACAACCCATTAGAGTCTTGGGGAAAATCAGAGTCAGCTACAAATTCCAGTTTGAATTTAGACACTGACTGAGTTGGGGGGCGGGGAGGCGGTGGGGATCCATGCTGTTGCTTTGGAGATTATTCTGAAGCAGGATTGGTTATTTTGCTGCCTGTTTTAAGAGGGGATCAGCTTTCTCCCAATAGGGTTCACTTGTATAATTGTAAAGAAAACAAATATTACAAGAACACCATAAATCTCCTGTGCTGTCTTGGCTAAAGGAAAATAAACCCAGTGCATACCACTGGATTTCTCCCCTTTCAAAGAAGGTGGAGGCACTTAACATTTGATCCAGGAAACCCAGGATTTAATTCTTAGATTCAGGATATTGAGGTTCTCCTTTGCTCAACAAAATACTTGCCAGCTTTGTCGTTTTCAGATATCAAGACATACAGTTATATAGATACGACATACATTAAACTGGTTATTTGTTCTTTAACGTCTTCAAAGGAATTTTAAATGTTTTAATAAATTAGCATTTGACAGAACTTAGTTACTCAAAGATATTTGGTTTTTAAAATATGGGAAACTGCATTTCAAGAGGCTTGTTTGGTTTTCCTCATGATTTGACAGTAATAAAACCCTGTGGACATTTATCCCATAAATGTGTATTGAATTACTCTGTTGCATTGCCCTCTCTTAATGAAATCTTAGCACCATTGAGAGTTGACAAGCTTTAGCCACGATTATTCCAGCTATGGTAGTATAAGGCAAAGCTAGCTAGAAGAAGCAAAAATGTGTTTTGATATTTATTTTAATCGTGGAATAACATGTCTGTTCTAATTAGAGATGCGCCTTCCAGGCAGATGTTCAAATCAAGTGGGAATTCATATGCCAACTCTGAGATTAATGGGCTTACATGTTAATGAAGCACTCGTTCTGTGATGAGGAATCAGAGCACCATCCAGTGATGGGTGAAGTATGTGCTTTCCAAGTTGCAAGGTTCTACACTTGAAGCTATATTATTTTCTAGCTCACATTACTCATTCCTATTCTAGCCTGTTTACTTCATCCTCATTCAAAATACAGTACAAGTTCTGTGCACTGAATGTTGAAAGGGTGTACTGCAGTTCTCATAAAATTCTCAGCTCGCAAGAAGCAGGCAATAACCCCTTGGTGTTTCCAGTTGTTTTTGTATCTTCAGATCCTTGGATTGCTCTGTGGATACTTGACTGACATAGTGTCATGCTGTCTAAATTAGACAACCATGTCCATTGATACCGATTAGTGGCAGTACTATCCCTAATTGACACAAGTCAATTGTATTCTCAGAGCAGAGGAAGGAAGGAAGGAACCTACCTCCTAAAATTAGGGCTTAATGGATATTCTTCAAATAAAATACCTCTCTCAATTTTTCAGTGTGCTTCAACCAACAAAGCTGCTATGAATTAACCTAAGTCACTTTTAGCACTATTTTTAGTTAGAAAACTAATCTCATGATTCAAAATAAAATGGCTGACTGTTACCAGGTTTGCTCTGTGGCATGATAGTTATCACCCTTTGTAAATATGCTTAGGATTAATGTGGGGAATTTAATTCAATTTGGTGCAAACCTTCATATAGCCAGCTTATAAATTAAGGTACTGGGAAAGCTGACCATGGATAGGATACACCCGAGTTGTGACCATGGACACCTCTTTCGGAGTAAGCAGCATTTCACCAATGACAATCCACTACCATGTTGAAGTTCACATCTTGGAAATCTCATTGTAAATTGTACATTCAAAGTGTACCTTTTTTATTTTTGCACAAGGAAAATGGGAGAGGCCCATTCTCATGAATCAGCAAGCTCTAAGATGTCAGCATGCTGTAGTCTTAAGAGCTCCTCTCTAAGTGGTTAGCTCAATGCTATGGGTACGTTCCTCACTTTGTGTTGCACAAGTATTGCATTTTCCCTTATCTGAATTTTATGTTTGAAATGTATGGCAGTGCAGGGAGTATCCACAAAAATATCAGAGAATCCAGCAATCATATCAGCATATGGATGCTCCATCATCTGTAATATTATCCAGCATGGTGTAGTGGTTAGAGTGCTGGACTAGGACTGGGGAGACCCAAGTTCAAATCCCCATTCAGCCATAATACTAGCTGGGTGACTCTGGGCCAGTCACTTCTCTCTCAGCCTAGCCTACTTCACAGGGTTGTTGTGAAAGAGAGACTTAAGTATGTAGTGGGCTCCTTGGAGGAAGAGTGGGATATAAATGTTATAATAATAATAATAATTAATAAATATCCAGAGAACTTTCTGATGTTTCCAGCCCAATATTGAGACTCCTGTTTGTGACACATACACTTTCCCTTCTGCAGTACGTCCTCTATTCCAGGACAACAGTGAAGTAACCATTTATGGCAATAGGAAACCCCACCCCCCATCCCCATGGGTAGATGTCTGAAGGCTACAGGTGCAGATCTGATATAGTAAGGAGTTTCTTGTAAAGTAGATAGGAAATGATAGTGTACAGAGAACCAGAATCAGCCATCATCCACACTTCATGGCCATTAGGTTTAGCTTGACAGTGTGGAGAAGCAGGCTCTGAGTCTGTTACACTTAAAACACTGTCAGGAAGTGGTTCAGCTGCCTCATCCTTATCATATGGTGAATTAGTAATGGAGTGGGCAGCAGACTTGGCAACCTTAACAAAGTGTCCCCCTTTTTTGCACCTGTTGCGAGTGACCTTCTGTGCAGGACAGTAAGTAAAATTGGCCTTCTGGGCAGAGTCTCCACAGAGGTAGGCTTGGTAGCACCTCCTTTATCGTGCCGCTACTTTCTGGGGCACTGCCATATGAGAAGATTGGGTTTGGAAGGATTTAGACAGAACAGCCTGGATTTCAGGAGGTGGGTTTTGGGGTACCAAAGAGAGCAATTTGGCAAACTGAAAAGCATTTCCCACCCTCTAGCCATCTCTCTAGCCTTATCCAAGGCACATTTCCACTCCAGTAGCAGTTTTTCATGCAGTGTGGAGCAGTTTGTTTTCATAACACTCTGATCCCTGATCAGTTCATCAGTAAAGTTGGCAAACTCACATTGAAGGCATGCAATGCTGTAACATACCGGTCGGTAGATTCACCAGGCAGTTGGAATCTAGAATCTGACTTGTAACATTCAGCAATCACATTCAAAATAGGGTTGAAATGATCATCTAAGGCTTGAAGAGCAGCTTCATGAGAATTAGCACCCCCTTCTAAGTGAGTAGGAAAGAGCAAATGATTATATATTCTTTGGCCTTCAGGGCCCAAGCAGTGAAGCAATATAGCCTTCTGCTTTGCTGGAGTAAAACCAAGGCTCTGTATTAGGGGTTGCGAGCCAGTTCGAGGTAGAGCCGGCTTGAGAGCTCAACCCAGCTCAAGGGGAACAGGTGGCAGTAAATTTGTTAAAAAAATATGATAGACTTACCACTGCCAAAGGCTTGGGTGGCCTTGGGGGTGCTGTGGCAGCCGTGGGGGGGGGGCTCCAGCAGCTCTCCCTCCCCTCACCGGCCTCCCCTTGAGTCTCCCAAGCTGTTTTGGCCCAATTTGGGGCCATTTTGACCCTCTGTGCATGTGTGGCAGCCATTTTGAGGACCACCATGCATGCACACTGGCCATTTGCATGACCCAAAGCCTTCGGTGGCAGTAAATCTATATATTTTTTACTGAATGTATTGCTTCTCGATCCCTCAAGCCAAACCAAACCAGTTCAGATTTGAACTGAACCAGGCCCGTCTTGACTGTGCACAAAACTGTCCAGTTCAATCCAGTGCGACTCGATTCTAGTTCAATTCAAGCCAAACTGGGTTTTCCAGTTTTCTACACATCCCTGCTCTGTATGGCGAGGAGATAATTGCAGAAATAGAATCTCCATTGTTTCCAGGGAAGAACAGGTTCTCCTGGGCTGGACAAGGGGAACAAGATTGATGATAAAGAAAACCTTCAGGGTTTGTGCAGGCCAGGAAGTGGGAGAAACAATCAGAGGCTGTGATAGTAGAAAGCAGTTCAGGAATGTAGGTCCAGTAACACAAGGAGATGAGGTTGCAGGAACATTCACCAGCTTTGCAGGCTCACATGCTTAGCTGGTTCAACATGTTTTATATAGCTGCTTCCCTCATACACACAAGGAAATCTTAAGCAGATTTAACGAATGGTTTTTTCAGCAACAACTCCATTTTCCCCTTCTACTTTCCCTCCCTTTCCCACTTGACTCCTCCCCCTCCCCCACACTCTCTACAGGATTTTCCTTGGCACAAATGTCCAAACAAACAAACTGCAAAAGATTACTGAATAGAATACACCTTCCTTGAATCAGAGGAATGCACTCAAGCAGAGGGTTACTAGGAACAGTGATAAAATGATGGCAGACAGCCACGCTTTTAGGGGTGTGCATGGAACCAGTTTGAGCAGTTTGGTCTGCATTCATGTCCATGAACCAGTTTGGTCTGCATTCATGTCCATGAACCAGTTTAGTTGAACCGACTGGCTGTTCCAGTCTGCCTGACCAAACTGGCTCAAGCCAGTTTGCCAGTTCAAGCGTCTGGAAAGGGGAATCAGGTGAGGATCCCCCTTTGCTTCCAAAGGTAATAAAAGGCTGCAGGGGAACAGCAAGAGAAAGAGATTCCTTTAAAACTGAGAGAGAAGGTGCTTACTGGCAGGCCTGCATGGCATTCCCCGCCCCCTGTCCCCTTTGCAGCTGTGGCAAATGGCCTCCACCTTTTATTACCTTTTGAAGCAAAAATGAATCCTCACCGGATTCCCCTTGACAGGCACTTGAACCAGTGAACCATTCCACAGACGAACCTGGTTTGGTCTGGGTTAATCATGGACCAGACTCTTTTTGCTGGGGCTGGTCTTCTCCATTATCAAACCAGGCGAACTGGCCCAGACAGTTTGATCTCAGACAGGTTTAGCACATCCCTACAAGATTTTGTCTTGGTGTACACTGGGGTGCAATGGAATAGGCAGACTTGGCAATATGACATCCAAACTAATGTTGTAGCACAAGGATATTACACTAGCCAGATGCGCTACAGCTGAAGTTTGCGTGCCAGACCAGTGTTGCACTAGTGCAAACAACAGCCTCCTGCTGGGAAACTTCTTCCTCATATGTTTTGTAGGGCACTTTTGCACAAGAGCACAACTTCAAGAATGCCCAGAGTGTGGCACAGCTATGTGATCTTCTTGCACTAGTGTAACTTTATTTGTTGTGCAAAAGCTGTGTTAGTCTGGATGCCAGCCAGTTCTAATGAGGCTTAATTCATTTCCTGAATGAGTGTTGTCTTACTGCAGTTAAAATTCTGAATTTATTTCATTCAGTAAATAAATCAGGTAGCAAAAGTTTCACTCATATATCACTACCTAATAAGTACTATTGCCAACACTTAGATTTCTATAAAGTGTGAGCTAGGTGCTTTACAATCTTTATCGCGTTTTTGCCTGTACTGTATGATGTAGGCCATTAACTATTCTTATTTTAGAGATGCTCAATGAAAGAGATTTGTCCAAAGCTTCCCAAGGAGTTATTTGAGAACTGAATTCCATTCTCCCTGACCCAGGACCAACTCCCTAACTAGTGATGGAGTATACATTTGGAAATGAGATTGTGGGTTAGAAACAAACTTTGCCAGTTCAGCAATGACCTGGCAGCCAAGAATGTCAAATTTACACTCATGGCTCAATCCACTAAGCAGTGAGGCATTTCCCAGTCTTCCTCACAGCAATATGCATTCTATGACAGAGGTGGGCAGAAAGTAGTTTGGGATTACCTTTTGGATTATTACCAGCAGATTGGCAAGGGTTTCTGACTCCCAATAGTTTAACAGCAGCAAGTAATATAGTGGCTGACATGCCCTGCACCTGCAGCATAACATAGGCACTGCGGACCCAGCCACGCCACTGCAGGACTCTAAATCATCCAGAGTCACTACTGTACAAAAAGGTAGTACTGGTACTGCTGACCCTTGTGAAACTGCACATCATGTGCTATTTTGATTGGGAATGGTGGTAGTGTGTGACGTGCGATCATGCAGGAGGCAGCAGGAAAAAGTATTGCCTTCTTGCACAGTGGTGTTGCCAGATTATTTAGAGCCCTTCAGTGGTGTGGGCTGTCTGCATCATGGGTGTAACTGGCGGGGGGGGCAGCCAGGGCACGTGTCCTAGGTGCCACTGGGGGGTGCCACGACAGTGCCTGCCACCCCCACCCCATTGCCCACCTGCCCAGCCCCAAGGCCCCTCAGCCACTTGCCCGCCAGCCTAGGATCGGAGTTGCCTGCAAACTGCGACACAGCTCCTTCTCTCCCCGCTTCTCAGCTGATTGGTGGGTGGGCGGGGCTTCCAGAGAGGCCTCCATGCAGGCCTAACTGAAGCCTGAACTCAAGTAGGCCGGCAGGCCCCAAGCAAGCCAGGAAGGAGGCAGCCAGAGTGGCCACCATAGTTCTCTGCAGCAGACCCTCTGCCCAGGCCAGCCAGCCCAGCCTTTGCCAGGTAGAATGTAAATTCCTTTTTGTGATTACCCCCCCTCCCACCCCGGATATATAGGGATCAGCTTGCCATAGGGCTTTGATATGCGGGGCGGGGGGAGACTGAGAAGTCTCTGAATATTTAATTTAAAATGGATTGGGAAATTTGCTGGCTTTAAAAACAAAAACTATCTAAAAAGGCCTATAAGTGGCTTTTTTCATGGCAGAAAATTACAAAAGCTTCTGGAACAAACAATATTCATTCATTCATTCATTCATTCATTTGTAAATGCACTTATGTTCAAGTTGTTTTGCAACCCAGAAGGTCTGAATGAGAACTGTGGAGCATGTGTTGTGCTTTTATTTTATTTTATTTTTCTTGTGTGTGAACTGCTCCCAATAACTCACAGGGACTTCAGGGTAAATCTGGCCAACATGTGAATGCAGCACCTCCATTCCAGAGGAGATGTGTGTTAAAGGGCTTTAAAAGCCCCATGTGAAAAACCTCCTGGAATCAAACTTTACTGAATTTGTTCAGAATTCTGAGAAAACAAACATAGGCTCACATTGCATGGTTGAAAGTCTCCTTTGCTAATCTGCAGCGAGGGGGCCATTTTAATAATTAGCATTGCTGGTGTGTTCTAGGCATTAAAAGTAGCACAAATACATAGTACTCAATGTATATCACTATATACTGTGAAGTGTGACAGGTACGCAGTCTAGGGGTGCTTCTGGATCCGAGCCTTTCCCTGGTCTCTCAGGTTGAGGCAGTGGCCAGAAGTGCCTTCTATCAGTTTCGGCTAATACGCCAGCTGCGTCCATTTCTTGAGGTGAACTACCTCAAAACCATGGTAAATCTGCTGGTAACCTCCAGACTGGATTACTGTAATGCGCTCTATGTGGGGCTGCCCTTGTATGTAGTTCGGAAAGTACAGTTGGTCCAGAATGCTGCAGCCAGGTTGGTCTCTGGGTCATCTCAGAAAAACTCCATAACTCCTCTATTGAAGGAGCTACACTGGCTGCCGATATGTTTCTGGGCAAAATACAAGGTGTTGGTTATAACCTATAAAGCCCTAAACAGCTTGGGCCCTGGGTATTTAAGGGAATGCCACCTTCTGCATGAACCCCACCGCCCACTGAGATCTGCTGGAGAGGTCCGTCTGCAGCTGCCACCGGCTCGTCTGGTGGCCACTCAGCGACGGGCCTTCTCTGCTGCTGCCCCGAGGCTTTGGAATGCGCTCCCTAGTGAAATAAGAGCCTCCCCATCTCTGACAGCTTTAAAAAAGTCTTTAAAGATGCATCTGTTCACCCAGGCTTTTAATTAATATATATATTTTAAATGGTTTTACTGCTGTTTTAAAATATTATTTTAAAAACGTTAAATTGTTGTAATGTTTTAAACTTTTCAATTTTGTTTAAACTAATGTTTTACTTTCCATTTTTATTTTGTTGTAAACCGCCCTGAGACGTATGTTTTGGGTTGTATAAAAATATGTAAGTAAGTAAATAAATAAATAAGTCTTGTTAAGCTTAGTAGCATTCCAGGTGGTTTCTCATATTACCCTCAGCCAGTGGCGTACCATACAGATTTGACCACTCTAAACAGGGGAGAGCATTCTCGCTGACACGGTTTAATGCCCTGCTTTCTGCCATTTCAGATGGTAGATTTAAGAGAATACCTCTCAGGAATCGGCTATGTCCGTGTGGTTCAGGCAATATCAAGCCTATCTCACATATGCTTTTATACCGTTATATTATAGGGACATTCACATTGCCTGGATTGAAGCACTTATAAAATACATGCCAGGTTGATCAGAAGAGTATTATACTTCCTTTCTTCTAGCAGACCAGTATACAGCAATTACGGCTGGGGAAGCAAGATTCTGTGCCGCAACATGCAAACTGAGATGGGAGCCGTTGCTTAATTGTAATTGAGACCTCTGTATGTATATGTTTTGATACTCTGTTACCCAGTCCTGTTATTGATTTTATTTTACTTTAATTTTATTTTCCATTTTATTTTTTTATTGCTGGTCATTGACTGTAATAATAAATTCATTCATTCATTCATATGGAACAAACCAATCTCTCCATATAAGAGTCGGAGTGTGTTTGTGTGTAAAGTAGCAAAATCCTCTCTAGAGGGGGCTGAGCATTCCTAGGCCTCCAGAGGTGTGTGACTAAGGCAGACCCAAAATGAAGAGTAATACACTTCATCAACAAGGGTTTATTATTAGATTAAAAGAAAAAGAAGAATATGCAGTAAGAACAATTGTCTCTTTATAAGCAGATTGTAAAAGAGAGTTTTCATTAACCAGGCAACACAAACTTCAAGCAATACAATAAAGGAAAATAAGTTTCTTCATGCTTCTAACTGAACTGGTCCCTATCTCATTTCTCCCAGGTTGTGGCCTTCCCATTTCCGCAGCAGCTTCTCAGCCAGTTGCTTTCTCAGGGCCCTCTTGAGACAAACTAAGAAAAAGCTTTCTCTTCTTCAGTAGGTGGCTGTGTGTGCAGTTCCTGTCTAGTCCTCAGGATTGGTTCTGTTGTTTTAATTTCTCCAGGGTTTTCACCTTATTAGGAAAGGCTCACCCTCCCAGCAGTTGCTCTCAGTGAGGCCTAACCCTCCCTCAAATGCTTCCCATCACGACACCAATGTTGGGTTCTTGCTAGGGTTTTGCGAACATCCGTAGCAGGAACCCAACCATCCCTAGCATCCAACCGAACCACGCCCTGTATGGTCCGGCCCTGGACCAAACTCGGGGGGGGGTCATGATTTTTTAAAAAGTTTTGGGGGTTTTTACCTTTTTCCCTGAAGGGGAAGGTCCTCGAGGCGGTAGTGGTGGGGTCCGCAAAGGTTCCCCCTCCCCCCACTGGCCTCCGTTCTCACCCCCTCTGGCCCTTTCAGCTGGTTTCGGCACGGCAGCCATTATGGACTCCACCACACATGTGCAAATGGCTTCTGTGAGGTCTTTTTAAAAAGTTTAAACTTTTTTAAAAATTCAGCGAACTACTGTGGATCAAACAGAACCGGGGGGGGGGTCGAGGGGGTGCAAGACCAAACTGGTCCAGTCAGGTTAAAGTCCGGTCTGGGCTCGAACCGAACCAGGCCAGCCGGTTCCATGCACATTCCTAGTTCCTCCTGTTGCTGCCTGGCATTTGCCCCAATATTTGTAACCAACATTTGAAGCTGGGCAGAGAATGTCGGGCGGTGGAGGGAACCCAACATGGTGAATCTGGTCATCACAGAAATGGCTAGAAGTAGCTGCTCACGCTGGGGATTCATGCTTCCCAGGAACCTCAAATTCCCTCTAGCTTTCTTTCTGGCCGTTGTCTTAACCTACCCCGCAGTAAAAAAACAAAGTGGATCTTACACATTTGAAGTCTTCCCTGCTCTGTTCTACAGAAGCATCCAGATGAGGTCTCTGCTGAAGCCCTTTCTGCCACCACTCCCTCATCCATCCCCCACCTTTGTCAGGGTACGTTTTCCAAAAAGGGGCAATCAGTGGGAAAGGCTGGGGGAAATTGCCCACAGCCTTGGTTTTCAGCATTTTCCTTAGACAATTCAGAAACGTATTTAAAAAAGAAAAAAGAATTCTCAAACAAATGCTTGGAAAAACTGAATTAATTAGAAAGGCAAGTTGGGGGAACTTGCCCATCACTAATTGATTTTATTTTAAATTAGCAGTCATTTTCTATCTTTGGCCTTTGGTTCCAGCATTCAGATTAACAAATCCCAGAACACAGAGTGATTATTGTTCCAAATGTCCACAAAGTTATGTCCAAGACATACACTGTTTGCATTTTCTCCCTGCTCACATGCTCATTGTTTTAGCAGAACCTAAATTACCTCCATTTTCATTGAATCTTATGGAAAGGGAAATAAAACACAATAAAATATTGCTCCCAATAGGGTGGTTACTGGCATAATCTGCATTTCTGTTCTATTTCAGGCTGCCTCAAGGGGACAGTGTGTTGCCAAGGTTATACTGCTATAATCATCATGTATTTATGCAAAATAAGAGCTATGTAATGCTGCAACATTAAACATGATGAGATTTACAGAAAAAAGATGAACAAAAGCCTCTCCTTCTCGTGTTACTTTTTAAAGCCAATTTCAACCAAAGTGTTCCCCCCACCAAACACCTGCAAGTGCCTATGTCCAATACCCAAGTCACTCTCCATAGATTAACATGATTAACATCACCATTAATGTACCAGGTATGTTGGCTTTTAGATCATGAAGTGATTCTCCTTGAAAGTATTTCTTGAACATAAGCAATAAAAGAGGCTTTTGTTCTACAAGCTTCAAAGCCTGGGTCTTGGAATGTTTGTGGCCTCTCACCCAAGCATGCATGCAGTCGACAGTAATCCCCACATCAGCCTCCTGCCACTGGGTTTGTTTGTACAAATGGAGGTCCTGTGATAAACCTTGTCATCAGGAATGCTAACTTCTCACATTTTCTGTTTCAAGGCTTGAGATGCACACACTCATCCTAAAACCACTTTGCAAGTTGTGGAAAGCAGATCTGAGCTGCAATGCTAAAGTCATTTACAAGGGAGGAAAAAATCCTGTTGAACACACTGGGATTTCCGTCTGAGTAACGTGTTTAGGATTGTGCTGTTAGTGAATACAATCAGACAATTTAGACCAGGCTTGCTCAACTTCGGCCCTCCTGCAGATGTTGGCCTCCTGTCCCCATAACCCCTGGCTACTGGCCACTGTGGCTGGGGATTATGGGAGTTGTAGTCCAAAAACAGCTGTGGGGCCAAAATTGAGTAAGCCTGATTTAAACCAACAGGGTCTTTGGGTAGTATTGAAGTGTTAATTTCAGAAAAAAATATATGTGTGCTCAGCCCACATAGTCCTGACTGGCCCTACTGAAAAACCTGGCCTACTATTAATTAACACTGACAAAAGAAAACAAAAACAAAAAACCCTGTTAGTCTGACCAACTTCCAAACTAAGAAAGTCTGGGTATAGTGATGTTGCACATGCGTGTTGTGGGAGAGTTGCGATTTTTGTCTTTCTTCCCCTCCCTAAAGCTAACTGTGACTCCCAAAAATATGTCCCTAAGGATAATGCAATGAAAGGCAAACTGCCACTTTCTTGAAAATGTGTATGAAGCATTAATTGCACATATCCCTCATTAGTCTCATGTCTGCCCCTATATGTGCATTAGTTACTAACTGAATGCTTATTATTTTGGTAACATACAGCTTAACTGGAAATACTACTGAAAAACAAATGTACCTGCTGCAATAGAAATTCTTGAAGAGAGTGTTGTGTAGGAATCAATGCTCCGGAAAGACAAAACTGCTACTCACTTTTGTTTGCAGTCAATGTAACTATAGTCCATAATTTGTTTTATTTATTTTAACATGCCACTCTTTAATGGGTATGTTATCACAGATGGAGATACTGTAATCCACCAAGGGATTTTTTGGTTGAGACATGGTGGTGATGGTGGCGGCAGCAGTGCTGTGGTAGTAACTGGATGAGGTGTTCTTGGTTGAACTGTTCAGTTCCGAGAGAGGGATAGCATAAGTGGAAGGGCTTAGGAAAGAAGGGATAGAAAAAGCATAGACTTATAAAAGGAGTCCACAGTTTGAAAAGGAACCAGGCCAAGGGAAGAAGGAGGTTAAGAACATAACAGCCCTGCTGGATCAGGCCCAAGGCCCATCTAGTCCAGCATCCTGTTTCGCACAGTGGCCCACCAGATGCCGCTAGAAGCCACAGACAGGAGTTGAGGGCGTGCCCTCTCACCTGCCATTACTCCCCTGCAACTGGTACTCAGAGGCATCCTGCCTTTGAGGCTGGAGGTGGCCCACAGCCCTCCGACTAGTAGCCGTTGATAGACCTCTCCTCCATGAAGTTATCCAAACCCCTCTTAAAGCCATCCAGGTTGTTGGCTGTCACCACATCTTGTGGCAGAGAATTCCACAAGTTAATTCTGTGTTGTGTGAAAAAGTACTTCCGTTTGTTGGTCCTAAATTTCCTGGCAATCAGTTTCATGGGATGACCCCTGGTTCTAGAGCTATGAGAGAGGGAGAAGAATTTCTCTCTATCCACTCTCCGCACCATGCAGGATTTTATAGAACTCTATCATGTCTAACTTTTCTAAACTAAATAACCCCAAGTGTTGTAGCTTTGCCTCATAAGAAAGGTAATCTAGGCTCCTGATCATCTTGGTTGCCATCTTCTGCACATTTTCCAGTTCTACAATGTCCTTTTTAGATGTGGTGACCAGAATTGTACATAGTACTCCAGGTGTGGCCGCACCATAGTTTTGTATAAGGGAATTACAATTTTAGCAGTTTTATTTTCAAACTTCTTAGTGATCCCTAGCATGGAATTGGCTTTTTTCACAGCCGCCGCACATTGAGTTGACACTTTCAATGAGCTGTCTACCACGACCCCAAGATCCCTCTCCTGGTCAGTCACAGATAGCTCAGATCCTATCAGTGTATACTTACTTGAACTTGGGGTTTTTCATCCCAATGTGCATCACTTATCAACATTGAATCACATTTGCCATTTTGTCACTCACTCACCCAGTTTGGAGAAATTCTTTTGGAGCTCCTCACAATCCATTTTGGATTTCACTACCCAAAAGAGTTTGGTATCATCTGCAAATCTGGCCACCTCGCTGCTTACCCCTGCTTCTCGGTCATTTATGAATAAATTAAAAAGGTGGCCAAATGTCAGATCTGTACAGATCTGTCCCAGTACAGATCCCTGGGGGACCCCACTTCTTACTTCCCTCCATTGTGAAAACTCTCCATTTATACCTACCCTCTGTTTCCTGTCTTTCAACCAGTTAGCAATCCACACATGTGCTTATCCCCTTATCCCATATCTGCTTAGTTTTCTCAGGAGTCTTTGATGAGGAACTTTGTCAAAAGCTTTTTGAAAGGTTTAAGAAATGAGGGTTGGAATGTGGCAAAAAGAGTAGCCCAGAGGAATGAGAGGCATGGAGGGTGTTCTGAAAGATTAGAGCAACAATTTGAGTGCATTCGAGGCAAAGAGAAAAGGCCTTTTTAAACAACAACAATGAATAGTTAAGAAACTTGTATTCCATTCCCGGCCTCAAATGAATGACCTGGATCATGTTTAACTAGATTCTGTCCCTGTTCTGAAGTTATGATTTGCTCTTGTTTATGCCACTAATCCCCACATTCCAGACATGCCACCCAGGCCATAAAAAGGAACATTATAGATCCTTCTTTTGTATAATCTGCTGCCATTACACAGAAAAAGCGCATCTCAGTTCATTTAATGTTATTTTTCTGCCAAAGTATTGGAACCATATTCAATATTTTTGGACCCTACCCTCTTTTGTAGACTAGCAAATGCACTCTGAAGTAAGGGGAACTACATCAGTGCAGGCGCCTGACTAAACAATTATAAAGGCGGTGCACATGAGCAGCCCTACACAGGTAAGGGAAGTACTACCTGGGTAGGGTTGTTCATGTGCAGCACTGGGATTGAGCCCTGTTCCAGCATTGCCTTCCCTTAAAGTTTGGGTTTTACCCTAGGTACAGGGTCATGTGTATGCTTGGGCTGCATGCAGCCTGAACTTACAGAGTCAGGTGCCTAGAGTGCCTGACTCCCAGGGAAATCCCCCAATGTGTGGTGAATTGTGGGCTTCTTGGAGGCCAGGACAAGAAGTCCCGTCCTCCAGAGCTCTGTGCTGCTCCATGCAGTGTGGATCGTGTGGGCATGCGGTGGCACTCCAAAGAGGACCACCACCGCACGCCCACATGATCCACACTGCATGAAACAGTGCAGAACCTTGGAGGTCAGGATTTGTCCCAGCCTCCAGGAATGGGAGTGCGGTGCATTGGGTTATTCCCCTGGAAGTCAGGTGCTCAGGGCATGTAACTGTGTGTGCTTGGGCTGCGTGCAGCCCAGCCATACACATGGCCCTGCACCTGGAGTAAGGGTGCACTCACACACTTTAACCCAGGCAAAAGCCCATCTACAAAACCCAGGCTTGCACGGGAGGCAGCACTGGGATTGGGTTTGATTCTGGTGCTGTGCATGAGCAGCCCTACCCAGGGCTTCCCTAACTTGGGTAGGACTGCTCATGTGCATGGGTTTATAATATTTGTGGTGCTTTCAGTTGTTTAAAGGGCTATGTTGCTTTATGCAGTTTTTTAAAACTATGTAAATAATAAAACAACTGTGTCTCAATAGGGGGAATATTTGGGGATAGTTTAGAACTGAACTAAATTTTAACCCACAAATATTTTCCGTATCAAATATTTTCCCTTTTAGGTGGATGAAAAGATCCCTGAAAATTCATCCTGTTTTCCATTTTCTTTTAAAACTCCTGTTTACAGCCATAGATCTATTATGGCTTTGGTGCCAACATTTGGGCTTTTTTCTCCTTCACAACGTAACTCCAGCCAAAACCTAGGCTCACATATATAAATAAAATCCCGGAACATATTTCAATCTTGCCCATCCACTCATAATTCAAGTAGACTGTTGAGATGTGTGTGCGCTCTCTCTCATTCATACACACACACACACACGTTTATTCTTCACCATATTTAAGAAAAAAGAACATTAAAAACCTGCTCCAGGGATGGGGGATTACAGATATAGAGATGAAGTTAAAGTTAATATTAGAGAAGGCACAGGTGCTAACCAATAGGTTCTCATGCTGACATGCTAGAAATGTGCAGAACTATTTTGTTTAAAAACAACAACAACAAACAACAACAACAACAAAAGAAGAGTGACAGTCCTTTTAAATCATCTTCACTATGCTTTAATGGTCACTTCTATCTTCACCCTTAAATACCTTGCCTGAATCATAAAATGAACATAGATAATTTACAATTTGTTGTTGTTGCTAGTACCAAACAGCTCTTAGTAGATGACAATGAAGCAAGGAAGAACAGATTGAAATCTTAGAAAGCCACATTGTAATAAGCATTTAATGAAATGATTAATCACATTGTTTTGTCAACTAAGGCTTGATACCCTGTCAATGTTTTCTCAGCTGTAATATGAATGTAATGCGAATCTGGTTGATTCACATGCAGTTTCATGTCGTGTGTGTGTGTGTGTGTGTGTGTGTGTGTGTGTGTCTGTCTGTGTGTGTGTGTGTAACCATAACATCTCTAAATAAAATGAAATACAGATATTCTAAATAAAATAGAGATATTTAAAATGAAACAGAGATATTTTCACATTTTATAGATAATATTATTGTATGCCCCAAAGTACCTAACTTTGGCTGGATCATACCTACTTTGATAAGAGTGAAACAAAAGTGTTCATTTGAAGTTGGCTTCTGTGTTCTCCCCAAAATTAAATATTACATTTGTGGAAAATGGAATCCTTTGGACATCATCAGATGAAACAGGATGTCATTTTCATTGAGCAAAATTAAGTTTTGTGTGAAGCCAAAACTTCACACAAAGAGAGAAAGGTCAGTTGATGTGACCCTGCAATTGATATACAAACCAAACTCCACTTTGGAATCCTTCTCTTACTGATCTAGTGAGGTGCTTGAAATGGTTTTCTGTGGCATTTAAAATAATGAAGCTATTCATGTGCGCATGCAAAACCAGGCTGAGGAAGCTCAGCCCTGTCTTGCATGTGCTTGTGTACTGCCAAGATCGGGCCTGATCTCAGGGGTACCGTGGCAGCAAACCCACCTACAGAGCCTCCTTCTAAAATGAGCCTCCCTCTAAACTGGTTGTGAGAAAGCATGCAATGTGTTTTGGCTTGTAACATATCACATGGAACCCAGACACAAGTGACAAAAAAAACCCCACCCCTAAATAAATAAATAAATAAATAAATAAATAAATAAAAATAAGTTGTTCCTATTTACATTTCATTCCTTATTTTCTCACTACAACCTATAAACCTGCTTCCTGTTTGCATATTCCATATCAGATATGGTCAGGGGTCAAGCAACGTTGGCACAATTCACCAGCCAGACAAAATATTTTACTTATCAGATGGTTCTCAAGCTAGATTCATACATTACTTGTCAGGAATTTCCCCACTCATCAGTCATCATTTTCCACTCTCCACAGACTTGTAGACTAGTGGCTTTCCTGAGCCATGGATATGGTTATTAGGGCCTGGTCCCGAGATCCTTTCTTGCTGCAGTCAGTACCTAAGCATGTGCAAAGGAGATGCTTTATTTGGTACCAGAGATCCAGTGTGGCCTTATACCCAGAGATGCAGCCTGGCTACAAGCACATTACTATGAAGAAAAATATGAGACAAAATTGTAGGTCATGCTTGAGGATGTTTATGCAAAATTTCCCTGAGATTTTCTTATCTCACAAGAGCCATTCAGTTTTAGAACAGAACAAGTAACATTCTGGTTGACATCCAGACTCAATTACTCGTGAATAGACCCACTGAAATTAATCGGATAAGTTAGTCATGCCCAACTTGTCCCACTAATTTCAATGGGACTACTCATGAATAATTTAGTCGGATTGTCAGCAGTAAGCCTAGGCCCTCTGCTAGAATAGATTATAAAATAGACCACACTTGTATAGAAAACCCTAAGATTGCAGTTTGGGAGACAGAAAGAACTGTTCCTCAAGAACTACAAGTCCCAGAATCCCAGCGTTCTCAATGACAGTTCTCTGACAGGCGAACCACCAGGGTCTAGCAGGAGGAGGAAGAGACAAGCACCATGAATAATCGGGAACACTGCAGAACAGCAGGAAGAAGCTGCTGACTGTATTTAGAAGCCTCTGAACATAAGAACATAAGAACAGCCCTGCTGGATCAGGCCCAAGGCCCATCTAGTCCAGCATCCTGTTTCGCACAGTGGCCCACCAGATGCCACTGGAAGCCACAGACAGGAGTTGAGGGCATGCCCTCTCTCCTGCCATTACTCCCCTGCAACTGGTACTCAGAGGCATCCTGCCTTTGAGGCCGGAGGTGGCCCACAGCCCTCCGACTAGTAGCCATTGATAGACCTCTGCTCCATGAAGTTATCCAAACCCCTCTTAAAGCCATCCAGGTTGTTGGCTGTCACCACATCCTGTGGCAGAGAGTTGCACAAGTGGATCACGTGTTGTGATTGAACATATGGAAATAAATGAGTTAGGTCTCCTGCTTTTCTGTTCCCCTCAAAACATGGCTGGTTGCTTTATTTTCCCTTTGTTTTGTCTACAGCCCTTCTGCACCCAAAATGTAGGAGGGGAGGTGCCTGCTCTGCAGCAACATAAGCCCCTAACAAGTGGGTAGTGGGAAAGTGCAGGTAGGTGTCCAGTGTTTTCCTCTAGGTGTCCAGCCCAACTACAGTAGAAAACAAATGTAGTTAATGGCCAGGAGTTACTCCTCTGAATCTGCAAATAACTGGTCTGAATTCCCTGCTTTTGGGAATTTCAGGGCAGCCAGGGGTTTTGGTCCTCAGAGACAGTACACTTGGACATTAGTAAAGCACAACAGTGGGTTTGTACAGGTGGGGCAACTGCAGAAGAGGGGCAGAATATCATTTCTCTAGGTGCCCAAAGAGTTAGCACACACAAATCCAGCTGTAAGCAACACTACAATTACCAGAGATCTCTCATGTGACTATTTGCAAAGCAAATGGATATTTTATCATATTTTGGTAAAGCTACCAAAAATTTAGCAGTAATATTCAAAGTCGTTGGAACCATGGATTTGCCATGGATTTTGCTGTGGATTTCACTAGCTAATTATTTCTGCTATCTTTTTTTAAAATGAAGTTTCTAGTTCTCACATGCTTGAAAATAATTTTTAAATTATGCTGGATAGAATGATAACAAATTATAAACAAGGAGGCAGAGGAAACACCTCCAAATATTTTGCGCTTCAAGCCAGTAGAGTGTCTTTCCACATATCCAGGGGTTATGTAGGCTGCAGGTTTGTATTTTAAAGGGATGATAAAGCATAGTATTTTGGACTGTATTCAAACTCTGTCTTACATGAATGGAAGAAGTTCTGATAGAGCAAGGTTTTTTCTGATGGCCTCTTTCCTCACCAGTCCCCTGTGCTACATACCATCCTGTTTCTGAGGGTCAGCCAACCCTTAGATACAGATTTCTGGAGCATGCCGAGGGATGGAGAAGAAAGGCAGGGGTCAATAAAAAACATTTCAAAAAACATTTCCTCTTGCATGACCAGTTCTTCTTCCACTTCCAGAAGACTCAGTTTGGATAAAACCCTTTCAGTTTGACTGCACAAGATGCTATTTTATATCTGGACAATTTCCCCACCAATGACTGGCTAATCATTTTAAAGCATTGTATGAAGAATGTACAGCAAAAAGGGATAATATATCATTTTGCTCAACTCTGTGCAATTACCCCTTTATGATGATGCCAACATTTAATATGTTAACTTCACCCACTGTTGCTCAAGAGGCTGAAGCATAACTTTAATTGATGCACATTAACTTTCTCAAAACAGACTCAGAGCTGACTATGATTAAAGAATGATAGTGTGCCATTTTTTCTGGTCAAAATTAAAAATTCTTTCTGACTGTATGGTTGGACTCACAAAGCATACTTTCAAGCTTCAATGTTTTAGCTAGATAGCCTCAATTTAATTCTATGGGACTTATTCCTGAGAAAACACTCATAGAATTGTGACATTACTAATGCACAATGTAGTCTAGAGTAAATGTATTTTTTTAAAAATCAGGAGTCTGTGTTCTAAAAGCAGACATAGTGAACAATTGACCCTCATTTGTTAAATTATGTAATTACAGATAATGACATGGAGCACAGATGGAGAAAGTATCTCATTTATGTAATTTCCTTCCATTCATGACACTGGAACATCAAAACAAAAAGAAGTTGTCCAAACAGGAAGTAGCTTCCAAATTATAGCTCTTCCTCTGAACCTGATATCCTGACTTACCAAATCATTTTGAACAGAAATAATTAAAAAAGCACAAGTTACAGAGACCAATTCTTTTGAAAGGAGAGCTGTCTGAGTGAAGGTTTCTTGTCACTCATGGGTTAATCAAGGATCAAGATGTCAGTCTATATATTACTTTTAGAAGGAGATAGGGCAGGGAGGGAGAGAAAGATAAATGTTTCCCTTTAGAGATGCATAGGATTTCAATCTCCAGTGGTAATTGTATTGATAACAATTTCACTCTATTCTTCACTAGAAAGCAGAGGGGTTGTAGCTGAATATGTATCACTGTAGTGTATGTTAAATGTTAAATTATTCTGATTATTATTTTAGACCCAGATTTCAAGATCAGCATATGATGTAAAACATACAGCAAATGTTACTGATGGCTGCTACCCATTGAATTTTGATAGTCATCCATTACCAAAGCATCTTTGCTGCACAGCTTAGGCAGCTACCATTACAGGCACTCAGTTATAAACATCTGTACATACAAACAAAGCTCCATAACATATTGCATTCAGGAAGTCCACAACTTACAAACGCCAACCTGCACATACAAATAAGTCATCACTCTTGGAACTACAGTGTTCCAAGTTATGAACATCTGACTTACAAAGGAACTTTTGGAACACAACCTACTCATAATTTGGGTATTTGATGTATGACATGATTCCCACAAGCATCACATATGGCATTGAGGCTATCCCCTTCAAATATAGTCACAGTCTCCTTGGTCTTCACAAAGATCTGGGAAGAATATGAGACTGTTCACACAACTGAAAACTGAGTAGGACAAGTGTCCTACCCAGAAGGAGTGTGCACAAACCAAAATCTGCAATTCAATTCAAGGTTGAATTGAATTGCAGCGCCCTCAAACTGATTTGTCAAAAGCAGTCGTATTGGTTGGCTGCCTCGACAAATTACCCCTGAATCAATTCAGATGATTCACGTGCCATTTTGAGGCCCAGCATAACAGGCCTCAATCAGTTTGGGTCAAATTGAGGGTGATTCTCCTCGACCCCAAATCAGACCCTCTATTTTGAGGGTGATTCGATTTGGGGTTGAATCTGTGAATCGTCTCTGAATTGACCTGGATTGATTCTAGGGCGAATTGATTTGCACACCCCTACTACCCAGGTTTGGGAGCTGTGCACACTCCTAGTTTTTAGTTGTGTAGGAACAAACAGCTAGGTAGGATGAGGGAGAAATGATTGTGTGGAAGACAAGAGCTGGATAGGACAGCTTTTCCTCCTGCCTTGGTCAAATGCTGGGTACAAAAGCTGTCATTGTTCTACCTAGCTCCTGTCTCCCACACGATCACTTCTCCCTCATCCTATCTAGTTATTTTCTCCCAGACAACTGAAAACTGGGAGTGCACAGAACTTCCAAACCTGGGTAGGACACTTGTCCTATCCAGTTTTCAGTTGTGTGAACAGCCTCTATGAGAAGTGGTCTCTTCATGTCAATGTCTCTGAGCTCTAGAATAAGATCATGAACAAGTTTGACAAGGGCCCAGTTCAGATGAGCACCTGCCATTACACACATACCCACCCTGCTGTTACTGAAGGAAGTCCCTATGCACTATTGGGGAATCCTTTAGTCACATGAGGGGGAATTCACCTGAAACACCCCTCTGCACATGCTCCAAAACCCAACAGGTTTTGGAGCATGTGCAGAGAGGTGGTTCAGATTAACATCTCCATCACATGATTAAGGAAATCCCCAAATCACAGTGTGTTAGAATGTCCTCCAGCGACAACAGGGCAGCTGCACTCACAGTTCACAAATATAATTCAGGTATTATGAAGAAGAAACTGATATTGTTGATTTAAGATTACATTTAAGGGGGTTGAGAGCCAAAAACCTTTGACAAGATTCTTCCAAGTACAGATTATTATTTTTAAAAATCTCATTTGGCATGCACAGTGTGTTGCTTGTAAAGTCAGTTACAGGTAGTCCCCAACTTACAAATGGGTTGTGTTTTAAAAGCTCATGTGTAAGTCAGATGTTCATAACTCAGAACACATATCGTTCCCAAGAGTGATGACTTGTTTGTATGTGCAGGTTGGTATTTGTAAGTTGGGGACTTTCTTAATGTAATAGTGGAGCAATCTGTCACTTCCTTACCCTAAAGAGTTAACCAGAAGTGAACCCTGTCCTGTCTGTCAGGCAGTGACCTCTAGGGATCAGCCACTCAGCACACAGTGACCGGGACCTAGAGGGGCCTTGAGACAGGAAGTGAAGAAGTATTTTGTTCTCGTTCAGTTGGAGCCAGGCAGGGGAAGCAACAGGTTGTCTGGCCAAGCCATGGCAGCAACCAGGAACTCTGCAGGGGCCTGGAGTCTCTACCATGGATTTGGTGAGTTCAGGGAAGAAGCCAGGGCTTGGCTTTGGGGAAGGGTTTTGCCAGGGAACCGTGTGTTAGGTAGCTGGCATTAGATTTCTTTACTTTAGTGCTTTGCAGATCCTTACAACTGGTCTTTGGTGTTTTATTTTGTAAAATGTAACCTTCTCAGAAACCCTGGACGGAGCCCTTTTATCCATCCAGAGCTCTATAGAAGTCTTTGTGCCCAATAGAGGTGCTTTTAAAGGTTCCTAGCAACTGGGGGTGCTTTTTGAATTATCTTTGCAACTGGGTAACAAAATTTTTTAAGTGTACCACTCCAACTATCAACTGGAGTGCTCTTTTTCGAAGTAATCTTGTAAAGTACTGAGTGTTTGCTGTTGCCTGTAACTGAAGCTGAGAGAGAGAGAGCCTCAGACTGAAGCAGTCTATAGTATTTTGAATAAAGATTGTTTTTCTTTTTTGTCCTTTACAATTTTAACCAGCCTCTTTGAGTGGATTTTCAACTCATGAAGGGGGGGGGGCTGGAAAAGGGTCTTACTCTGGTGCAAAGATGCCTCAAGTTTGATTGCTCAGCAGCACACTACTAAGTTCTTCTCCTCACGCGTAGGCTACACATAGGAGGTTTCTGTATTTTTCCATTTGGTAAAAGAAAGAGAGGTTTCCTGGAATTTCACCCACACCAGGGAGGAATTAAACTCTGTTAAAAAGTGGGCGTGGTGGCAGCGATTATCAGCGGGACAGCCTTTGTTGGGCAAACATGGAGGGAATAAAGCAGCATTTTTCTTTCCCCCACATGGGCTTGCTTTGAGACAAAGGCTGGGCTTAAATCTGCCATTCGCTATTCCCTATTCATTACAAATATACTATGGAGCTTTGCTTCTAAGTATGGGTATTTGTAAGTCTGGTATTTGTAACTTGGGTAGTGCCTGTATTTGTATTATCTGTGTCTGTGAGAGGATTCACATGACACCTAAAAAGCAGAACCTCTGGTTCCTGAAGTTTGGCAGTGAGCTCAACTTCTGGGGGTGGGGGTGGGGGTGGAAAGCCAGCATTGGCTATCTAATCCAAACCTTCCAATGTCGACTTCACCAGCTCTACTTATATAGCTCCTGAACCAATATCTGTAACCAAGAATTGATGTCAGTTGCAGATGTTGGTCCGGAACAGTAAATAGGGCTGATGAAGCCTAAATTGGTGGGTTTGGACTACACAAAACGAACATGAAATAAACCTGATCCAAGTGTCATGAAGATGGGAATGGGTCTTAAATGATGTTATGGGATTTTCTAGACCTCTGGTTAGTAACAAAATGCATCGTTCTGTACCTCTTCTATTTCCCAGTGCATCTGTATAAGACATTGGCATTTTTATCAGAAGAGAGCAGAATGGCAATCAAAGGAAACCATGCAAAGTTTGGATGGAATGGAAACAGAGGCTGACATCCTGGCTGATGCTGCCTATGTGTGAAGGACAGATGCTCATCTGGGGAGGAGAATTTTCACTGATCTGCCTTCTCCCTGGAGGCACTCAGTGTGACTCAGAAATAAGTTCCCAATGGCTACATGACCCTCAGCATCCTACTTCTGAGCCACACTAGCACTTTTGGGGGAGGGAGGATCAGTGAAAATTGCCCCTTGCACACACATTCATGCTTTAGAAGCAGACTCACTTGCTCTACGAGCGTGCTTTCTTTTTAAAAACTGGATGCATGCAGAGGTAAGCTGTTGAGCCAGAAAGATTGCCCATCCCTTCTTTACACCCACAGCAGGTGGGAGGAAAGGCAGGAAAGATGGCAGTTCAGAAGGCTCAGTGGCTGCATATTCCCCCATGCCTCTGAACTTGTATAGATAAGGCAGCATCTCTGAGGGAAGCTCCACCAACCCTTTACTCAAATAGTGCACCGAGCACATGGGGACTTTATGACAATCCAGATGCAAATTGCTAGTGTTTTCCCCTTTTCTTTATTCAATACAGACAACTGGAGAAGTGATATATGGAAATGGCTTATGAAGCTAAGAGCAATTCACAGCTGGAAAATCTTTTCAGCAGTAATATCTTAGGCGCTGCTGACAAACACAGGGCGCTTGTGTTTCAAACGCTCATTAGTCTGTGTAGTTGCCTTAACTCAGTATTTCCCGAACAGCTGAGGCACATTCTTATTACATTTTCCCCCAGACTGAATTTGGAGGCAAGCTTCATTTTGAAGCCTCCCCAAAGATTGACTTTTAGGGTGTAAGAGGAAGGCACGCCTCCAATGTAAATTAAACACCAAAGAAAATGATGAAATGGATGTATTTAACAACATTTGCATTTGCTTCTTCCTTGCACCTCCCAAGCCTGAGACAAAAGAATTGAAACTTGATTGTAAGGAGGCTCACAGAGCTTTACAGAAGCCCTTGATATGTAATATCTTTATTTCTCGTGGCACACAAATACATTAAATTGTATATGTATTTCTGTCATCTCACTCTGGCCCACAGTTTGAGAATGACTGCCTTAATGAAGGAACTTTATGATCTTATTTAGTGCAGTGATGCTTCTGAGCCAAGAGAGGGAGCATCAGATACCAGACAATTGGTTAATAGGGTATTCAGATAAATTACATAAGGAAGGAAGGTTAAAGCAATTGTTTGCAATGCAAACAATATTTTAACCAAATGTTTATTTCCAGTTAACTTGTAGAAGTAAAGGGGAGAAAAATAAGGGGGAAGTACAAGTTGAAAAAAAACCTGGGAAATTATTCCTCATACTACTAATCATCCCAATGTATGAAGTGCATTATAACTGTGAAGTAGGTTATAGTTAGTCTCTCATCACATATGGCAAGTTGAACAGAAAGATGTGGATGTCCAAGGTTATACAACAAGGTTATACAGCACGTCGTAGACACACACACCCCACATGGGCCGGCCAGCCAATAGGCTTTGTGTGCGCCTCGTGCCTCTTGGAAGGGGGCCGAGGCAAACTGGCCATGTCTCCCATTCGGGCGGTGGACAGCCTGATTCTCCCAGAAACACAGTCACTCCACATCTTTGAAGGATTGGTGGTCCTTTACTCCATGTGCAGTTGATCTCCTGGATAGCTATGATCTTCTGTGTGCGCTTGTAATAGAGTATTGCAGGATCTCTTCTTCTTGATGCTGAATTAACATTTTCAGTGTAAAATTATAGGTGTACCTTCCCCCAGGCATTTACAGGATAAGGAATATAACCATCCATCCTATATGAATTTGCCCTGATCCTGAACATTACTTGTAACTTGTGGTACTCATTCTGTAGTGTGGTTGACAGTTATTCAAAATCCACAACAGCTTCTTGGAAACTTCTCATCTGCGAGGCGTATGCTCTTCTTAGCTGTTGCTTGGCTTTGAGATGCTGGCAGGGATTCAGATAGTGGTAGTGGTAGCAGCTTCAGGGCTTTATTTCACAGATCTAAAGTGCACCAATTTGTGTCTTACGCCAAGCTGCATTTAAAGCCCTATTGCATATACAAAATAAATTGTCTGGTGAAATGCAAGAGGATGTTTAAAGCCTTGTGGTTTGGAGGCACATGCATTGCTACTGTTCTATAATTTTAGGTTGCCACACTAGTAAATTATAATTATGGTACAAATTCCCAACATACAACAGACCTACCAGACAGATTTGTGCTCTTCATTAAGATGTTAACGAAATACAAAGAGTTGGGAAACTATCCAGTTCTAGAATGGAAAGGGAATCCTATCATTCTCTAGAATTGTTCTGTATCACGCAAATATGCCATTTGTGTAGTCTGAGCCTATGTACTATACGTACTCACAAGCAAGTACTTCTGTACTGTCGAATATTATCTAATACTCATAATTTGTTTGTTCTTCGTTTTGTTCTGCTCAAAAAACACATCTTAAGTGTTTATTTCTTCATTGACTTTTCCTAAGCAGTGTTATTAGCAACTAAGAGAAGCCTTGCTAAATCAAGCAGAATGCCATGAAATGGTAAGTCAGGAAAAACTATGGCTACAATCAAGTACCATTGAACTTGGACACACTTCCTTCTACTTTAAATATGCATAGGAATGGGCTACATGTTACCAAACTAGGGATGTGTGAAACTAGCTCTACCTCAAGCTGGTTTGACATTGAACTGTCTGGCTCGAGGGCTATGACTCTCATGCCCGGCCACTGAGCCCTGGGTCAGGTGGCTGGATCCCTGAAGAAGGATCTCAGTTGACCCAAGACTGTCCTCAGTGACTGGCCCTGATCATGAGCCTCTGAGGGCACGAACCCCCAAAACCTTTCTTTGAAAAGAATAGAACTTGGCTGCTCAGGAATCTCTTTGGAGGGGGGCAGCCTTTCAAACCCTGCCCATACCACACAAACACAAATCATCTGCATGGATGGTGAGAGCAAGGGGCTGTGGAGTGGACCCTTCCAGCCATTTGAAATTCCCAGGCCAACAAAAACCAATCTAAGTGATGCATGGATTGACTACAAGAAAGCCTTCGATTCATTGCCTCACACATGGATACTAAAATGTTTGGAAACAACTGGTGTCAGCAAAAACATTCAGATATTTATTTAAAAAGCAATGAGCATGTGGAGTACACAGTTAACAATCAATGGCGAGGCACTTGGACAGGTTAGCATTAGAAGAAGCATTTTCCAAGGGGACTCACTATCCCCTCTATTGTTTGTAATCACCATGACCCCACTTTCACAAATACTAAACAAAACAGGCCTCGGATACCAAACATCTAAAACATCGAGTAAAATCAACCATCTGCTGTACATGGACGATCTGAAGTTGTATGGAAAGTCCCAGTGAGAAATCGAATCACTGCTAAACACTGTCCGTATATTCAGTAGCTATATAGCAATGGAGTTTGGACTAGACAAGTGTGCTGCATTAATAATGAAAAGAGGAAAAATAAGAAAAACAAAAGGAATAGAACTGCCCAATGGAAGCAAGATCAAGAACCTGGAAGAGAAAGAACGCTACAAATATTTGGGCATTCTCCAGGCTGATAACATCACACACACTGAAGTTAAAAGAAAAATCGGAAGTGAATACATCAGGAGAGTTAGAAAAATCCTCAAGTCCAAACTCAATGGCGGGAACACCATACAAGCCATAAACACCTGGGCTATACCTGTTATCGGATACACTGCAGGGATAATAGACTGGACCCAGGCAGAGCTAGAGATGCTGGATCGTAAGACCAGGAAAATCATGACCATCAATCATGCTCTGCACACCCGCAGTGATGTAGATAGGCTCTACCTCCCTCGCAGCTCAGGTGGAAGAGGAATGCTGCAAGTCCATCAAACAGTAGAGGAGGAGAAAAGAGGCCTTGAAGAATATATCAAGGACAGTGAAGAAGATGCACTTCAAATGGTCAATAACGCAAAACTATTCAACACCAATGAAACAAAACAGGCCTACAAGAAAGAACAAGTCAAGAACCGAGCAGAAAAATGGAAAAAGAAGCCACTGCATGGTCAATATTTGTACAATATAAGTGGAAAATCAGACATCACCAAGACCTGGCAATGGCTTAAGAATGGCAACTTGAAGAAAGAAACAGAGGGTTTAATACTGGCTGCACAAGAACAGGCACTAAGAACAAATGCAATAAGAGCAAAAGTAGAAAAATCCACAACAAACAGCAAATGCCGCCTTTGTAAAGAAGCAGATGAAACAGTGGACCACCTGATCAGCTGTTGTAAGAAGATCGCACAGACTGACTACAAAGAAAGGCATGACAAGGTAGCAGGGATGATACACTGGAACATCTGCAAAAAATACAAGCTACCTGTAGCCAAGAATTGGTGGGACCATAAAATTGAAAAAGTTGAAGAAAATGAAGATGTAAAAATATTATGGGACTTCCGACTACAAACAGACAAACATCTGCCACACAATACACTAGATATAACTCTAGTCGAGAAGAAAGAAAAACAAGTCAAAATAATCGACATAGCAATACCAGGGGATAGCAGAATAGAAGAAAAAGAAATAGAAAAAATCACCAAATACAAAGATCTACAAATTGAAATTGAAAGGCTGTGGCAGAAAAAGACCAAAATAATCCCAGTGGTAATTGGCGCCCTGGGTGCAGTCCCAAAAGACCTTGAAGAGCACCTCAACACCATAGGGGCCACAGAAATCACCATCAGCCAATTACAAAAAGCATCTTTACTGGGAACAGCCTATATTTTGCGACGATATCTATAATAACCAAGAGTATTGATGATAAAATTCAGCCATCCCAGGTCCTTGGGAAGGACTCGATGTCTGGATAAAACAAACCAGTCAATAACACCTGTCTGACTGTGTAAACAAGAAATAATAATAATAATAATAATAATAATAATAATAATTATTATTATTATTATTATTATTATTATTATTATTATGGCATTGTGGTATATGTAGATCTCCAGGTGTAGTGATTACCAGGAGTAGAGAGCCCCAGTTTCCAGCTTCTCTGGGACAGCTGTGTGGAAGCTGTGGGTTGGGGTGCACATCTCCACATTGTCAGGTGGGTTGGTGGGGCACAGGGTTTGGCAGTGGTCACCGAGACCAGGACAGCGCTTGCCCAAATGCCCGTCCCTGCAGCTTTCCTGCATAGAGCATCCTCCCTCGCTCCCCTTAGTCTGCCACTCTTGTGAGAGAGCAGCCCATGGGCTAATGGGCTAATGTTGCAGCATCCAACGAGAGTACCAGCTCATGCAACAGGAGTACCACCTTGTACATTTTGCATTCATGTCCCATAGATGGTGGTTCTAATAAGGAAGACTATGGGAGCAAATACTGGCTGCTCCAGCTTCCCTTCTTGGGTCTGCCTTTTTAGCTTCCCCCTCCCGGCACCGCGAGAGCCTTGCTTGTGTTGCCATTTGGAGTGCTTGTGCTTGTGGACATGACTGGTGCCGCTGTGTAGCTTGACAGGCTAACCAGTCTGGGATGGGGCATGTCAGCGTCATGGCATCATCAGGCAGGTCTGTGCTGCTGCCTCTATGATTGGGGGTGCTTAACTGCAGTCCTGGCTGAGACTGCATTCCAGCATACCTCTTTGGAAGCAAAACTGCGATTGTTGAAGGTGAAGCTTAGAGAAAACCTCGGATTCCAATTGGAGTTTGGCAGGGCAAACTGGAGTTCGGGTGTACTACAGTTACAACCTCTGGCAGCTTTAACTGCAGTTAAAGTGTACATGTGAAGGTTGTGAACCATCCCCATACCTCAAAAAGGACATTATAGAACTGGAGAAGGTGCAGAAGAAGGTAACCAAAATGCTCAGGGGCCTAGAGCACCTTCCTTACAAGGCAAGGCTACAATACCTGTGGCTTTTTAGTTTGGAAAAGAGGCAACTAGGGGAGACATAATAGATGTATATACAATTATGCATGGTGGGGAGGGAGTCGATAGACATAAATCTTTCTCCCTCTCTTCCAGGTGCTACAGCCAGGGGTCATCCAATGAAACTGCTTGCCAAGAAATTTAGGACTGACAAAAGGTCCTTTTTCACACAACACATAATTAACTTTTGGAATTCTCTGCTACAAAATGTGGTGACAGCCAACAGTCTGGATGACTTTAAAAAGGGCTTAGATAAATTCATGGAGAACAAGTCTAGGGCACCTCCAGCCTCAGAGGCAAGATGCCTCTAAATACCAGTTGTGGGGAGCAACAGTAGGAGAGAGGGCATGCCCTTTGTGGGCTTCCCAGAGGCAACTGGTGGAAAAGGTACAAAGAGAATGTAGGACTAGATAGGCTTTGGGCATGATCCAGCAGGACTGTTCTTATAATGGTGGTAGTTCTGGAGCCTTTGGCAGTGATTAAGCTGCCTTAGAAACTCTTTTCATTATCAGTTAGAAGAGCTTCCTCATGATCTGCAGGGAGAGTGGGTTTTCCTACCCTCCCTGCATACAATCGCTTACCCTGCACTGGGCTGGTGGACTGCCAACCTAGACGAACAGTGGCTCTCCTGCAGGCTGCCCATGCCTCGCCGCAGCTCGCACAGCAGCTCTGAGGGTCGGGCACAGCAGGGAAGCGCCGCCGCATGGTGCCCCACCTTCTGGGGCCCCAATAATGCACCACACAAATGTGCAGTGCATTACTGGGAGCCCCCCTCCTCTCTGAGTGTGTCCACCGCAGCTGCAGACACATAATCAAGTGACTCGGGGTTCGGGTGTGCTTGCTACCTAAGAGGGCTTGCTGCCACAACGCCACCAGGAGCCATGCAGCTCCTGGCAGTTCTCATGAGCAGCAAAAACTGGGCTGGGCTTCTTTCACCCAGTTTTTGCTGCTCATGAGAATAGCTTCTTAATGTTACAGAGAGGTAGGCAGGCAGAAGGGTCTCTGGCCAGCACTGGCTGAACTCATCAGATCCTAGCAAGTCAGGGCATTCTGAATGGCCTAAGAAAGGAAGAGGGGTTGGGTGAAGTCAACAGGGCATAAGAGAGGAGGAATCAAAGACCTGAGAAGGCAGTGGAGAATGAGGAGGGAGGGATGCTTAGGAAATAATGGTTGGGGAAGTGAGCAGCCTTCATCAATGAAGGGAAGAAAAGAGGGGAAACTGGAAGAACAAATGGGCATAGAGACGCATTAATATTGCAGAAGTGAAGGCTATTGTTTTGATTTGAAAGAACAAAGTAGATCTTTGACTGTAGGTCTCAAATAGAGGTGTGTGTTTTCTCATTAACAGTCCTGTTAAAATGTGGCTGATACTACATTTTCCACTTTCCAAAAATATATCAGGCATTTAGTGCCTCTGAGCTAATTTAAAAAACCTACATGTGACCTATGTGTGCATGTATAGACTACATGTATACACCATACAGACATTTACAGTGCATTCCATTATTTACATAAGCCTGCTGTAATTATCAATAATGTTCAGTCAGCAATTCCAGTAAAATCATATTTGGGATTTGTTTACAGTCATAAGATTAGAGACTCCAGCTAAAATTTGGCAGAGGGCTTTGCATGGGTAGCAAATACTTTTTGCAGATCTTTTTTTTTTAATAAATCATATACAAATAGAAACAGCTGTTTTCAAATCATTATTTGTATTTGTACAATTGTCCAAAGAACAATTCTGATCTGAAGGTCAACTCTGTATAGATCTCTTACAGTCTTCTATCAATGGCTGCATTCACATGTGACATGAAACCAGAGGTCCCTTCACCTCTGGTTTTGGAAACTAGATGTCCGAATGTGGGCAACTGCAGCTTAGTGAAGAAATGGACCCTCAGTCTCCCTCCCTGAACTGCCTTTTGTACTTTCATTTTGTAGTGAGTTTTGCCACCTTTAACTCCAGTTATGCAGTGCCAGCGTTAGGTCCGAATGCTGGCACCGGAGTTTTCTCCTTATGCAACCAGAATTGAGGAATGAAGCTCCTCCCTTGCTCCAGCTGCTATTGGCTCCCAGGGCTGTCCTTCATTAAAGAAGCCAGTCCCCCTCCTCTTTGCAGTAAGTGAGACTGAAGAAAGGGAGCTCTCTGTTTCATCCAAATGTGAATGGGAGAGCGGGGGTCTGGGGACAGAACTGCGGGTTCATTGGACTCGCAGTTCCACATCACATCTGAAGGTGGCCGATAATTTTTGGACACTTCTGTATCAGCTATAAAATTATTTCCTTTTATTACACATACAAATCAAAAGTTCATGTAAGTGAAACAGAAAATATGATACCTTTATTAAGAATTTTCCATGTTGTACAACAGTGATAGAACCTCTGCCAGAGGCAACACCACTGTGGCTATTCAACACTAGTCATTCCAGTATCTTTTCCAGAAACAGCAAGGGTGTTGAAGGGGATTTCAAATGCATCTGCAGCAGCTGAACTGAAAAATCTGGGAATTCACCCAGGCATGGAATGGGAGGGAAACAGTTTAGTGCCAATGATTCAGCAAGATGATTTGCCAGGAAGCCTTTTTGTCAAGGCTTTGGCAATTAACCAGTTCCATGCCCATTCCTCTTCTCTACCTCTCATCATCTACCCCTCAAATGTATCTTTTTGAAAAGAGAAGGGGAGACCTGGTATGAGAACTAGAGGGCCAAATAGTGCTCCACAAAACCAGAAACAGCAGTTGCTGCCCTTAGGGGACCCTCAGAATACTCAGTGAAAAGGAGCCGGTTTTCCTGCTGTGATTCATTATGATTCAAAAATAGGTTCTAATTGAAATCACACCATTACTTTGCAAACTTATGCTCATGTTGTTGCTTGTGGAGAAGCCAGTCTTCCTGCTCTCTTCTGTCCAGAAATACAGTGGCAGGGATCAAAGAGGTAAAGAGCAACACCTCCTATTACCGGTGTTGCTGTGAGTCACTTTTCCTTCCTGGCTCTCTGGAATGGCATCAGTTGTTTGTAGCTCTGGAGCTGGGACCATGCAGGGCCAGTCCATAGCTGTCTATGATATCTCTTTGCACTACTGGGGCAAAGAAGAAAGCCAGCAACACTCCAACTCCTTCAGTGCAGATGTCGATTTATTTACCATAGTTCTCTTGATAATCTCAGATTGATTACTACTTGTGGCACCAGTGAAAGTCTAACATATGTAATGTAGCAGAAGTTGTCATGGCCTACAGTCCATGTCACCAAGTTGTGTTCAATGGCATGGCATTTCCCACTTTCAAAAAATATGTGAGGCTGCCTCTTATCTCTCACAGATTCTGGTTCCTGGTGACAGACACAGGAGGCACGGGGAGGGGCAAAGGTGTTTACAAGCCTCTTGAGTCCTCAGACCTTCCAATCGCCAAGGTTCATGGGGTGAGAAAGAAAATAATTCTTTAAAACCCAGAATGGAATGAAAGAAGTGGAGATGAGGGAAAGGAGACCACTAAAAGAGAATTTGTTGCAAAGAAAAAGCACCACTGCAATTAATAATCCATTACAAAATTGTAACTGAAATGTAGTGCATGATGATGAACAGGTAAGCAAACAACTAAATATGACCCAAGATCTTTTCATTAGAACTTCAGGGGTTTTTTGTAATTTTCATTAAGGGGAAAAAATGATGAAATTGCCAGCTTTGGCATATGAACAAGGTCCTGTGCAAGCTTGCTAAGGTGCAGATGAGCCCGTCAGGTTGAAAATGAAAGGTCATCAGCAGCAGTGTTTGTGACCAAGATGGAAATGAACATTTTTGCTGCAGGCACAGTACTGATTTTTGTCATTTCCATTGAGCTGGAACCATGAATTTGGCAAGCTCATTCATCAAGGGCTGCTGGGTTCAGGAGTGGGGGTGGGGAATTCAAATGTGAAAGAGAACGTTTTCCATCTTGGGTGACCTCAGGTCTGTTATTTGTGTGTGTGTTTTTAAAACCCTGAATCTCATTGAGTATGCACTTTGAGCACTATTAATATAATCTAAATTATATATAAAGGGCAGGACACTTCTCCTTCACTATACAGAGCAGGCACACGTCTTCCTGCAGTGCACTGGTCGAGGAAGGGATGGACTGGTCATTCTGGTCGAATCAAGAGAAACATTAGCCCTTTCCACATGTATTATAATGAATGCATGTAGGTCAGCAGGGAATCTACTACTATGATGTTGCTCCCTGCCTTGCACATTTATTTTATGCCCATATAGCATCTGAAAAAGGTTCCTGAGAGGAGCCAGGAAGGAAATAATGGCCTGACCCTTACCAGAAAGATCCATTCCTTAAGAACCATTGTGATGGGGCATGTTGGACTACAGTCCCAGGATTCCTTTTATCCTGGATGTCTCTTGTGATGGAAGGCTCTAGACACTGCTAGGGTACTTCCTCTGGAGCCAGGAAAACCCAACTGAGTTGTAAAATGCAGTAAGCAGCACTGAGAAGAACATGGCCATCTGGCCCCACAGTTTCCCCCAAGGAGTGAGGTTTCCCCTCCCAAATGGCAGACTTGTCTTATGTCAGTGGTGGCACTACATTAGTACACTTCGTCCTACCAGCCAGCAGGTATTCCTATCACCGTGCTTAAATCTAAGCCCCCATAAATCCGATTTATGTTAATGTGATTCACTCTCCATTACAGTTCGAAAAGGTCTCATGACAACTGCTTCCTCTTAACTTCCACCATATATTAAAACTCAGAATTTGTATCAGCAGACGGGTGGAAAAAATCTGCATATTTATGACTTAGGGATTGGCTGAGGCTAAAAGCCTCCCTTTTACCACAGGCCGTTCTGTTTAATTAAAAGCAATAAATTTAATAACGTCTCAGCACTAGGGAGCTCAACAAGGAGTAGTGGTAAGTAGGGCTGTACTTCAGAGTGTCCACAGCTGAATAATATGCCCCAGCCCTTTGGAATGGCATGGAGGCGGACACTTCCCAATATGGCGGTAGAATCCAGAGGTAAGAGTTGTGGTAGGCAAGGACAAGACAGTGGAATTGAATCAGGATTATTAACAGTTTAATGAGACAGATATTATGTAGAGAGAAGCAAGTGCAGACTGCTTTTCTGTGCTCTTGCTGCTGGCTATTTGTTAGCCCCGCCTCTACTCCAGAACTGGAATAAAAGTAACTAAAGCACTATTTGAAAGCTGGCCTGGATCAAGGAATGGATTAACCAAACACATCAGAATGGCCATCTCTGTACAGCACGACATTCTTCCAGCATGGGAAGGGCCTCCTTTATGGGAAGAAGAGCCCCACACTGCCCCAGTGTCAGCTAGGAAGACATATGGGGAGCAGCAGGAGGGGTGATCTTTATCCATAGAGCTCCTGCAGTGTGCCCCCCACCCGCACACCTTCTGGGACTCCCTGCATGCCTTCCCAGCAATTGCTGGAGTATTACAGGGCTCTGCCTCCCCTACACGTGGCCTCCCTGCACCGTAAGTGCACAGTACTGCATAGAGATGGCCATGCTGGGAGTGGTGGACCCTCTGCGTGGTCCCAAAGGCTAGTGCCTGTTATTCTGTTTTGGATGCTCCAAAGCATAGCTCTAGTGGTAAGTATCAATGCACGACAGTAATCGGTAACCACAGCTTCTCAACTGGGTTACATCCTGGCAAAACTATTTTCTGTATACAGTGAAAGATGACATTCCGTTTCAGATCATCAAGCAGGTATATTTTCCATGCACACCTGAGCCAGGTGGAGCATGCCTTTACTGAGCGTTTTGAAGGGGAATTCAAAAACAGTTTCAAGAACTCTAAAACACGCACAAAACACAAATGCCACCAAGATGTGCTTTCTGCTGAAGCATTGCTATTCCAAGTCCCCTCCTGTGTAATACTGTGTACTTCAGAAATGTGAAATGTAGTGAGTATTCTTTTTATTATTATTTTTTAAAAAAACCTTTACTGCAAATTTTTGCAAACATATGGTGTAATGTGGAAACATGGATAGACAGAACAGTTAGCAGTTGCACACTACTGCTGGCTTATTTCCACTTTACAAATTCATATGAAGCTAAAATATCATGCTGGCGACATATGCTCACCGGCTCTCCATTTACTGCCTGCAGCTATGGGCTCCTGTATTCTAATGGTAATTCGACAATCTGTTCACTGACAGCTCCGGGGGCCAAGATGATATGCACACTACTGACAGGGACACCACTTTCATGAAACATTTACTTCTCTGCACCTGAATATTGGAGCAATCATATAGGGAGTCGACACACCATGAAATAGAGTTAGACTGAAAATTTGGAGAAGAAAATAGCAGACTGTCACTCAAAATAAAGTTCATTTGATACCCAGCAGAGCTATGTGAAAAGACATTTCAATATACGGAATGTGTGTTGTTCAAACCCCAAGGTTGCAGTTTGAAAAAATATATATAATCTCCCCCCACCCCACCCCCACCCCCAATTGATTTCAGTGGCCCTTGAGATAATTATACTCAAACCTCTACTTGAAGAGAGTTGTGTATTTTGCTTGCCTTGCATTATCGGATGTTCAACAAAATGTACATGGAGTGGTAACTTTAATTGCCATACACTCTTCCGCATTCCAAGTTATCTGCCAAAACCCCAAATCCCAGTGTGTGTTTAGAAGATTATTCCTCTTTATTTTTATTTTTATTTTTTAAGTCCCAAAACAAAAAAAGCCCAGATGGGAAGTTTAGCTTCCCATTACCTGATTCTCCTTTTTAAAGTGCCTGCCTCTGCTTAATGAATGTGCATTATTCATACAGCACAAGTTGAGTGTGCATGTCATAAAACAAATTCTGAGAGTTTTCCCTCTACATTTTCTAGGTGCTCAATTGCTATAGTGCTGGAGTGTTAAATAATTCTTTTAATGTTATGTGCCTTTCGCATCACTTTTGTGATACCGAACATTCCTATTATCTCAGTGTTATAAGGACATTTACCAGGGCAAATAAATAAAAAGAAGACTGAAGACAGATGGTATTTTGGGGGGCATCATCTTGTGTCATTTGACTGTTTTTGGAATGGCTCACACAAGATCATCTAGATTGGTCTTCATCTGAGGGGTTGTGTCCTGACCTAGTGAGGATGTCACCACAGTGATACCACATCTATCTTTGGGGGAGAAAAAGGGAAAAATAATAGACAAATGGTGGGTTCACACATAACACAGAGCCTGAGGTTTCTTCAGCGGGATATGTGGGGAAGTTGAAGTTGGCACTGCAGACGATCACATATCTTGGTTTGTTGGAAGTGGTCGAGTTGAGCCAAAGGCACACCCCCTGTGCAGCCTCCTAATGAGGCCCTGGATGCTATCCCAGCCTGCCTTGCACAGCCCTTTGATTGGCAAGCCTTCTGTATGCCATCCACTTTGCAGCCACTGGTCACAATCACAAAGGGGGCTGGCTCAGCTGGAACGAACCTGAAGTTTATGAAGAGTGTGGATTCAGACATAGCACACACCTCAGGGTGAGCAGCACTTGGTTTGGCAAGCCAGCTTCAAATCTTGGTTACACATCCAGGTTTGCAGCCCTGAGTGAATATCTGGTTTCTGCCTTGGTGTAGGTTCAGACAGTGAAGCCGATAGCTGACTTTGCAAATAGGTTCCATGTTATGTTTGAACCTACCCAGACAGATGACAGAGGATAGAAAAAGAGGGGGGGGGGATGGAATCGATACATAAGTAGATGCCAGACAGGGATCCAAAGAGTGCCATGTATGCTCAGTTGTAGGTGCCATTCGTTGATATTTAGCTTGCACATCACATGACAGGCCAGAAGGTACCCCAGCTCTCAAATGTAATTTTTCAGCAGACATGAGGGGCAGTGGTGAGAAGAGGGGGAATGAAAAGCCATGGTGCACATGTGGAAGACCAACAGTCTTTTAGACTAAGTCTGTGCTTGGTAGTTTGGACTGGCTATAAGAAGGTAAAACTGATAAAAAAATTTAAAAGAGCATCATGCTGCCTGTTACAGTTAAAAATGAGTCTTAGGTCAGGAGAGGTTATAGACTACACAAAGCTGCACAAATGGTGACCAGGGCTCCAAATGACAAAGAAAAACCCTCCTTGTGTTCAGTGTTGCCCTATTCAGATAAACACTGGCCACATTATATATTATAATATGGCCACATTTGCACATAATGGGGGACTGGAGTTGCAGAGACCTGCAGTTTCCTTACCATTATGTCCTAATGGGTGCAACTCCGGTCTGTCTGAAGCTCTTCCTTCTATCCCTACCTGATTGGCTGTGCAGACTGTCCTTCAAGCAAGAAGGAAGTCCACACAGCCAGTACCCACACTCTCCCTGTCATCCAAATGCGAATGGAGAGGGGGGAGTGGAACCACTGGGACACTGGACCTGTGGTTCGGTGAGATGTGCATATATGGCCACAGATTGTTGGAATGCCAGGGCATGGTCAATGGGTACATCAGCATGGGGGCTCAGTTAGCCTTGTTTCTCCTTCCACACGTTCAATAACCTTTGAAAAGGGCTATGATTAAAAAAATAAATAAAGGGCTTGCAATATGATTGGTGTACCCAAACCAATAAATACATGGATATGCATCCAAACTTCCCCCTACATCTATAATCTGCTCATATCAATGGTCCCTTACCTGTACCCCCATCCACCCTGCAGTTAAAAGTGACTGGAGAGTTACAAAGGAAGCATATTTACTTTGTTCTGCATCCTACCCCTCTGGTCTTACACAAAACAAACACCTGGGATGCTATCAGGACATGCCTGTCCTGGCTTTTTAAATTTATTTTTTACTTGTCACTTGGAGGCATTGGAGAATGTTGGCATAAGAGCCACATACAGCTCTAACACAGAATGTATAAAACCCATTGCACTATTCTAGAAAAGGTTTCATGTCCCACCCTTAGTACTTTCTGTGTTTCTAAGGGTTTTTCCCCCCTGGGTTTTGTGCTCCCCGGCACATATATGAGCATAATGAATTTTCTGTTATAGCCCATTTCAAAGCAACAGGACATTGAGGAAAAGGAAATGCAAGCAAATTGTTTAATCAATAGTAATAATACTTAATTCTTATGTAGCACTTTTCAAGCATTTCCCTCAGGTTTGTAACAATTCTGAAGCTTAAACTGGATTGATTTAATCCTCTTGAGAAATGCAGTTCTCCCCCAGAAATGCAAAATCTGAAGTACCCTTTTTCTTTTGTGGAACTGAAGTTATGTATGTGTGTACTCTGTGCATGCCAGACTCACTGTAGAGTACTCTCATGGAAGAAAATATGAGAATACAAAATAAGTGTGAAGTTTAAGGGTGGGGTGAAGAGCAGAATTATATTCCCAGGGATACTGCCACATTTCCCTTGCAACGTGTTGTTTGCTTGTTCGGTTTGAACATTTATCCCCTGCCTTTTAATATTACAGGAAGATTCCTTGTACGACTTCCAGATTAAAACAAAATACAAAAATATCACAAAACTCTTATCAAAATGATCTAAAACAACACAGTGAAAAAAAGTAAAAGCAGCCTAAAATCAAATTAAAAGAGGCAATAAAACCGCAAAGTAGTAAGTTTATCAGTAACTTTAGCTTAGTTTAGCAACTTTAGCAGGGGTGTCAAACTGCAGTCCTCCAAGGCGCTTTCCAGACTAGACCCTACAATGGGGTCAGGATATATCTCGGAAGTCTGCTTCCACACTTCCTGCATCGTGACACTGCAGGTCCTACACGGACAGCAGGGTACCATTCATTTTTCCAATGCCTTGTTTCGAATTTAATCGCTGCAGTATAGAGCTAGGATGTCATATATCTGGCGTGAAAAAGTTGCTGCTTTTTCGGGTTGTTAGTTGCTGCGAGACTTCTGCCCCTGCTGCTGACGTTTTAAATGTGACTTGCCCAAACGGGGGCATTTTGCTGTTCATAAGCAGCTAATCTGGAAAGCGCCCAGCTGTGGTTGGCCTACAGCGCCCATCATCCCTGGCTACTGGCCTTTGTGACTGAGGATGATGGGAGTTGTAGGCCCCGAATAAACAATGGAAATGATCTGAAATGTAGTACATAAAACAAAATGACAGATCCTAATAATGTAACCAAAAACAACAAAGACCACTAAATATACATTATACTGAAAGTGAAACAATCAAATATATATGGTGATCTGGATGAATAAAATGTAATAACCATATATCTGCAGCACTAAATACATAGAAACAATAGAGCAGTGTAATATAATGAACTATGGAAACACAATAGCTTCCAGTAATGTTCGCTGTTTCGATGTGGTTTTTTTAAAGTGTCCATAAATGTTCAGTTGTTTGAGAAATATCAGTAGTGTTGTCTTTCTATTCTTATGTTGAATGATAAGTCCTTCTCAGTGGGAATCCATCAGTCTTTTCCCATCATATGTCCATTCTAAAAAATACCCAAATATTCAAAATAGATTATAGGAATTTCAAATTTTCAACTATAACACTTTTTACAGGGGGTAAACTCCCTATGTTCATTTAGATTATAGGATATTTTTCCAATTGTAACAATGATCTATTGATTTACAATGTTCGAAATAGATCATTATTAACACATTTATTGGTGCCTATGGGTATTTTTTAGAATGGACATATGATGGGAAAAGACTGATGGATTCCCATTGAGAAGGACTTATCATTCAACATAAGCATAGAAAGACAACACTACTGATCTTTCTTGAAGAACAATGGAACTTTTTTGGACACTTGAAAAAGCACATCAAAACAACAAACATTACCGGAAAGCTGTTGTATTTCCATAGTTCATGATATTACACTGCTCTATTGTTGCTATGTATTTAGTGCTGTAGATGTTTGGTTTTTAAATCAAAAAGATTTTTAAATCTCTGTTGAAGACTTTTCTTTTTCGCCAGGCTTTTGTCCTGTAGTTTACCTGTTTGGTTTTTCCTTTTTTGTTAGTTACTTTAGTTTTTAATTTAGAATGTAATTTTAATGCCGTCTTGCTTTGCATGTTTTTGTACACCGCCCAGAGTCTTTGGAGTGGGTGGTATATTAAATGCTTCAAATAAATAAATAAATAAATTCAATTGCTTCACTTTCATTATAATTTATATTTATATACTGTATATAGTGGGTTTTGTTGGTTTTGGTTATATTATTGGGAGTTGTAGGCCAACAACAGCTGGAGGGCCGCAGTTTGGCACCCCTGCTTTGCAGCCTATTAAAAAGACAGGCACAGATAACAGTTTTCATTTACCCAAATAGGCAAACATTATGGAAGAGAAAGCCCACAGCAGGGGAACTATCACAGAGAAGGCCAAACCTTGGCCATCACTTTGAGCAGCCAGAAAAGGACATTTGAAGAAGATCCTAATGGCTGAGCAGGTTTATATGAGACTAGGTGGTCCTTTAGTGTGCTCCATACTGTATATACAGTTTGGAAAGACCTTAGATTGGCTAAATGATAGCCCTTCTAATTCAGCTGCCTTTTAACATTGACTGTATAGGAGCATACAGCAAGCATGATGCAGAATGCTAGACTAGAACTGAGAAATTCGAGTCTTCTAGAAGTAAACTAGAACTGAGAAGACTCAAGTTCAAATTCTCCCTCAGCCATAATTCAACTAGGTGACCTTGGGCCTTCTCTCACAGCTTAACCTACCACACAGGATTTGTTTGTTTGTTTAATATGTGTGTACACCACCCCAGACTTCCATCTCTGGGTGGTTTACAGCAACATAAAACAAATTAAAACAGAAATTAAAACCTTAAAACATTTTAAAACCACATGTCTAGTTAAAAGCTTGGGTGAATAAATGTGTCTTTACAGACTTTTAAAAAGTTGTCAGAGATGGGGATTCTCTTATTCCAGCAGGGAGCACATTCCAGAGCCTTGGGGCAGCAAAAGAGAAGGCCTGTTCCTGTGTAGCCAGCAGACGAGCTGGTGGCAACTTCAGATAAACCTCTCTGGGTGATTTCAGTGGGCGATGGGGCTCATGTGAAGAAGATGAAGGGTATTGTCTAAAATACCCTGGGCCTAAGAGGCTTTATAACCAGCACATTGTATTGTGCCTGGAAAAGTATTAGTAGCCAGTGTAGTTCTTTTAATATAGGAGTAATATGGTCTCTTTTTAGATGACCAATCTGGCTGCCCCATTCTGCAGTTTCCAGACTATGTACAAAAGCAGCCCCAAATAGAATACATTGCAGTAGTCAAGTCTGAAGGTTTTCAGCGTACGTTCTGAGGTCATTTATCTAAAGAAATTGAAACAGCTGGCATATCAGCTCAGCTGAAACTGTTAGAAAGCACCTCTGGCCACTGTCTCAGCCTGAGACACTAGAGAAAGGTTTGGATCAATAAGAAGCACTCCCAGACTGCTTACCTGTTCCTTCTGGGGAAGTGTGACCCCCATCCAGAACCGCCAGATCAAGATCTCTCAAGGTTTTTGAGAGAAGAAGGGGTGGGGGAGGGCTGAGCTCATTGGAGGAAGGATGGGATATACATGTGATAAATTAATAAACTGCATAGAGAAGACAATTTTAGCAAATGTAGCTTTATAATTCTTGCCTGACAAGCTGCACTTGCTGAAATCCTTCTTCCATACATTTCCTAGGACCAAAATGCACATTTTCCAGTGATTTAAGTCCCATCGTAGTATTTGTGTGTCCAAGCAAACACACAAAGGATCAGGCTGTAAAGGCACAGCAGCCCTGTCCTCCTCTGCATCTGGCAACCCCCCAAGCAGAGTAAAGATTAATGGTCCTTGTATAGATAGATTCCAATATGTATTAAATTTCAAGAGTTCAAAGGCTTGAAAGAATCCTCTATTTCCCTCCGCCCCTCTTCCTTAAACCATAACATCTGCAGCGGGTTCACTAGATTTTTGATATTGCTGTAACCCTCATTGTACATCACACTTCAGTGATAATTAGTGTAACAAATACAGCAAACCACCCCAAAAGGAATGTGCATGCAAGTGTGTAATATAAACCAGGCCTTGAAATTTGCATTTTATTCATTTCTTCTTACTTAACAAATGGAAGACAAGTGAGCCCAATGTTTATGCCTGCTGAACCTTCTCGACAGGGCCCACTCAGAGGAACTACATCAATGCAGAAAGAACCAGAGAGTCAAAATATAAGCAGCAGGAATCTTGTGCTCCTCATTTGTTCATATGAACCAGTTTCAAACTGGGACTACAACACAACCACTTTTGATTTAGACAAGGGGTTATAAAGAGAGAGAAGCTTTCCTGCAAGCAGGGGCATCGCCAGCAGAGAGGGGGCCCATGTTTGTCCCTCTCCTCAGCAGCCCCTCGGTGTAAGGGAGATAATGACGAAAATAGGGAGGGGTGGAACGGGGGGGGTCACTCAGGAGCTGGGCGGCCCAGGTTCTTTGAACCCACCCGCTCAATTATAGCTACACCCCTGACTGCAAGAGTCGTTTTTTTGGAGGAGACAATTCTTGTCAGAGGTAATGCAAAATGCTTTGCAATATATGGCAGCAGTCCTCAACTCTGCTTGATTCATATAAATCCCATCAGGGCATACAGCATGTGTAACTTGAGAAGAGGATTGCAGCCTTTGTGTGTACATACCCGGGGATGGGGGATAGGGTTGCCTCCTTTCCCCCCCCTTTCTTGTTTAACTCACAGAAGCTTTCTGCCTTTCACAGCTGGGCAACAAACGGAAAGTCCTCAGGTGCCCCATCTCAGCATCACTGCATTTCCATTCCAGAAAGATATGCAACTTTTTTTCTGAAAGTCAACTACTAAAAAGTTACACCTGCTGAGTGGTGGGAAACAGTCAGCATGTACAGAATGTTATTCATATTTGGGGCCCTTGAGGAAAGGGAATTTTGAAGGCAAAGCAAGCACTAAATAGTACTCGATGCAGAAAATCCGGAAGCAGGCCAGAATGCAAAGAGTTCAGCCAACCTCCATCAACTGGCTCCCCTACATTTTCCAGATTCCACAGTGCAACGTACTCACACCATATCCTCTAAGTGCCCCTCCATATTGCCTGTGTTATGGACAGTTCTTTGCCCCCGCCTGTGCTTGCTTCCTCCATCCCTTCAGCTCGGGGAGAGAAACAGACAGGGAGAAATCTCAGCTTTTCCCTCCTTTCCTTCCATGGATCCCAAACCCCACAATAATATACCAGAATCCCCAGCAAGTTCATACACTGCCTCTCATTTATATATTTAAGACATTTTAAATGAAACAAGGCAGCTTACAACAGATAATTAAGACCACTACCCATTACAATAGAAACAACCATCATGATGGAATTAGGGAGATTACATGGGAGGAGCCAATGACATAGTTACAGCTGGTGTTTTCTTTATACACAATCTTCATAGGAACCTAGGATGCTGCATTATACCAAATCAGTCCCTTTGTCCATCTAGCTCTGAATTATCTCTACACTGATTGGCAGCGGCTCTCCACGGTTTCAAGCAGGAATGAAACCTACTGTGCCTGTATAAATATCACAGAAGTAAAGTATGTCCCCCACCCCCAGCTACCATTCAGAAGTATCTAACATGGTTTGTTTGTGTTCATGTAAGCACAACACGGAGGCACCATTCGGATATTTACTGTTCAGCAGCTCTACAGTAAAAGAGTTGTAGAAGGGCCGAATGTAGCTCTATAGTAGAGGAAGAGTGAGCAAATGCCTGTACACCTAATTCAATGTGTAATGTGACTAGTGCACACATAGGCACAAATTCCTATGAGGCGGAAGTTTGGAGCAGCATACAAATTTGATAAAACAAACTAATAAACAAGCAAACCCAGAACTCCCATCCTTTCTTTGAGGGAAAAGAATAGTGTTAACTGGGTCTCCAAATGTACAGGTTTATGAGATGCATGATTTGGAGTGGGGGGCACCTGTTTCTTCACTATGGTGATCTGATCACTACAGGAATTTAATGGAACCTAAGCCCACTGAAAGCCACCTAATGGAGCAGCTGGGAAATGACTTGACTAGAAAGCCATAGGCTGCCGGTTTGAATCCCTGCTGGTATATTTCCCAGACTATGGGAAACACCTGTGCCGGGCAGCAGTAATATAGGAAGGTGCTGAAAGGCATCATCTCATACTGTGCAGGAGGAGGCAATGCTTAACCCTTCCTGTATTCTACCAAAGAAAATCACAGGGCTCCATGGTCACCAAGACTCAACACCAACTCGACGGCACACTCTGCACCCACTGGGCTGAGTCAATGTGATTCCTTTATTTATTTGCTAACTGAGCAGAGACACCTTTTAAAGTGGTGACTCTCTTATATTTAGCAGGGGGAGAGCAACTGGCCCTATCCAACCCCAGCACAGCATCTCTCCAATGGCTGTTGCTGGTATCTGCCTTACGTTTCTTTTTGGATGGTTAGCCCTTTGGGGACAGGGAGCCACCTTATTGATGTATTATTTATCTTTCCATGTAAAATGCTTTAAGAACTTTGGTTGCAGAGTGGTATATAAATATATTTGTATTAATATTCTATGCCATGCTGAGCACATAGTGAGCATGATGTAAACAGGGGATCCTAACAGTGGTAGTAGTAGTGGCATTCTTGAAGTCACAATGAATTTTCCGGAACCTGGTTTATTTCAGGGTCTTAGTTAGTTGGAAATTTGTATCCCGCTTTGCTAATTCCAAAAAGAAATGCTCAAGGCAGGGCACACAGCTAAAACCAATTCCACAATAGAATTCTATAATAGAAATAATCAACAACAAAGACAAAAGAACGGCAGATTAGAAACAAAACAATTAAGAGTTAATAAGCAACTGAAACTAATTGCTAAGCAGCAGGCAGATCAAAAGCATATAGGCAGTAGAAATATTTTATCTGTAGAGTTGGTATGGGGGAGGAATTATTAGCCCTTATAAGCTGCTGAAAATATAAATATTTCATGATGAAAAGTTGGAGGAAGGGAGAGAGAAGGGAAGGAAGGAATATAATTCAATTACATACATATTCAATGATATGACTAAATCTATCCAAGTAATTATGGTCAGCTGTACACAGATAAAACTATTAAAAGGAAAATGTTCTATGTGAAGGACTTCAATGAGAAAAACGTTTCTGAAAAGTCGCTTATTTTAAAAGTACCAGCCTTGCAAAATCTTCAGATGGAATTCCATGTTCAGTTCCTTTTCCAAAGTCCTGAACAATGAAATTCCACGGAAGAGCCATCTGCCTTTTCAGATTTCAGCTGGTTCTGTTTTCGTTGTGAGTCCTTCAGTATTACTAATAGCATATTTAGATTCAAGGCCATGTATGTGTATAACTGCATCATAGATGTTGAAGTTGTAAGACTGTAGAAAAAGGTGTGTGAAAGAAAGGGTTAAAATATTGTGATGATCATTATACAGATGGCTTGTTTCACTCATGAAAATGTAGACACAATGAAGTGAAATCTTCGAAAACCTTTCAAAAAATATGATGCTCATTCATAGAAGCGTGGTTCATAGGAAGATTCACCTGAAGAGTGGTGCATTTCAGAATGGCTGCCAGAATGATTGGACAGGAACCTGGGAGTGACATAACCCTCCCAGGATATAGGAAGCTGATAACACTGGCACTTTCATGGCTGCACTGTCTACTTAGCAGTCTGTTTCCGGGCTCATTTTATTCACTTACTTACTTACTAACTACATATTTGTATACCACCCAAAACACAAGTCTCTAAAGCCCTCCAAACTCTCGCACCATCATCTCTTAACACGTTCTTTTTCTCTCCATGGGAAGCAGAATCTTCAAAGGTGTCTCTATTCCGGGTGCCATATTTTGAGGAAATTTGATATACAATAGACTAGAAAAGAGCTTTTTTAGTCCATAGTGAAGGAATGCCGTTCTCAAGAAGAGTCTCATTAAATTCCAGTCAAATTCATTTATATGCAGCCTTTCCAGAAAACTGTGCCCAGTCAGTTAACTTCACATCAATGTGAGGATGGAGGGTTAGTAAAAGCCCCTGTATTCCACCAGGCACTGGCAGTGGCACACTTAGGTCCAAACTCAGCCTGGACCTGAAGGGCTTCGGAGGACCGCCCCCCACCAGCCCCCCCCCGCACCATGAGGCCCCTCCCACTGAGAGGACGCCCCTTTAAAAAAATTTAAATACCGGCTGCCACCTCACCAATGTTCTGGGGAGCCTCCCCAGAGCCCCGCACACTGTCCAAAGCAGTCCAGCGAGTGGCAGTTTCAACGAGCATCCCTATCCACCTCCACTCGCCTGCCTGTCCTCTTCCTCTAGGCAGCAGGCTCATCTGCAGCCCATTTGGAAGAATGAGCAGCAGCTTCCCAGAGCAGCAAGTTGCTCCATGTTCTCGCCCACTCTTTCCTGGGCACCACAGGCAGGTGTGCCCGGATGGATAGGCCCACCAGCCTCTGCGCTTCCCGCCACCACCACGGTGGTACAATTACTAGTTTAAACTAGACTAGATAGCACATTAGAGCGGTGGTTCAGATGAATTGTCCCCTCACCTTATTAATGAATGGTGCCCTGACACATCAAGAGGCAGGGAAGGACATGAGTGTTCATGGCTCTTACTTTGTCAGTGTTCATGGCTCTTACTATGTGTGATCATGTCCTTATCATGTGTGATCAGGCCAGCAGGCAAGTATCATCTGAACTGGCCCCCTATAGTTCATTTCCCCCCTATGGTTTAGAATGAGGGTTCTCAACAGGGGATACTAGGGGTAACCTTAGGATTAGGATTAGAACAGCACCACTCAAGAATTCCAGGCACCATCTTTTCACCCAAATTTTGGGTATAGCACCCCTGGCATGTGTGATCTTTGTTGGGGAACAACTGAACTTCCCAGTTCCTGATGTCACCAGGACTCCATGTGCTTGTGCAAATACTCCGGAAGCCTTTATTTGTGGAGACCTCTCCCACTGTGCCCATATTCTCATCCCATCCAATTTTTGTGCAGATTGGGAAAGGGGGAACATAAGAAGCAGTGGATAGTTGGATTTCCCCAATGTGGTTTTCTACCTTTGCATGCATTCGAGATTTGGACATGGCAACACAGAGTCCCATTGCTGGACATTGATAGGAGGAGTGTTGAGACTCCGTAGGGCAGGGCAACTGACCAAGGAGTTGGCCAGTGAGTAGCATAGCTGACATAGAGCTGATGTGTTTCTGGGCTTCTCTGATCCACCCTCTCTATAGTCTCAGGAGTGGGCACAGCACAAAACCCAGGTCACAGGGTTATTTATCTTATTTATATATTATTTATATATTACATCTTATTTATGTAGAGAGCTAGCATAGCGCAGTGGTTGGACTAGGACCAGGAAGACCCGAGTTTGAATCCCCATTCAACCATGAAACTTACTGGGCGACTCTGGGCCAGTCATGTATCTCTCAGCCTAACCTACCTCACAGGGTTGTTGTGGGGATATAGATAACCATGTACACCGCTCTGAGCTCATCGGAGGAAGAGCGGGATATAAATGTTAAAAATAAATAATAAAATAAATACATTTATTATGCATAATTTATTTTTCTATGTAAACTGCTTGTGAAAATACAGAAATATTCTTCATCGTCGTCGTCATCGTAGTACAGCGGCAGCAGAATTAAGAAGGCATGATGCTGCCTTCAAACCTGGGGTTCGGTCAGCAAACCCACTGCAAACCTAAGGTTCATATTATGGTTTGGGGTTGAAAACCTCAGGTCACTTTTGTGTCAAAACCACGGTTTCACACATTTGGATGAGCACAAAATCGAACCTACGGCTCATTTGCCTCCAGTGTGGTGTTAGGTGCAAAGGCGGCCTTAATCTGGATGTAAGCCAGTGACTGAAGTAGCCTGTCTCATAACTGTAGCAAGTACAAACACAAATCTCCATGGGGTACCTGAGCCGAAGGTTTGCAACAGAAGGGGTTCACCCCTGGAACCCTTGGTTTAGAATGACTTATGATATTAAATTTAGGAACATAGGAAGCTGCCATATACTGAGTCAGACCCTTGGTCTAGCTAGCTCAGTACTGTCTACCCAGACTGGCAGTGGCTTTTCCAAGGTTACAGGCAGGACTCTCTCTCAGCCCTGTATTGGAGATGCCAGGGAAGGAACTTGGAACCTAGATGCTCTTCCCAGAGCAGATCCATGCCCTAAGAGGAATATTTTACAGTGCTCATACAGGTAGTGTCCTATTCAAATGCAACAAGGTAAATTTGATTTACATCTTTTGTTCTGGGAATACAGAATACACGCAGAGACTTGGGAGTAAATCCACTGATATAAATAGAACTTTCTTCCAAATAACCATGCACAGGATCACATCATAACAGAAATATTTATCTGGAACAAAGTGTGTGCTCTGTACACATGAAATGTGTTGTGCCAATTATAAGATCAAACATTCTTAAGATACCCTGAGAGCTGCAGCAGATCTGTGTGCACCCTTCCAAATTCCTTGGGAAATTCCCTTGAGCTGTGTGAGAGTGAGAAAGTATGTAAAAATATGGTTGTGTTGCTTTGCATTCAACCATGACTTTGGCATTTCCTGACTTTTCAAAAGGAAAACACATGGCTGGCTTGACTCCATGGACTTCAATGGAGTTGCACCAGGAGTGAGGTTAGTTTTTAGGCCTCAGCTGGAAAACTGGGAAATTGACATGGAATGATGAATTTGTTTCCCTTCCCTTTTTGAGCAAAAAGATAGGGTGCAGGGAGAACACTCTTAGCAAAAGTCCTTCATTATGCATGCCTGTGTTCTTGAATTTTGCTAGAGGATCCTACTACTTCATCCAGGGAAAGTCACTGATCCCTCAAAGGAAGCATTCAAAACATTCCCTTCTTTTTCTTCTCCTATATTTTCTATCATGCTGGAATTTAGGTTACATTTCACTCACCAAGCCACTCTCACATCCTATAAGCATCATGGGCACTTAATGCTGACTCACATCTCCCTGACACTTAACACCTCCCAAGACTGCTCTACTCATTTCTTGGCTGAGTTCACAAGTAATGCAGAACCAGTGGTTCAGCTGAGTTCCTGCAGCCTAGGGCACGAGCGTGAGCCCTGCTTCCAGTCATGGCTTGGGAATGATAAGCCAAGACCGAGCGTGACATATGAAGCCACCAAACTTGGCATATTTAATCCTGGGTATTTAAGAGAGCGTCTTCTTCGCTATGAGCCCCACCAGCCGTTGAGGTCACTTGAGGAGGTCCGTCTCCAGTTGCCACCAACTCGTTTGGTGGCTACACAGAGACGGGCCTTCTCAGCTGCTGACCCAAGATTGTGGAATGCGCTCCCTGCTGAGATACGATCCTCCCCATCTCTGGCAATTTTCAGAAAACACCCCAAAACACATCTCTTCAACCAGGCTTTCTCAGCTTTTTAAAACTTGTTTTTAAATTGTTCTGATTATTTAAATGTTGTTTTATGATGTTTTTAATTGTTAATCATTGTTTTATGCTTTATAATTTTTGTTTTCATTATTAACTGATTTTAATGGTGTTTTAATGTAAACCGCCCTGAGCCTTTTGGAAGGGCGGTATAAAAGTTTTAATAATAATAAAATAATAATAATATTCTATTCTATTTGCAGTGCAGAACCAAACATCTGTCACTCACTTCAGATCTCAGTGACAGATGTCCAGTTCCATACTACAAGCAGGGTAGAATGTGCTGAAACTGATGGGCTTATACATCATGCCTAATCTTGGCATATTGTTTCTGAGATCAGAGGTAGGGCTCAGGTGTGCACCTGGGGCTGTGACAGCTCTGCCAAACCTCTAGTTCCACACTACAAGCAAATCTGGCCATTGGCATAGCCAGCAAACATTCATCATGAAGTTGTAAGGACAAAGACATACAAGATACTTCAATGAGACAACCATATCTGACTGATATCAGTGGGATCTGAAAGTTTCAGGTATAATAAACTCAGGAAAAGCCTTCTATATCTGGAAGGAAGGGAGAGGGATAGAGAGTTCTGGCCTTTCCCCCCAATTCTACTCCCCATCCATCTCTGATGCTAAAGATTCAAGTGGAGCAATACCTTGTTCTAGAGGATTCAGTGGAATCCTGGGAAAATAATGGGCCTGACTTCAGGGCTTAGCTGCCATGAATTCAGTGAATGCTACTGGCCATGCCCCCCAAACCCATGTCAGCACACCATCTGTCCTGCAAGCTTCCACATCCTGCATAAGAGGTTGTTCAAATATACAGCTTTCCTGTGCAATTGGAAGAAGAAGTATATATGTGTCTCCTCCTGGACATGGAAGAACCCTATAGCACACAGATTTCATGTCTTGGCTGCTGGCAAGGGAAGACAAGACCACTGGATCTTGGAGAGGTCCAAGGGAGCAAGTTGACTCAACACCAGCCAGAGCCGATGCAGGCGTTGAGCCCAGAATATCCCTGAGCCCAGAATATCCCTCCTCCTGGGCTCCTCCTCCCTGCCTGGAGAGTGGAAGCCTTAAAGGGCAGCATTCTGGAGTCTGACACTCCATCTCTGCTCGATCTGTTCCTTCCAAGCTTGTTGCCAGTGCTGGTGTGCAGATAGACAATGGTGTGGGAGAAGCTGGGTCTGTAGTGGGCTCAGGTTCCATCCAGCCCTTAAAAAGAAGCCTCACAGCACTGGAGCACTTTCAGGTTCTAGCTTGATGTCAAGATCCAGGGCTGGTGGTCCTGCCTTCTCTGCATCTGAGTAAGGACTCTGGCAATCTGGGCCATGACAACAGAGTCCCTTCAAAATGAACGTTGATCATACGGATCCCGAAGGGCATGAGCAGTGGGCGCAATCCCACTTCCCTTCCACATGTTCAGAATATGGAGGGGGATCTTTATAGAACTACTCACATTGTCTAAGAGTTCTTGCATGATCTAAGAATAGTGACCCATGTTGGTTAGTATTACAAGCTAATTGATCTCAGCATGTTGACTGACTAACTCCTGTCTAGCAATTTTCTATTATTTGTGTGTACACATGTATGTATATACAGTATGTGCTAACTTTATTAATGCTTATTAATGCTTTATTAAAAACATGCATGAGGAGAATAAAAGGCAAAGGAGCACAGGGCTTTACTACTCTTAATAGTAGTGTAGAAGTGTGAATTTCAACAACAACAAAATCTTACTCCTGTTCTTACTCCTGCATCTCAAGCTGCATCAACCAAAATGCATTCTCCCATAAGCATAAGATGATACCAGATTCTTTGTTGTATCATGGTGTATTTATAACACCATTATAAATGATGGTGTATTTATAACACCATTATAAATGATGAAAAGAGCCCTCTCCACTTCAGCATCTGGTCACTCTAGTAACAGAGTCAAATCAAAACCATAATCAGAGTTTGAACCATTATGAGTTTTCTATTACACACAGGTTGCTGTAACTTTGTTTGAGATCTGAATATTCATAGAGAAAGGGGTAGGCTTTGAATATTTGATTTTTGAAATGGCGTATTTAGGAAAGAGTCTAAAGCTTTGCGCTCCTAACCCTGTTTTACAACATGTTATCCTTTGCTGAAGTGAGGAATGTGAGATCATAACATCCTTTCCCAGGCATTAAGATAGCATTCATTAGTAAGGGCACTATAGCATATGCAGAAGCTGTTTTTAAAAATAATAATAATTTTTAAAAAGAGTAAGTTGCATGCCCTAAACTACAAAGCCTACAAAGACAAAATTGAGCAATTTGTTGTAATTGGCAAAGACAGATGGCGGAATGCATGTCCTACACAAAATTATACGTCTTGTTTAAAAGCAAGATTGCATAGCTCTAATCAAGGTACACAACCTAGATGAGAAGAAATGGGATCATAATTGTCTCCTCAGAAGAGAACAAAAAAGTCATAGGAACAGCTAATATGTCCCTTTGAAGGTTTCAAGAACCCTGAAATGAAGAAGTGCTACTTGTCAGCCACAGAAAACCACTCTTCTTGTTTGCTTCCATCTGGTGAAAATGTAATATTCATTCATTACCCTATTTTACAATGTTGTTCTTTCTTTGCAGTGGAGAAACTGAATGCTCTGTGCAAACCACTGATATTAATTCTGCCTTCTACTTAGTTACCCCATTTTCAAGGAGTCTACAGCAAGGCTCTCAGAGTTGTAAGCTTCCTCTTTCCCCTTGCGAGGGTTTCTAAATCTCCTTGAACGTTAGGCTTGTGATTACAAGCCAGTGGTAGTATTCTTGAAAGCTATTTGGTTGAGACATTTGATCTACACTTAGTTCTTGTACGAGGCAAATTGCTGGTGGTCCTGAAAATGGAAGCAATGAAAAAAAGCAAATGTTTAATGGGCATGCATGCTGGCAGTGCATGTGTCACTCGAGAGAGCAAGCTGCCTGTACAAGAGGTGATTGTAGCTTTGGACTCTTCCTGAACACAGGTGGCACAAGGGCTTTGGAGGTGGGGGATATACACTCATTTGGGGGAATACTCTTTGGGCTCAATATCCACCATTACTTTCCGAAAATATGTGATTCTTGGGTGGAAAAACATTCTGTTGACACAAACTTAGACGACTAAGCCTGATGAGAAATAGGAGAAGAACCCTACTGGATCAAACCCAAAATCTATCAAGTCCCACTTCTGGTAGTGCACAGTGGCTAAGGAAATGCTCCCAGTAAGCTTCAACCAGGACATGAAAACAACATGATAACATGTATCTTCTCCCACTGTTGCTCATCTGCAAACAGCATACAGTGGCTTAGTGCCTCTGAATATGGATGTTCAGTTCCTCCATCAGGTCTTGTAGCCATTGGCTGACATGATGATGCTCGATGTTACAGAGATGTCTGAAGGAGATCAGGGTGAGGGCAGAGAGCAGATGGGCTGCATGCTCTAAACAATGCAGAAAGAAAAGATGTAGAATCAGATGTAGCATGACTTGGTAGTCATGAGTGTTCAGGAGTGATAGGAAATGATGATATTGCATCCCCGAAAGTGTGCCTGGAAGCCCTACCCTGTGGTAATGTGGTCTGAAACCCCACCCCGACTCCTCAAAAGGACAGTGTTTAACTGAAGAAAATACTTCAGCATTTTACTCACAGGAAGTATCTCTCCATGAAGGAGGATCTCTCCACCGTGTTTGTTTCTTCATACAAATGCTTCTCCTCATAGAGAACATGGGTCAGAGGCACGTCTCATGGAGGTGGGACTTGCCAGCATACTATATGTGAGTACAATTTCTCCACTTTCTATAATGCCTGAACAGGCTTTTTTGATGCTGAATATGGAGAGCTCAAGAAGAAAATGGGGTGTTGGGGGGGGCATCTCCATGAAATACAAAGTGGAGGAAGATTTCATCTGCCCACCAACACATTACGCCTGGAAAAAAATTGCTTTTATTTTTGAGCAGTACAATTGTCTAATTAGAGCAACATGTTTTCCTGGTATTCCAAATCACTTACAGTGGGAAAATATGTATTTCATTTCAAATGCTGATGTCTGTGGTGGGTGTATTCAACCCCAGCCCCTCTAGATTCTCTGATCTTTATCTTAACATCTATGTTTTTGTTTGTTTTAATATGTTTGTCATTTAAAACATCACAGGTTCTCTTCATTTGTAGTGGCATACAGAAAACAAGCACTAATCTGTAACTAAGAGTTAGTTGCATAATGTTCATTCAGTAGCCATCTTCTTGGACTTAAACTGCAGTTCTTAGGTGCATACAACCCTATTTGTGGTATACCACAACCCACAAGAAATAGCAGTGGGAGATATCGTGACTAATGCCATATGGATTCCATTCAGTTTGTTCTCCTCATGTGGGTTTTCCTTTTCCAGCCACATTGAGGCCTTATTGTTTTTTCAACACCATTATCTTCAGAGGAGATGAGACAATTACATATATGATTCTGAGGACCTTTGGTTTAACTGTAGGATGGCTACATATGTTGACTTTCCTGGAAACTGTGTCTTAAGTCAAAACGCCTTAACTCAGACCTATTTTCCCTACAGGAAAATGGGTGCATCAGCAGAGCATGTTTTGTTGGGATGTGTGAATTGATTTGGGTACAAAATGATTTGTGCCCAAATATACCTGTTTTGGGTGATTTGTGGATAAAACACAAACCTGTGCTAGCTGGCCAGTTTCGGGTCTAAAACAAATCGCACAGATTTTGGACCTGAAAAATTTGTAGATTCAGACCTCCATTTTGTGGTGATTTCTCTTGCTGTCTCCATTATGTTTCAGGAAATTTATTTGAAAATCTCACCCTTCCAAGCTTTAGATTGGTGGCATACAGTGTGCAACGACTGGCTAGCAATTCCCCCCTGGTTCTAGATTAGCTTATTTCCATTCAACTCTTGTGTTGCCAGGGGTAACTGACCCTGCATTGGCTAGGGGAAGGGTCAAAGAAGGAGCAAGGGTGGGAGGAACTCAATTTTAGCTGTAGCTGATGGCTGAAGAGAGAGAGGCCAAAACAATCAGCCATCTCTGGAGAGACAAAATGGAGACTAACACTGGAAGAACAAAGAGGGGAGGATTCCAGCACTTTTATCCATGACCCTTAACCCCCTCCTCCCTCAGAGGTCACTATGAGACATAGCAGCTGAGAGCTGATGCTGCCAGTGTCCTAGCTCCAACATTCCTTCTCATTGACTCGTGCTGCTATCTATAAGTCCCAACTTCTCTCTCAAGGTTTTGAAATGATCCCTGGGCTCATGCTTAGTAAGCACATCTGCTATTATTTGTTCACTTGGACAATACATCAATTTTACAAATCCTTTTACTTGTGCATCCCACACATAATTATATTTTCTTTCTATGTTTTTTGTTCTAAATTTATTTTTCTCTGTTTGTGAGATCTGGATGCACCTTTGATTATCCTTGAACATCTCAGTGGGTTTTGGTTCATCTGTATTGAAATACGAAATTAGCTTGTGCAGCCACACCATCTCTTGACATGCCTGAGTGGTAGATAAATATTGGTAGATAAATATTTTGCCTCAAAAGGTGAGAGAGCAACTATTGATTGCTTGCAGCTATACCAACTGACTGCTCCACCACCAGAAAAGAATACATAACCACTGGTTGACTTCCGGTCTGTTTCTTCCTCGGCTCAGTCTGCATCCATAGTCTACTAATTTGGGTCTACTACTAGCAGGCAAATTTCATTTTAGATGGATCCAGTCCAGTCATCTTTGCTGGGTGTGCTTACTTTCCTGCTCAAGATTCCCACAGATGCAGCTATATCTGGTCTTGTTATCATAGCTACATATAAAAGTTTTCCAGTCACTGTCCTGAACTCACTGTTGTCTGGCAGAAGTTCACTCTCCTCCTTCTGTTTTAGGTAACCTGTTTCCATAGATGTACTTGTTTCTTTGGCCTCTGTAAGTCCCAAATACTGTAGCAAATCATTTGTTTTCTGCTTTTGGTTAAGCAAATAGCTTCCATCTTCTTCTCTCTCTATGTGTATCCCAAGATAGTGTGAAACAGGCTCACGTTCTTTTATTCTATCTCACTATTCAGATACTTTATTATTTCAAGGCAGCCCTCTCTATTTTCATAACAAATTATCAGATCATCAATGAAAGTAAGTATATAGGTCCACCTGTTTTCTTTGAGCCTCAAGTACAAGCAAGGATCAACCTTTCCTTGGGTAAATCCCTCATTGAATAGCAACTGGCTTAATTTGAAATTACAGGCTCTTGCAGTCTGCTTTAGTCCATAGATACTTTCTGCAACTTACATACAAGTTTTTCCTTACAAGGTTCCACAAATCCTGGAGGCTGCTCCATATAAATATCTTCTTTGATGAAGAAATGCAGTTTTCACAGCTACAGGTGAAACTCGAAAAATTAGAATATCGTGCAAAAGTTCATTAATTTCAGTAATGCAAATTAAAAGGTGAAACTGATATATGAGATAGACGCATTACATGCAAAGCGAGATAAGTCAAGCCTTAATTTGTTATAATTGTGATGATCATGGCGTACAGCTCATGAGAACCCCAAATCCACAATCCCAGAAAATTAGAATATTGTGAAAAGGTTCAACAGTCTAGGCTCCAGGTGTCCCACTCCAATCAGCTAATCAATCCATAACACCTGCAAAGGGTTCCTGAGCCTTTAAATGATCTCTCAGTCTGGTTCATTAGGAATCACAATCATGGGAAAGACTGCTGACTTGACAGTTGTGCAGAAAACCATCATTGACACCCTCCATAAGGAGGGAAAGCCTCAAAAGGTAATTGCAAAAGAAGTTGGATGTTCCCAAAGTGCTGTATCAAAGCACATTAATAGAAAGTTATGTGGAAGGGAAAAGTGTGGAAGAAAAAGGTGCACAAGCAGCAGGGATGACCGCAGCCTGGAGAGGATTGTCAGGAAAAGGCCATTCAAAAGTGTTGGGGACTTTCACAAGGAGTGGACTGAGGCTGGAGTTAGTGCATCAAGAGCCACCACACACAGACGGATCCTGGACATGGGCTTCAAATGTCATATTCCTCTTGTCAAGCCACTCCTGAACAACAAACAACGTCAGAAGCGTCTTACCTGGGCTCAAGAAAAAAAGAACTGGTCTGTTGCTCAGTGGTCCAAAGTCCTCTTTTCTGATGAGAGCAACTTTTGCATCTCATTTGGAAACCAAGGACACAGAGTCTGGAGGAAGAATGGAGAGGCACACAATGCAAGATGCTTGAAGTCCAGTGTGAAGTTCCAACAGTCTGTGTTGATTTGGGGAGCCATGTCATCTGCTGGTGTTGGTCCACTGTGCTTCATTAAGTCCAGGGTCAACGCAGCCGTCTATCAGGAGATTTTGGAGCACTTCATGCTTCCTTCCGCAGATGAGCTGTATGGGGATGCTGACTTCATTTTCCAGCAGGACTTGGCACCTGCCCACACTGCCAAAAGTACCAAAACCTGGTTCAATGACCATGGGATTACTGTGCTTGATTGGCCAGCAAACTCGCCTGACCTGAACCCCATAGAGAATCTATGGGGCATTGCCAAGAGAAGGATGAGAGACATGAGACCAAACAATGCAGAAGAGCTGAAGGCCGCTATTGAAGCATCCTGGTCTTCCATAACACCTCATCAGTGCCACAGGCTGATAGCATCCATGCCACGCTGCATTGAGGCAGTAATTGCTGCAAAAGGGGGCCAAACCAAGTACTGAATACATATGCATGCTTATACTTTTCAGAGGTCCGATATTGTTCTATTTACAATCCTTGATTTATTGGTTTCATGTAATATTCTAATTTTCTGGGATTGTGGATTGGGGGTTCTCATGAGCTGTACGCCATGATCATCACAATTATAACAAATTAAGGCTTGACTTATCTCGCTTTGCATGTAATGCGTCTATCTCATATATCAGTTTCACCTTTTAATTTGAATTACTGAAATTAATGAACTTTTGCATGATATTCTAATTTTTCGAGTTTCACCTGTATGTGATCCACTTACATTTTCTTTGCTGCTGCAGTGCTTAGGAGTGTCCTTACTGAGGTGTGTTTCACAATGGGAGCAAATGTCTTGTCATAATCTTCCCCATATATTTGCAAGAATCTCTTTGCCAACAGTCTCACTTTGTAATGCTGGACACCTCCTTCTGAGTTTTGCTTAATTTTAAAAATCCACTTGCACCTCACAGTCTTTCTTCCCTCAAGTAGCTCTGTGAGTGTCCATGTGTTATTTTTGTGCAATGTTTCCATTTCTTTTTTAGCAGCTTCCTTCCAGTTGTGTGCTTCAGTAGCAGGTAAGTTATCACTTTATTTCCACGTGCTTGGTTCTTGAAACCTTTCTCCCTTTGCACTGTAGGAGAGTTTCTTAGGCAACTTAATTTTGTCAAGTTGAATGCCACACTCTTTGTTCAACATCAGCATTCTCTTCTGCTGAATTGCTGCCTTCCTTTTGGTCATATTGCCTTGATTCTTTCTCCAACTTAAAATTGGGCTCTAAGTTTGGCAGTTCACTAGTGGATAGTTTTTCATTTTCACTGAAGTGTATTTCACATTGCATATTTCAATGGTTTCTGTGGCAAGTTCTAAAATTCTATATCCTTTACATCCTATTGCATAGCCAACAAGTATCCCTTCCTCAGATCTACAGTTGAGTTTGGTCCTTTTGGCTTTTGGTATATAGGTGTATGCTTTAGATCCAAATACTCTTATATGACTCAAATTACAACTAGGGATGTGCATGAACTGGTCCGGAGGCCATGTTAGAGGCCTCTGAACTGGTTCAGAATTGGGCCAGTCCAGGGGTCCAGTGGGGGTGGGGGTGTCTAGCTTTAAGGGCGGGGGGTTGTACTTACCCTTCCCACTGCTTTTTCCCCTCTGCCGCTCCACTCGAGAGCAAAGTTTTAGGGGTGGCAGCGTTCCTCCCTGCCGCCCCTGGCCCCATCCTTGCCTGGAAAAAGGGGAAGTTGCCGCCACGCATGTGCCCATTGCAGCGCACGCCTGTCACTGTCGTGCACACATGCAGCGCACGCGGTGGTGGTGATGGACGCACGCAGGCCATAACAGGCACATGCGAATTCCCCCCCCTTTTCTGGGCAAGGATGGGGCCAGGGGCAGCAGGGAGGAACACTGCCGCCCCTAAAACTTTGCTCCAGAGTGGAGCGCCGGAGGGGGGGAAATGGCGGGAGGGGTAAGTACTACCCCCCCACCCCCTTAAAGCTAGACACCCCCCAGTGCCAGACCACGCCTCCGTGGTTCCGTGCAATCCCGAATTACATCCAGCAAGCTGTAGCTCGTGGCTGAAGAGAGAATGACCAAAACAAACAGCCATCTCTGGAGAGACAAAATGGAGACCAACACTGGAAGAACAAAGAGGGGAGGAGTCCAGCACTTTTATCTATGACCCTAACCACCCACCCCAGTGGTCACTATGAGACATTGCAGCTGAGAGCTGATGCTGCCAGGGTCCTAGCTCCAACAGTAATAAAGGGGGAAAATATTTCCTTCAGAAATTGGAAAGCCTGCCCAAATGACGAGAACAAAAAGGAACACAAACAATTGATACATATTGTGGCAAAAGACTCAACTTCACACATACGCTGATGGGGTCTGAGCTGTTGGTGACTGACGAGGAGAGGAATCTTGGAGTTTGGTGTACATACAGATCATTGAAAGTGTCAACTCAATGTGTGGAAGCTGAGAAATAAGCCAATTCCATGCTTGGAATAATTAGGAAGGGGATTGAAAATAAAACTGCTAATATTATAATGCCCTTAGTTCAAACATTGTTCAAATGCTGAAAACTTTGTTCAAACACTGGCTGGGAGCTTCTTTCTCTGCCTCACAAGGCAGAGAAAGAAGCCTCCAGCCAGTGCATGAATGAAGTGTTTGAAGAAAGTGCTGACTGGGTAGGATACTGGCCAGGCTCCCTGTGGCTGATGCATATGCACATTTGCAATGGAGTAGGGGTCACCAGCAGGACCTTGTCCCCCAGCCTGGAGCTTCGTACTATCCTGGCATGTGGTATATCTCTGCATGCTCTATGTACCTCTTTGCAGGTCATATCCAGTGGGCTAGATCCAAACCTAGGCAATTTGGGTGTCTGGACTGCCCAGCTGTGAGCCCCGCCCCCATGAGGCACCTCAAAACCTCCAAACAGCTATGCCAGCAGTGTGCCCGCCCTGTGAAACCTCAGTGCTTTTTAAAAAAAGTATCATTACTGTAGCTGAAGGATGGCTTGGGGGGCGGGAGTCAAACAGTCCTTCTCCCCTCTTCACCCTCCCCCTGCCAGTGGTAGGGGGGCCAGAGTGACGCTGGGCACATCTCTTCAGGCCATCACCTTTTTCCAACTGCGAGACACACCTGCACAGTAGAGCGGTTATCACAAACAGGATGGCTGCCAGAGCCCCCTGGCCCCGGCCATTTGGAGCCCCCCACCCCACCCCGGACCTTGGAGGACCTTACCAGGTCCCCAAGGTCTGGGGGTTAGAGCGCCTCTGGCTAGATCAGCTGATACTTGCTTCCCAATTTGTCCCACCACATAGAGGGGGCAGATGGGATCTAAACATTGTCCATTGTGTCTCCCTCACCACAAAACTGTTGCCAAATTTAACATTTTACTTTCTTTCATATGGCAAATATTCACGTATGTGAAAACAAGAAAAAGGGGTGTCCACAGGCTGCTGAAAGGAGGAAGGCGATTAGCAATAGTTGGAGAAGATCTGCTCTCATAATTTGAGTTTGGTTTGTTCCCATAATTGCTTTGTATAAATACATAAAAGTGTGTGTGTGTGTGTGTGTGTGTGTGTGTGTGTGTGTGTGTGTGTGTGCGCAAACACTTTTAACATTATAAACTCATAAATACTATGAGTGCAAGTAATGGTCACCATATACCACTCCAGTGCTTACTTGGTAAGAGGATAATATGTTGTTCATTATTTGGATGTTTGGGTAACTTGTTGAAATGCTGAATGTTGTTGTAAACAGTTTTAATTGGTCCCTCACTGGCCTATTTCTGACAGTGGAATGAGACAGACATGGTTCACTATCTCTGATACACATCAGAGAGGGAGTACAGTCAGAAAGGAAAACTGTGGCCTAGTGATCTTGGACCACATACATCCAGAAGCCTATTCCATCCTCCATTTTATCTTTTCACACTAAAAAAAAATCTGTATTCATGTTATTGCACTGAGAGGGGCATTTTAAGGGTGGGGGAAAACAGTGGGATATCATTAATTTGTAGGCAGCTATAGGATGTGGCAAGACTTCAAAATTGAATTTTTTCACACATTTGCATTTTTCTCCAAAGATTATCTAATATGACTGTTTTCCCAGCTGTCTTCAAGGGAATAAGACTGATAGTCCTTTGATGTAGCTGTCACAGGTTTTATGAATGCTTAAGTCAAACAGTATTGATTCATTATGGATGGTTAATATATTATATCAAGTAGAGACCTGCACAAAAATGTAAGGCTTGTGTATTTTTCTCCCATCTTTAATGTTACATTTGACTCCTTGGTTTTTAAACTGCCGGTATATATTAAATATTTTTGATATGAAGCATTGTTTTTCATGCTTATTTATTTATTTATTTAGTCAGTCAGTCAGTCAGTCAATATACTGCGTTTCCTAAAGTGGCTCAGAGTAGTTTACATTAAAATCAAAAACACATAATAAAACAATTTAATTTAAAAAAAAAAAAAAACAATTAGACCAGATTACAATTAAAACTAGATGTCATTAAAAGTCAGGCTAAAAAGATCAGTCTTTATGGCTCTCCTGAAGGCCTCCAAGAAAGATAATCCTCTTATATCAATGGGGAGCACATCCCACAACCCAGGGGCAATAACTGAGAAGGCCTGACCCAAGGTTGCCACCAGATGAACTGGTGACATCCAAAGACAGACCCTTCCTGATGATAATGAGTGGTGGGGATTTTATATCAAAAGCTGCTTTCAGGTAACCTGGACCTAAGACATTAAGGGCTTTAAAAGTAATAACCAGAACTTTGTACTTTGCCCAGAAACATATCGGCAGTATGTGCAACTGTTTAAGAACAGGCATAATATGGTAACTCCAGGATACCCCAGAGACCAATCTGGCTGCCACATTTTGAAGTTTCCGAACTATGTACAAAGGTAGCCCTACATAGAGAGCATTGCAGTAGTCCAACCTGGAGGTTCCCAGCTGGTGTACCTATGTTTACAGGACATTCTCCTCAAGAAATGGGCGGAACTGTCAAATCAATCTCAGCTGGTAAAAAGCACTCCTGGCCACAGCCTCAACGTGAGGCACCAGGGAGAGATCCGCACTCCCAAGCTACAAACCTGTTCTTTCTGCGGGAGTTTATCCTTGTCCGGAACAGGACATTCTATCTTGTCTTACAGGTTATGTCCTCCGACAATTAGCACCTCCATCTTGATGGGATTCAGCTTCAGTTTATTATCCCTAATCCAGCCTATAGGTAGACATTTAAGGGCTAATACCATTTTTTTATATTGGTGACAAGGAGAAATAGATGTGGGTGTCATCAGCATATTGATAACACCCAGCACCAGACCCCCTGATGACCTCATCCTTCGGTTTCAGGTAGATGTTAAAAAGCATTGGTGACAGCATGGAGTCCTCAGGGACTCCTTATAGTAGCCCCCATTTTGAAGAGCAACTGTCATCAAGTGCTACCATCTGAAATCTACCAAGGCATAGGAGCGGAAGCACAATAAAACAGTGCCACCTAATCCCACCTCCCTCAGGCGAACCAGAACGATACCATGGTCAATGTTGTCAAAAGCTGCTGAGAGATCCAAAAGAACTAGCAGAGTCACACTCCCTTTGTCGATTCCCTGGTGAAGGTCATCTATCAGGCCAACGAAGGCCGTCTCAACCCCATAGCCCACCCTAAAGCCAGTTTGAAATGGGTCTAGAGTTATTTTCATTACGCCAAAGAATTTTATTTATTAAAAATAATAATAGTTGTTATACATGTGTTCTTTGATTATGTTTTACTTTGTTTTTTCTCATGTCTTATCATGTCTTAGGTCACTCTATTCCAGTGTTCCCTCTAACAGGGATTCCCAGATGTTGTTGACTACAACTCCCAGAATCCCCAGGCAAATGCCACGGCAGCTGAGGATTCTGGGAGTTGTAGTCAATGACATCTTAGGATCCATGTTAGAGGGAACACTGCTCTGCTCTGAACTGTTTTTAATATTTGGTGACTTATCATGAATGCAACAATTCCCCCTCATTCCCCACCAATGCCTTTTTAAAGCCTACTTTCCAGTAGGTTTATGAGATCACTCAGCATTCCGTGTGTGTGTGTGTGTGTGTGTGTGTGTGTGTATCCCACCAACTTCACAATGCCTGGACCAATATACCAAATTGGTACAGCTGTAAAGACATATAGGGACACCTCAACAGCATATTTTTGATGACGTCATCCACCCCAATTCAAGATGGTGGACGCATGAACATTTGAGGTGCAAGTGGGCTACTTTGTGGACTGTCTAACCAATATGAACCTAGTTTGATACAGTTGCGGTTAGTGACGGTTAGTGTAAACTTGTTTGCTAAACAAATTAGCAAACTGACTAACTTTTGGGCCATCTAACTGATTTGAACCAAATTTGGTATAGTTGTAGTGAGTGACAAATAGGGACACCATAGGGAAAGGTCAATTCAGAAGACAATTCTGGAATGTGAGGAGCCAAATGATTGTTGGTCCCAGGGGAGGCAATAGAGGGGGATTTGCTCTCATTTCTCCTTTTCATGTGGCCAGGCGGAAATTTACTTATGAATCAGTGAGGAAAGGGAACTGTGGTGTGTGTGTGCATGCGTGTGTGTGTGTGTGTGTGATGTGACTCAAAATGCAAACTTCTTCTATTTTCCTACATTTTCTATACAGTTTCTAGAAATACTCATATTAGCAATGTCATTTTAAAACCCCGTTAATTGGTCTCTGCCTTTCCATTATTCTAGGATCAATATTAGACTAACCTGTCTTTAATTGACAAGATCAGTCTTCTTCCTTTTCAAAATATGACCTTGCAGTTTTCTGGAGCACGCCTTTACTGGAATTCTATTCTTCTGTCACAGAGACCATTCATATTCAAAACTGCAATCCAGTTAGCCACTGACCACTTAAACTGGCTGAAAGATATTCTCCCCCTTCATTTTGAAACTTCCATTCTTTCTGTGAGGCCCTGAGGACCAAACTGGAAATAGAAGACTGGGAAGGAAGTGCTAAGTAACCCATTTTGGCACATGCATACATGTGGATACAGCATGACTTCACAATGAAATCAGTTTAGGCAGCCTCCAGAGAACAGCAGGACCATGTCTGAAGCAGGATATACAACTGAAGTCTGGTCTACTGAGGCGAACATGGTCTGCTCTCCACACAACCTGAGAGTATGCTACAAAAGTTTTTCTGTTGCAGGGTGAGGGACTAGTGAATTTGTGATGTGCTGCCCATGCTACATGATAAGCCCTGAATGGATACCTGTTGTTTTTTTGTTCAGCTCAGGAGGTAACTATTTAAGTATTTGGAGGCAGGAAGGCATTTTTCAATAAGGCATGTTTGACTGGTGGTTCTGGGGAAGACTGCTTATTAAACAGATTAGATTGCTTTGCTCCTGGACTGGTTCATTCAATTAATTCCTTGCCGTTTGGCAAGCACCTCTAAAGTGGGCATGTTGTAGCTATCTTCTTGTGGCAAAATGTATGCTGTCTGTTGTGTTTAGATAAAGGGGATCTCGGTATTTGGATTAGCTGACAAAACTTGTTTTAGACCTGAACAGTGCTCCCTCTAACAGAGATTCCCAGATGTTGTTTACTACAACTCCCAGCATCTCCAGTTGCAATGGCCTTTTGCTGGGGATTATGGGAGTTGTAGTCAACAACATCTGTGAATCCCTGTTAGAGGAAACACTGGACCTGAACCTATATGAAACTATAAGAAACTATGAAAATTAAAAAAAAATTAGATGGTGCATTTCCAATACAGAAAGCTATATACAGTACAGTATATGGTAGCCTTCACAACTGCTTTGTTGAATGGGTTGGTGGCTGACATTTTCCTCAGCATAATGTGAGTAGTTCTGAGCAAACTGTGCTGCTGTGGGCTTCTAAGGAAGTGTTGGCAGTCTTGCACTATAAGTCAAATCCTTAAAGCAGTGTGCCTGTACTTTTGAGGCATTACTTACATTGTAAGTACAGTAATGCAAACTAGCTGACCTGTCTCAGAGCATCTGCGCCCCTCATTCTCCCTTATCTCCCCCATCTTCATTTTGTGCTCCCCACCTTCAGCCCCATTTCATGCTCCGTCAGTGGGCAGCCGGCCTGGCCACCACTTCTCCTCCCTTGGCGGCCAGCCGGCCTGGCCGCTGCTTCTCCTCCCCAGCTGCTCAGCCGTTCTCCGGGCCAGCAGTTTCTTTCTGCCTGTCCCTGTTGCTAATCGGCAGCTCCCTCGTGAACTCTGCTCGCGAATTAGCGACAGGTACATTTAGGAGCATTATATATAGAGAGAGTGCTCCTGAAATGTGAGTGTTCTGCTTTAAATATTTGCACTCTTGTGTAGGACTACCAGCACTTCCTAGAGCCCACAACAGCAAGGGCGGTTCAGAACTGCCCATGTTACCAGTAGCAGCTCGTGAACATGTCGCGGTGGCGGGGGGGAGGAGGCATCTTTAAGGGAAAAGAAAGTCACTGCTTACCTCCACAGCATGTCTCCCAGCAGCCCCTGTGGCGGGGAATCGCCGCCGCCACTCACCTAGCGTAAACGGAGCTGAGCCCCAGCCAGCAGCCAGGTGAGTGGTAGCAGCGATCCACGGAGAGGAGAGCTGGTCTTGTGATAGCAAGCATGACTTGTCCCCATAGCTAAGCAGGGTCTGCCCTGGTGGCATATGAATGGGAGACTTGATGTGTAAGCACTGCAAGATATTCCCCTCAGGGGATGAAGCCGCTCTGGGAAGAGCAGAAGGTTCCAAGTTCCCTCCCTGGCTTCTCCAAGATTGGGCTGAGCGAGATTCCTGCCTGTAACTGCCAGTTACAGTCTGTGAAGACAATACTGAGCTAGATAGACCAATGGTCTGACTCAGTATATGGCAGGTTCCTATGTTCCTATTACTTTCTTTTCCCTTAAAGATGCCTCTCGCTGCCCCCCCCCCAGCGGCGCGTTCATGAGCCACTACTGCGTGTTACACTGAGGAACATGTTGGCCAGTATTCCTATCTTCATATTGCAGATGCAGACCTGTGGCTAAGGGGCAGTAGCTTGCCTAAGGCTTGCCTCGTTTGTTCATGGAAAAGGAGAGATTTGAACCCTGGGCTTCCCACTCACATACATCCACACGTAGTGCTGCAGCAGACTTTTGTGAGATGGGTAGTAATGCATTCATTTTTGTGTATTAGGCACCTGCCATGTCCTCCCCGTTCTCCTCACTTTTTCATTTTGACATCACATTCCACTTTTCTCTAGGAAAGGAGAGACTCTTGCTGGTTCTCTCTTGAAAGTCTGTAGTAGAGCTTTGTGCATATGTCAAAGTGAATGGTTAATACTAAGTCTATGCACGTTTAGCATGGCCTTGTATATGTAATTTTAAACCTTGGGGTTTGCCTCCAACACATAGTACCTTCCCTGTTTTCAACATTTCCAGAGAAATGTTTAGCTGCCGAATAAGACCTATAGAGAAAATGACTAAACAGGTGGACAAAACAAATACATTGTACCACTCCTTATTGCTGCAGAACTGTAATGAAGCAAACAGTTATCATTTTGTAGCTGCTTTCTGAAGCCCATCCAGCTAACCTGCAAAAGAAACTGTAATAGCAGCTGGACCTGACATCCAATCTTGCCCTTGGTGTATTAAATCATTCTGATGTAATGTCTGGCAAATCACATGCCTTGCCTATTAAAATCTTTCCAGAGCATGTGCTGCAGCAGTCGGACAGACCGTGTAATGAGCCCAAGCTCACAGCAGATAAAAAGAAAGCATTATTATGAAAACAAATCTTGAGGAAGCTCACATTTCAGTTGGAGGACCCTGCTTGGGAATGGAAGTTCATATGCTGTGGGTATATTTTTCCCCTCCAGAAAACACTCCCAATTCCTTATTTCATGTTGCAAAGCTATTACAGTCAGCAGCAGTTTGCTCTTGCATTCCAGGTGGTGTGATATAGCTCCTCATGCTCTAAATCAAAAAAAGGCATTAATATGCTAAATACATTGTAGCCTATTGGCTCCCATGGTGACAGCTCCAAAAGCTTCATGAATAATCCATGGAACACCTGGAGGCATGAAATTTTCATGTGCAGTTTCTAGAATTTTTGCAATAAGTGCCTTATAGGGACAAACAAGTGACAGATATGCTGGGCATACAAAGCTTCATAAAATGAGGTGTGTGTGTGTGTGTGTGTGTACACACATACAAGAGTGAAACCTCAGCATCCATATCAAGAAATGTGCCTAAATTGTTCCTTGCAACCTCAAGGATGAGAAGTCATTACTTGAAGACAGGACAGACAGTGCAAATCCTCTATCTGCATTTGCTCACCTCTTTAAAGTATTCCTGTGTTACAAAAATCGGGATCCTAGGCTGAAAGATAGTGTGTTTTTAATTTATATTTCACTATCTGGTTATTTTAAAAAGATATTTCCACATTAGAACATTTCCAACTGCACAATAAAAGTATCGTACTCAGCATGTTACAGTCCTTAATGGCACAATTATATAACAGCTCATTTACTGGAGAGAAAAATATGCAGCAGTTAGGCTTGCACAACTTGTGACCCACACAAAGTTGATTATAGTTTACCAATAGCAATAACTGCTCCAGCAAGTTTGGTGTGTGAGACAGTGTGTCACAGTCACTAGAGTGTCACCCCTTTTAGATCAGGAAAACTAATGAGAATGGTATACGTTCTTGTAGCTTGTAAGAGGGAGCTTGTACCATTCAAGTGAGTTGTCCTGATCTTAAAGAGGTAGATTTAGGTTTAAGGTATTCAAGTGCTGTGGGAGTATAACAAGCAAATTTCAGTGCAATAAATGGATTGATCACTTATATTTACATAGTATTTTGAGGACTCTATAGGGCCACTGGTGAGACAGCATTTTTATTTATTGCTGGTATTTACAATAAGTGTTATCCAGTTCTGATGCTCTCTGCCACAAGATGTGGTGACAGCCAACAACCTGGATGGCTTTAAGAGGGGTTTGGATAACTTCATGGAGGAGAGGTCTTTCATCGGCTACTAGTCGGAGGGCTATAGGCCACCTCCAGCCTCAAATGCAGGATGCCTCTGAGTACCAGTTGCAGGGGAGTAACAGCAGGAGAGAGGGCATGCCCTCAACTCCTGCCTATGGCTTCCAGCAGCATCTGGTGGGCCACTGTGCGAAAAAGGATGCTGGACTAGATGGGCCTTGGGCCGGATCCATCAGGGCTGTTCTTATGCTGATGAGTCCTTGGAGCTTGGCCATTAGGGGAAGTTCTACACACAGGGCTGTTGATGTCAGAGGTGCAGCTAGGTTATTTTGGACTTAATGAGCTCGTGCCCCACCTCCACAAAATAAGCATCCCCCCCTCCCTCTCTCTCTCTGTATGTATATGTGTATATATGTATATGTGTGTATATACACACACACACACACACACACACACACACACACGTCACCACAAACCTATGGGTCTGGGCCAGAGTGCATTGGTGGGTGGGGGGAGAAAGATAACCCCCAGAGGGTCCAATTTGGACACATAATGCATCTTTAAGTGGGGGGGATTAAAACCGCAACACATGCCCTTTGCTTTGCAGTTCTCGTGTAGACCTTTTGGATCAAAACCAACTTGAGCCTAGTGCATTGCTACAGCACACCTGAATAACCTTCAGCATTTCATAAATAAAAATAGAGGCACCCTCATACACTGATACAGTCGTCCATTATATTGGTGGCCATTGCCCAATACACCCACACATGCACACACTCTAGAACAGAAGGGCCTTCTCCATTTCCTGTATGTTGCATGTAGCAGTAGACTGTCCTAGGAAATATTCAATATCTGGCTGGAAGTATTTGACATACTGTGTTTTACCCACTACCAGATGGGATACCCCCTCAATCTGGATGCTCTAGGCGCCCAGCTCTGTGTATGCTCAGGCTGCGTGCAGCCCGAGCATACACACGACCCCAGACCTGAGGTAAAGGGCATGCCCAGGTCAAAGCCCGAATCAAGAACTCGAGCTGCTAGGGGAGTCAGCACCAGGACTGGCTCCAATCCTGACACTTCACATGAGCAGCCCTGCAGGGCTGCTCATGTACACAGCCTCAGTAAATACAATCCCCTGGTCAAGATCCCCATCGAATACATTTATTGGTTGACACCCTGAGTTATGAAGCACTTGAGCTGCTTCTGCATTCTGTTAATGCAGTTCTGGAAAACAAGGGGAGGGGCAATATTTTCAGACCGCACAGAGTGCTTGTGGCAGGGCAGAGGAGGTCATTAACAATCACCCTAACCCATGTGCAGTTGCTGGAGCGTCATTAGTAGAACACAGAAGCAATGCTAGTGCTGCATAACACAGGATGTTGGCCATGTCTCTTTTGGACAGGCAAAAGAGGGATGAGGGGTCTTTGGGTTTTTTATGTGGTCAAAAATCAACTGCAAAACATCTTAATAAGGATATTCATTTAAGTCAGAGAAAACATTCAAATGTCAGAGTCCAGATGGGATAGAACTTCCTTTTCTCGATGAGGTTACACTCCCCCAGAAAGAACAGGTTTGTTGCGTGAGTGCTCTTGGACGCGGATGGAGGCTGTGGCCAGGATAACTTTTTACTAGCTGCGATTGATTTGACAGTTCCACCCGTTTCTTGAGGACAAAGTCCTGAAAACAGTGGCACACCAGCTGGCAGCCCTGGATTAACCATAAGGCAAAACAAGCCTCATGTCGCCCACTCCCCCAGTTTGGAGAGATCCTTTTGGAGCGCCTCACAATCCGTTTTGGATTTCACTTCCCAAAAGAGTTTGGTATCATCTGCAAATTTGGCCACCTCACTGTTTACCCCTACTTCTAGATTATTTATGAATAAATTTCAAAGCACTGGTCCCAGTACAGATCCCTGGGGGACGTCACTTCTTACTTCCCTTCATTGTGAAAACTCTCCATTTATACCTACCCTCTGTTTCCTGTCTTTCAACCAGTGAGCAATTCATAAATGTACTTGTCCCCTTATCCCATGACTGCTAAGTTTCCTCAGGAGTCTTTGATGAGGAACTTTGTTAAAAGCTTTTTGGAAGTCCAGGTACACTATGTCAACTGTATCACCTTGATCTACACACTTGTTGACACTCTTAAAAAACTCTCAAAGGTTTGTGAGGCATGATTTACCTTTGTACCTCCTTAATAATCCCTTTCACTCCCTCATTGTCTAATGGTCCAACAGCCTCCCTGGCAGGTTTCCTGCTTCTGATGTATTTAAAGAAGTTTTTATTATTCCCCTTGATACTTTTAGCTAAATGTTCCTCAAACTCTCTTTTCGCCTCCCTTATTGTTGCCTTGCATTTCTTTTGCCCCCTTGCATTTCACTGCCACACTCAACCGTAGTCGATTTTTTGTAATTGTTTTTATTTGCCATGTTCAACTTTACTCTGCATTGTTAAAAAAAACCTTTTAGTTGGCTCGATGAGCGACTAAAGTTTTGAGAAACTACTAAACTATGTATCTGAAGTAAAAAGTCAGTGATTTGTGAAAGATTGTGAAAGTAAAGAGCAGTACAAAATATTCACGCAAAAGATGGTCATCTGTTATGATGTCTGACCTTGAAGATGAAATATTTTTCTCAATAATTCCTTCTGTTGAGGCTATTTATATGAAATTATAGGAAGTGGAACTGTTTTGTTTTACCTTAAAAAAATCTAGAAAAAAACTTTTTAAAATTTAAATATTAAGGTATAAGTAAATAATTTGCTTGAGTCTTAATGTCTTGTCAGTTAAGCAATGGAGGGGGCCGAGGGGGGGCACCACTGTTAGGCTGTGCTTAGGGCATCAGTTGCCCTTAATCCGGCCCTGCCAGCTGGTAACCCTCTATGTAAGGCTGCCTTTGTACATTGTTCGGAAACTTCAGTTAGTTCAAAATGCGGCTGCCAGATTGGTCTCTGGGGTATCCTGGAGAGACCACATTATGCCTGTTTTGAACTGTTGCACTGGGCAAAGTACAAAGTGTTGGTTATTACCGTTAAAGCCCTTAATGACTGAGGTCCGGGTTACCTGAGGGAACAACTTTCTCTACAAGATCCCCACCGCTCATTGAGAACAACAGTTGTCTTCGGGTGCCACCTTCTCTGTTGTCACCCCTAGGTTGTGGAACATACTCCTCATGGATATAAGATTACTGTCTTCCTTGGAGGCCTTCAGAAGAGCCTTAAAAGCTTATCTTTCAAGCCTGGCTTTTAATGCTATTTAGTGAGGCGATGCTCACGAGCAGCAGAAACCAGGCTAAGGGAGCCCAGCCCAGTTTCTGCTGCTCGTGTGTAGCAATGGGAGTCGTGCAGATCCCGGCAGCCAGCCCGCCTAAATGCCCTTCCTTCTGAACGAGGTTAATAGAGCAAGGGCTCTGTTAACCCCTTTTTTGTTGTTGTGTGTCTGCTGCAGCTGCTTGCAGCCTCCACCCACACACTGGGGGGGGGGGAGAGGTGGCTCGAGGGGTGGGGCACTGCATGGTGGCACTTCTATTCGCTCGACCCCTGGAGCTGCCAGATGAACTGCAGCCGGGTGCAGAAGTGCCCAAAGGAATCTGTCGCTCGTCTGGGGAGGGGTGCTTGATCGTCTGCGGGGAGAGTGGGTCAAGCTGCTCTCCCTGCAGAACCTCTGCCAGCTCCACAGACGGATCGTGTGTAGAGCCTTAGCGTTAATTGTAATTGTAATTTGTTTTTATTGTAATTTTAATCTGCTTTTAATTGGTTTTTGGTTTTAATCGTTATGTATTTTTTATGTTATTGTAAAACACCTGGAGCCACTTTAGGAAGAGTCTAAAGTGGTGGTATATAAATCGAAGGTGGTATATTAACTGAAGCAGCACAAATAGAAAAAACTCCATCTGCAAAGAGGCCTCATCTGATGAGAGTGCTAATTCAGTAACCTGGAACTACCTTCATTTGAAGGTAGGAGGAGGTTTGTGTGCATTCCATCTCCCTTCCTCCCCCTTCTTTCCTGTTTGGGGTGGTCAGGCTAGCTCCAGGATTTGCCAAAGGCTCTCTTTCCCCCTGCTGGCTGCCTCGTCTTCTACTTTGCTCTAATACCAAGTACCTGGGAAAGCACTTGCCTGCCCATTTGCTGAGTGAGAGTCAGCTGCCTGGGCTTTTCAACCCTTTGGCCCTTAAAGAAGGAAGCCTCTGCTGGAAGCGCAGCCACAAAAGGGGACCGGTCTTTGGTGGTGGCCTCTGGGGGTGGGGCCGAGGGGTGGGGGCCAATGCGTTGTTTTAGACTCCTGGAAGGGACCCTCCTGTTATATTGTTGCTGCCCTGTGATTAGCTGAGTCTGGTGTAGGTATGTGTCTTGGGTCATCCAAAGATGGGGAGGCGTCTCTGGGGCAGCTATTCCAGTAGTGGTGGGGAATCAACTAAGATTTGGTGCTGACAGTTCCCCTATTATAACAGCAGGTCATAATAGGGGGAGAGAATTTAGTAATTTAATTGTGGTTCCCCCCTCAGTCAGGCCTGCCACTTCTTTGACCTTGGAGAGCAATGCCTACAACCCACAGAACCTCACCTTATTGCTTTGTAATGTCAGCTCGTTCCAAGATAAGTCTGAGATCATCCATCACTCGATCTTGGATGAAGATGCCAACCTGATGTGCATTATGGAGACCTGGTCAGGAGAGGCTAGTGGCCTGGTTTGGTCCCAGATCCTCCCACTCGGTTACTCCGTGGTGAAGCAGGTGAGAGGATGTTGGCCGGGGTCGATGCGAATCCGATAGATTGCAACACAGAGCTCATTTGAGGATCTATGTTCTGGCAGTCCAGATGGCAAAGAAGTGGTTCTTCTCTGCAAGCATTGTTTCTGCAAATTCACATCCAGCTGAGTTGTCTAGGATTGTGAGAGGGCTAGTTCATGCTCCCTCCACCTTGAATTTGAACTTGGAACCGTCTGCCTCTCGCTATGATGTTTTAAACAACTTTTTTTGCAGACAAAATATCTTGTATTTGTGCTGAACTAGACTCCACAGTTACTGCAGAGTCTATCGTAGAAGTGCCCAGCAACCCCTTTTGTGGATTGAATTGGATCACTTTCAGTTTGTTACTTCTGATGATGTGGACAAACTGCTTCAAACTGTATGTTACACCACCCGTTCTCTTGACCCTTGCCCAAATTGGCTTATTTCATATGGCAGTCGTATTATCAGAGGGGGTCTGGTAAATATAATAAATGCTTCTCTGACGGAGGGCAGGATGCTTCCTTGTCTTAAGGAGGCTATTATTAGACCTTATTTGAAGAAACCTGCATTAGGTCCCTCAGAGTTAGCTAATTACAGATCTTGTCTCTAATCTTCCTTGGTTGGGCAAGATGATTGAGCGAGTGGTTGCTTCTCAGCTCCAGGCAGTTTTGGATGACACAGATTATTTATATCCTTTCCAAACTGGCTTTCGGGTGGGCTGTGGGGTTGAAACTGCCTTGGTCAGCCTGATGGATGATCTCCACTTGCCGATTGACAGAGGAAGTGTGACTCTACTGACCTTTTTGGCTCTCTCAGCGGCTCTCAATACGATCATGGTATCCTGCTGGGTCCCTTGAAGGAGGTGGGATTGGGTGGCACTATTATACAGTGGTTCCGCTCCTACCTCTCTGGCAGATTCCAGATGATGTCACTTGGAGACTGTTCTTCTGAGAAATGAGAGCTAAAGTATGAGGTTCCACAAGGTTCCATGTTGTCTCCAATGCTTTTTAACATCTCCATGAAACCTCTGGGAGAGATCGCCAGGAACTTTGGTCTAGGATGCTATCAATATGCTAATGACACCCAGATCTATTTCTCCATACCTACTTCATCAGGAAATGGCATGACCCCACCCCTAAGTGCCTGCCTGGAGGTGATATTGGGCTGGATGAGGGATAACAGGTTGAAGTTGAATCCTAACAAGATAGAGGTACTTTCTGTAGGGGTTAGGGTTAGGTTTAGAACTGCCTGTTCTGGATGGGGTTACAGAAGATCAGGTTTACAGAAGATCAGGTTAAAAGATCAGGTTCATAAAAGATCAGGTTCATAGTCTGGGAGTGCTCCTGGATCCCAAACTCTCCCTGGTTTCTCAGGCTGAGGCTGTGGCCAGGAGTGCTTTTTATCAGCTTCGGCTGATACGCCAGATACGTCCATTGTTGGAGACAAGTGACCTTAGAGCAGTGGTACATATGCTGGTAACCTCTAGGCTTGACTACTGTAATGCACTCTACATGGAGCTGCCTTTGTACATAGTTTGCAAACTACAATTCGTACAGAATGCAGCAGCCAGATTGGTCTCTGGGTTTACCCGAAGGGACCATATAACACTGATTCTAAAAGAATTGCACTGGCTGCTGATATGTTTCCAAACAAAATACAAAGTGCTTGTTGTTACCTATAAAACCCTTAATGGCTTAGGTCCAGGGTACATAAGAGAGCGCCTTTTCTATCGCCCATTAAGATCATCTGGAGAGGTCCGGTTACGGTTGCTGCCAACTTGTTTGGTGGCAACTTGGGACCAGGCCTTCTCTGTGGCTCACCAAGGGCTTTGGAATGTGCTCCCTGCTGAAATAAACCATCTGCTTTCTTTTAGGAGGACCCTGAAGACGTACCTGTTTTCCCAGGCTTTTAACTGCAATTTAAATTTTAAATTTTAATGTGTGCTTTTATCTATTGTTATTTTTGTCTGTTTTTATGAATTTTAGATGTTTTATATTTTATATTATGTTTTAATATGTACACCGCCTAGAGACTTCTATATTAGGCGGTGTAGAAATTCAATAAATAAATAAATAAATAGGTATAGGGCTATGACTGGGTTGAGGAATACCAGTGAATTCTTTTTCAGTTTGGCCTTCATAAAAACATAAGAAAAGCCCTGCTGGATCAGGCCAAAGGCCCATCCAGTCAGACATCCTGCCTTAGAAGTAGCCGACCATGCGCCTTTAGAAAGCCTGCAAGAGAGGAAAAGAGCGCTGCCACCCCTCTCACTGGTGTTCCCCAGCACTTGGTGTTCAGGCACATACCACTGGGATGTGCACAAAACCACTTGGCCTGGTTTGGTTCGAGTTTAAACTCGAACCGCACTGAGCCAGTTTGCTTTTGACCCCCTTCAAACCCCACCTCATTTGGTTAGGGAGCAGGGGGTCGATGAACACTTCTTTTTAAAAGGTTTCCTTTTTTAACGTACTCCCTCCGGGGGGCTTCTCCAATGTGGCGGGGGGGGGGGGGGTGTCGATGGAGCCTACCTTCTATTAGAAACTGCCTGGTTCGGGCATCTTCGGTCCTTTCCAGGCCTATTCCCTGGTGCGGCAGCCATTTTGGAATCTGCCACACCTGCACAGGAGGTAAGTTTTAAAAAAGAAATTTTTAAAAATGATCATCAGAACCCCTGAACTGGGGGGTGTGTGTGTCTTTGTGTGTGTGTGTGTCTTTGGTTCGGGGTCAAGCTGATCCTGGGGTGGTTCGGTTCAACCCCAAATCTTTGAACTGAACTGGTTCAATGACGAACCAGTTCAGGTTTGAGCGAGTTTGCACACCCCTGCATACCACCTCTGATCCTGATGGAAATATACCAAAGCTAGTATACTAGCCACTGATAGCCCTATCCTCCATGAATTGGTGTAGTTTAGTCCCCTTTTAAAACAATCTAGATTGGTATCCATTAGAACACCCAGCAGCAGCAAATTCCATAGTCTAACTACATCTTGTGTAATGAACTACTTCCTTTTGTCTGTCCTGAATTTCTCAACATTTAGCTTCAAAAAATGGCCCTGGGCTCTAACACTGTGAGAGAAGGAGAAAAACATCTCTCTATCCACTATATTCACATTGTGCATAATTTTATAATTTTACATTGTGCCCCCCGAACATTCTGGTTGCCCTTTTCTGCATTTTGTCTGGCTCTACAAGTTCCTACTTAAGGTGCGGTGACCAGAGCTGTGCGATGTGCGTAGCATTCCAAGTGCCGTTGCATCATAGGTCCCTTTATCCAGGGATATGGGGCAAAATAGAGTCACACCCATAAACAGGCTCTCAAGTATCTCTCCTTCCAACACCACAGCTTCATTCCCAGAATATATTTTTCTCAGCTTGTAATATTTACAAAGCCAAATAGCTTTCAATTGGTGGTTTATTGAGTTTTGAAGTTTTGTTATCACATTCAGAATGTGCCATTTGGAATAGCACACATTGATTGTCTATTTAAGGAATTAAATGCCACACTGTGTGTATAAATAACTTTTCATTTGGGGATGCTGTGTACATCTCTAAATGGGGACAATCAATATCTACCATGACTGATGGGGAAATTAGCAAAGTGATAAAATCCATGCATGACTTGCTGCCGCCACCACCACTGCACGTCTAAAGACAAACAAATGTTACCTGGAGGAGCATCTTCAAGCTAGACATGTATTCTATCTGTCCATTCCTGTGAAGTAGAAGGGTTGTTTTTTTTCAATGAGTCTATTATTAAAGTGATTCCATGACACATTACTGTTAACAAACAACACATTTGCTCGAGCATGTTTGACATTTTTTAATCAATGCAAAGTCAAGTTTAAAGCTAGACATGAAAAGATGGAACTACAAGTTTGAAAGATCCCCCCTCCCCGTGCATAAGTGTTAGGAGTTGACACCTAACTCCTAACTCCTTGACTCCTGCTTTTCCTGACATGGTTCCTGGTTGTACATAGGAAGCTGCCTTATTATTATTATTATTATTATTATTACATTTATATCCCACTCTTCCTCCAAGGAGCCCAGAGCAGTGTACTACATACTTGAGTTTCTCTTTCACAACAACCCTGTGAAGTAGGTTAGGCTGAGAGAGAAGTGACTGGCCCAGAGTCACCCAGCTAGTTTCATGCCTGAATGGGTATTTGAACTCGGGTCTCGCCGGTCCTAGTCCAGCACTCTAACACTACACCACGCTGGCTCCTGAGTCGGACCATTGGTCCACCCAGCTTAGTATTGTCTCTACTCTGACTGGCAGTATCTCTTCAAGGTTTCAGACAGGAGTCTTCCTTAGCCTCACTTGGAGATGCCAGGGATTGAACCTGAGACCTCCTGAATGCAAAGCAGGTGCTCTGCCACTATGCCAAAAGCAGAGATGCTCTGCTGTCTGCCAAAGCAGATGCTCTGCCCCATGCCCTTCTACTCATGTGAATCCTGTTCCTGGTATGTTTGCAAACCACACATGGAAGAACTTTCATGCTGCGGGTGTGGTTTTGTAAACAGACTGTAAAGCCAAATCACATGGGCAAAAGTCACATGTACCCACACTGGCACCCTCACTGGTGTGAGAATAGCTAGAGAGAGGCAGCAGCAACCTATCCACAATATATATATATATACAGACAGGGTTGTAGGAGTCACCATATGAATAAGAAATCCACATGAAGCCTGTTCCTTCGAATGATTCACCCAGCCAACTGATTCCTAGCAAGACAGGGGTGGAAATGAAAGGCACATGATCAGTTTCACAAAAATGGACTCTGCATGGGATGATGGCCTGAAGGTTACTGTTTTGGTAGGAATTAATCTAATATTCATAAACAAGGTAGACACATTTGGGATTATATTGTCCCCAGTTGCAGACTAGGCCATAGTGTGTCAGATGAGTGGACCAAAAAAGTAGTTATTAAAATGAAGCAGCCTAAGCAGGACAAAAAGTGCTGAGAAAAAGGGGCAACAATTTTTTTTGCCAAGTTCAAAAGCTGTAAAATCATATGGCTGATTTCATCATGATAATTTAGAGCATGCAAGTGCATATTATGTAGGGGTAGAGGGCAAATTTATGAAAACTTGAACAGCATTGGCAAATATTGCATTCTGTTACCTCTGGTTGGCTAGGAAAGTTTAGCCCATCCCAAGGACACTGACAGCTTCAGTTACACATCTCTCGATCACCTTCCACATGGATTACAGCATTGTGTCATTTTTGGGCATGAAGCTCTCATCCATATGGACAAGCCAGCTGGTTCTCAGTGAAACAACATGGCTCCTCAGCAACACCAATTAATTTGATGTGCTCTTTTGGATTCTGGTGGAATACAGAACTAAGTTTAGGATCATAGGGTTATTTAGAGTTTTTTTAGCCCACTTTCCAGCAGGCTTATGAGCATTCCATGTTTGTGTGTCCCTGTCAACTTTGAAATGACAGGACCAATATGAACCAAATTGGGTACAGTTGTAGGGACACAAACCAATTTGAACCAAATTTGGTACAGTTGTCATGAGTGACACACAGGGACACCTTCAACAGCATGGTTTGTGATTATGTCATGCACCCCAGTTCAAGATGGTGGACGCGTGAACATTTGAGGTGCAATTGTTCTAACTTGTGAACCCCCTAACCAATCTGAACCAAATTTGCTACAAGTGTAGGGGCACATAGGGATGGCTCAAGGACATAGTCTGCAATTGTGCCATCCACCCTGATTTAAGATGGTGGGCACGTGAATGTTTGAGGTGCAAGTGGTAACTAATTTGAACCAAAATTGGTATAGTTATAGGGATAGCGAAAGGAAAGTAGGCAGATTAGGTCTTACTAGAACAACTTGTTTAGTACTGAGGCAGGGCTTCTCAAACTTGGGCGCCCAGATGTTGTTTGACACCAGCTCCCATCATCCAGCCCCTGTGACTGGGGATGATAGGAGTTGTACTTCAATGGCATCAGGGGACCCAAGTTTGCAGACTCCTCTACAATGGACGAGCAAGATAAGTTTGCAAGGCCTACTCTCCAAGTTAATTACAAGAATCTTGGCAGGAGCCAGCTTCTCAGAGCCTTGCAAGAGTCCATGTCCTATGAAGATAAACTTCAGAAAGAGGTCAGTGCTGTTAAGATAAGCATTTTGGAATGAAGAATTTAAAAAGATTTAGTCAATGTCCTTTCAGCTAAAATATTTTAGCACATGTTAAGAGCAAGTGAGTGTAACAGACAACAAAACAAAAAAATCGACCAGCCATGCCCATAAAGAGCACTAGCTTAAATTACTCTTGCAGTTGATAGCAATTATTTACTTCTTTTCTTTTTCCAAACATATAATCCACCCATTTCAAAAACTCATATAGCTAACAATTAAAAGAGCATATAAGCCCATTAAAGCAAAATACAATGTATCAAACTAAAATTTCATTTAAAATGCTTCTGAGAGATGATCAGACACAGATATTGGCGAGTCTCCAAAGGGGAGAGAGTTACAAAGTCACAGGAAGCCCCTCCCTGAATGCCCTTTTATTTTCTGAACCTACAGCATGGATCATATGCTTAAAAGTACATTTAGTATTTGCATTATTTGTTTTCAAATTCGGGATGTCTGTATGAAGATATTTCTGTCACAGCTAAAAAAAAATTGTTAATATGTCGATATTAATAAAATAATATTTTATTTTTATATGGTTATGTCTGAAAATATCAAATAAGAAGTTTTGGGGAAAACATATTGCTTCTTTTTTCACAATTTTGGAAGAACGGCCTTCTGAAGGACACATTGCACCACTGTCGATGAAGGGCCCCTATCAATGGTGGCTGGGCTGCCTTTCTCAGGGGTGGTTGGAGTTTGCTCCAGGATTTTATTTGGAATTAGTGATGCATACATCTCCCGACCCCTGCCACCAGTCAGATGAACTCAGTATGTGTTCTGCTTTTCTGAGCTTTCTGCAGGAGTTTTTAAATGCTGAGCCCTTTTGGGAAAGAGAATCTTCTTCTCATTCCTTTTGCTATTTACTTTGAGAACCTTTATTTGTTGAATAATAATAATAATAATAATAATAATAATACATACATACATACCCCCAGTGAGGCACTACATTGGCATGGTTGTGGGGCTTGCGTGCTCTGAGGAAGGTGAGAGCTATGCCAGAGGTCCAACCATACTGCACAGGTCTCACCAGAGGAGCCAGACAAAGAGTGCCTCTCCCATCAACTATATGGTGAGACGTAACTTTAATAAATCTATACTGGATCGGTCGTTGCCAGGTCAACAAGGACCGCGCCAGGTGCTGGAGTCCCTGGACATCTGGTGGCAAGTGGGTAGCAGGACTCAAGATCTTCAGTTGAACAACCAGGGCTGGCGACTGCAAGGTTACTGGAAGAAACGTTGCTTAACGGGGGGAAATATACAAAAAACACCAACAAGGAAATAATGATTTGCTACTGCAAGTCTAGTCCAACTAGAAGAGGTTATTTTAAAAAATTGTACCAAATTTGGAAAGAGAAGCCTCCAGATACAGAAATAACAGAACAAAGGCTAGCAGACCAGAGAAGATACATAATAAGAAATAAAGTATTCAGAGAAGTTGAGCCGGAAGAACTGCAAAGAGCAACACAGGCTCAAGATATGGAAGAAGAATTATCACCAACAGAAGAAGTTGCTCGGGCGCAGGTGGAGGAGGTGTTGGAAATAGAGGATACCACTGTTGCTGAACTGTTTCAAAATCAAAACCAGGCAACCTCCCCTTTGCCTTCACCTATTGAACAATGGCTAACAAATGGGAAAACTCATCTCATCATGAAAGACCCAGCAAAAGGTGCAGTTCCAAGTAATTATAGACCGATAACCTGCCTGCCAACCATGTTCAAATTATTAACTGGACTGGAATAATAGCAGATGAAGTGATGCAACACTTATTACCTAACAACTTCCAGTTGAACAGAAAGGAAATTGTCCAAACACCAGAGGCACAAAAGACCAGCTGCTGATTGACAAAATGATTTTAGAAAATGGCAAGAGAAGAAAAACAAATCTAAGTGTTGCATGGATTGACTACAAGAAAGCCTTCGACTCATTGCCTCACACATGGATACTAAAATGTTTAGAAACAACTGGTGTCAGCAAAAACATTCAGATATTTATTTAAAAAGCAATGAGCATGTGGAGTACACAGATAACAATAAATGGTGAGACACTTGGACTAGTCAGCATTAGAAGAGGTATTTTCCAAGGGGATTCACTATCCCCTCTGTTGTTTGTAATCGCCATGACTCCATTTCCACAAATACTAAACAAAACAGGCCTCGGATACCAAACATCTAAAACATCAAGTAAAATCAACCATCTGCTGTACATGGACGATCTGAAGTTGTATGGAAAGTCCCAGTCAGAAATCGAATCACTGCTAAACACTATCCGTATATTCAGTAGCGATATAGCAATGGAGTTTGGACTAGACAAGTGTGATGCATTAATAATGAACAGAGGAAAAATAAGAAAAACAGAAGGAATAGAACTGCCCAATGGAAGCAAGATCAAGAACCTGGAAGAGAAAGAACATTACGAATACTTGGGCATTCTCCAGGCTGATAACATCGCACACACTGAAGTTAAAAGAAAAATGAGAAGTGAATACATCAGGAGAGTTAGAAAAATCCTCAAGTCCAAACTCAATGGTAGGAACAAGATACACGCCATAAACACCTGGGCTATACCTGTTATCAGATACACTGCAGGAATAATAGACTGGACCCAGGCAGAGCTAGAGACACTAGATCGTAAGACCAGGAAAATAATGACCATCAATCATGCTCTGCACCCCCGCAGTGATGTAGATAGGCTCTACCTCCCTCGCAGCTCAGGTGGAAGAGGAATGCTGCAAGTCCATCAAACAGTAGAGGAGGAGAAAAGAGGCCTTGAAGAATATATCAAGGACAGTGAAGAAGATGCACTTCAAATGGTCAATAACGAGAAACTATTCAACACCAATCAAACAAAGCAGGCCTACAAGAAAGAAAAAGTCAAGAACCGAGCAGAAAAATGGAAAAAGAAGCCACTGCATGGTCAATATTTGCACAATATAAGTGGAAAATCAGACATCACCAAGACCTGGCAATGACTTAAGAATGGCAACTTGAAGAAAGAAACTGAGGGTTTACTACTGGCTGCACAAGAACAGGCACTAAGAACCAATGCAATAAGAGCAAAAGTAGAAAAGTCAACAACAAACAGCAAGTGCCACCTTTGTAAATAAGCAGATGAAACAGTGGACCAACTAATCAGCTGTTGTAAAAAGATCACACAGACTGACTACAAAGAAAGGCATGACAAGGTAGCAGGGATGATACACTGGAACATCTGCAAAAAAATACAAGCTACCTGTAGCCAAAAATTGGTGGGACCATCAAATTGAAAAAGTGGTGGAAAATGAAGATGCAAAAATATTATAGGACGTCCGACTACAAACAGACAAACATCTGCCACAGAATACATCAGATATAACTGTAGTTGAGAAGAAAGAAAAACAAGTCAAAATACCAGGGGATAGCAGAATAGAAGAAAAAGAAATAGAAATAAATCACCAAATACAAATATCTACAAATTGAAATTGAAAGGCTGTGGCAGAAAAAGACCCAAATAATCCCAGTGGTAATTGGCGCCCTAGGTGCAATTCCAAAACAACTTGAAGGGCACCTCAACACCATAGGGGCCACAGAAATCACCATCAGCCAATTACAAAAAGCATCTTTACTGGGAACAGCCTATATTTTGCGACGATATCTATAATAACCAAGAGTATTGATGATAAAATTCAGCCATCCCAGGTCCTTGGGAAGGACTTGATGTCTGGATAAAACAAAGCAGCCAATAAAACACCTGTCTGACTGTGTAAATAAGAAATAATACATACTATACATATTGTTAAACACTCCCCTCACTTCCTTGCCTGGTGAGACATTCCAGGGATGCAGTGCTACTCAGATTCTAGCTCCTTGGAAGCTTTATTGTGCCTTGATTTGCAAATCAACAGATTGAACATTGGATGGAGTTAAACAGCGCAGCACTCCTATCAGCAGCAACAAAAACCTACACCCTAGGGTGTTTCACGTGTCTGCTCAGATTTCCCATTCCAGACTTTCCAATATGCAGTCTGTTTCTCCCCATCTCAGTTGCTTGTCTGTCTGAAGCTTTTCTTTACACACTCACACTCATTCTCTGGTCCCCCTGCATCATTAATGGGAGCAAAGCGCAGCCCCAAAGCACCCATCCTGGCACTCCACACAAGCAGCCCTATCTGAGTAAGGCTGTGCAAGGCCAGGTAGGACTGCTCGTGTGAACAGTCTCACTCGGTTCCAAAATTTGCCATCTTTACCAGCTAGAATCCAAAAGAGTGACCAGCCAGAGGACTTGATTCATCTACTAATGATCAGATTGCTCATTCCAGAAGAGATTTCCTAGATTATTCTGATCTCAGATAATATTGCACATGTTTGAAGTTCAGTGTCATAGTATTTATCTTTTTGTTAGTTTATATATCAAAAAATTGAGAGGATGAGATTTTAAATGTATACATTTACACACACATGCACACACACTTATTTATGCCAATCAGGTGTAGAAGAGAGTTTGCCTGCAGTAGAAATATAGGCCCATCAGTTTCATCCATTTTTTGGATGAAAAAGCCCAAACATCCATCCAATTGCTTAAGGTGGAGATAGTGCATGCATGCCTGTCCTCCCGCCACCCCACCCAAGTGTGCTGTTCCGCCTCCAAAGAGTCACATGGAGGAGAGGATGTCCACATCACCCCTGTGTGGTCAAAACAGTACTTATTGCACAATAAGAAGTAGTTTGGATGGTGACACTCCCATGACTATGAGAAGATGAAACAGCACGCTAGGTAGAGGGAAACGTACACACTTCACATGCAGTTGGGCAGCCATCAAATAGTGTCATTCAAACTGGTCCCAAATTTTGCTAAAATGCATGTCTGTGTAATGGTGGTGTGCCTTACAAGGGAGAGGAAGAAGCACACCCTCAAAGCTAGCTAGCATAGCTGTGAAGAAAAAGCTTCCACCTTCCTTACCCTCCCCCACCTTATAATGGAGCTAGCACATTTAGCATAGTTGTGAAAGAAGAAGTAATGTTTCTTTTCATGCTAAGCCTTAACAATGAGGACATTGTAGATTTGTGAGATACAGGAAGCGGGTGTGACTATGGTCAATTGGCCTTATTTCGGTTGGATTAGCCTCTGGATGTTTTTAATGATTTCTTAGTGGTGTCTTCAGTTCCTCTATGTTTATCACAGCATTTTAGAAAAGTGCCAAACATTTCCCCCCATTATGAAATGCAGTGCATGACAAAACTGACAAATCCTTTGTCTCCTTTCTTTTAAACCTGCCATCACTCTCTTTCTTGTTAACCCCGTTATTGATTTTTTACACACTTCATTTCAGTATAAAGCTTGTGCTTCTTGAAAAAGCTATTTCAGCTTCAACTTTGGTAGCGGACTTAGTGTAGTCTAGTAAACAGAGGATTGGTCTTGGATCTGGATGTGAGTCCCATCTCTACAATGGGATCACTGAAGAGTCATTGTGGCTTAAATTCATTCCCCAAACATGGAAGTCACAGGCTGACAGATGAAACACCAGTGTAATGGGAGTGCTTCTGAAAAGTTCAACTAACGTTTGAAGTGCTGAAAAGATCAACTAACCACCACACTGTTGGCTCCACGACACAGGCAGATTTCAGCGAGCTCCCTTTCCCCTTTGATGACCCCCCCTTTCATTGTGCCATCCAAAAAATATGTCCCTGAGGGCTGCATGCACACACATACAAACCAGTGCAGGGTTAGTGCAGAACTCTTCAGAAGCACTGGTGCTGCACCACTTTTTCTCCCATTGCACTGGTGCTTCGATAAAGGATGTCAGTCACTGTCTTACGTTCAGGTAACCACTGAGATAATGTCCCCAAATTAACTGTTCTTCTGTAAGACTTCCAGATGTTTTGCTCACGAGTTACCTTGCAAGATGATTGCTAATGACACAGGACAGTCCTATATCTGGTCTTCTAGAATTAGTAAACAATCCTGGGTATTGCTATGATGGTAGTCATCTCCCTGGCACAGAGTCCTGACTACTAGGAGATGCAGATTTCCTCTTCACAACTTGATCTCCCCACAGCAAGCACCCATGTATACAACACAAATAATCCTGCTGCAGAAATTCGTCATCAGCTTTAATATATTCACTCTAAACTACCCGAACAACTTATGACTCACAAAGCCAAAGGCATCCCAACAGTCATTTGATATCCAAGTATAAAAACAATGAATGGATGCATAGAACCTGCATGGGGGCAGGGGAGGGGGAAGTATTGGAAAGACAATAGGGGGGGCTCAGGACCAAACAGCCTCCTCTACTGGAGAGAGCATATGGTATGATATAGGTTCAGTTGCAAAGCATGTTCTTTGCATGTAGAGAGTCCCAAGATCAATCTCTGGTATGTCCAGTTACAAGATCTCAAGTAGTGAAGCTGGGAAGGACCTCTGTCTGAGACCTGGAGAGCGGCTGCCATATTAGACAAAAATATGGCTAGCCACCCCAATGGTCTGAGTAAGTATAAGGCAGCTTCATGTCTCCCCGTGCTGACAGTGCAAAGAGGCATCTTTAAAAAGTGGTGATTCTCTTTACTGAGCAGGGGGAAAGCAACTGGCCCTATCCATCCCCAGCACAGCATCCCCCCAGGGGCTGTTGCTGGTGGCTATCTTATGTTTCTTTTTTAGATGGTGAGCCCTTTGGGGACAGGGAACCATCTTTATGTATTTATTTAGAGCTATGTAAACCATTTTGGGGACTTTTGTTGAAAAGCGGTATATAAATATTTGCCGTATATATTCATATGACTTTGTATCTTCAGCTGGTTAATTTAAAAACAACAACACATAAATAAATCTCAAAATCCATAGTTGCCCTTGCCCTGCCCCAAGTTTTAGGCATTTGGGGTGCCTCAATCCTATAAAACAAAAACAGCCATTTGGAGTTGTGATGGGAGAACCCACCACCCACTGCCCCAGAACTCCTCAGTCTGGCTCAGAATAAATGTCAAACTATTTATGTAAAAAAGCAGGAACATAGCTTGACATCTTCTGTCCCAATCCAATCATGGGTGAAGCAGAGTCCAATGCTTTGCTTTCCTCCTCACTTCTGCCCATGAGTCTCTAGCTCCTCTCCTCACTCTCACCTCCCATTCACAAATGAGCCTTTCTCTGACCCATCCACTCACCTGCAAGTCTCCAACCACCTCCTGCCTTCCTTCCTGGCTGCTTGATTACCTAGATGTTGCTCTTCCATCTAGTGCCTCCAGTGGCAGCAGTGGCAGGAGGGAAGTTTCACTTCCTGGGAAAGTCAGGAAGAAAGGTATGACAGGTAACAGGCCCCCATCATGTTCGACAGACACAGAATAGCCAGAAATCACACGAGTACTGTTAATTCTGCAAAATGGCCATTTATGAAAAGAAAGCCAAAATGTCAAGCTGGCCAGAAATGATGGTGAATAAAGGCCAGGTTCCTCATAGCCACTCTCATGCACACAGAGTTAGTGGCTATGTAACACACACACACACACACACACACACACACACACACACTAGATTTTGAAGCTGTCTAGAATCTACAGATTTCCAACTTGGAAATTCCAAGCCACTTAAATATAATAAAGCCTGCACTGATTATATCATGATTGCTGACATACAGTGACTGTCAGTAAGAAATTACTTTCCCTCCTTGGTATGATTTCCTCTAAAAAAAGAGAACACAGTCAGTCAGTGATTTTCCATGCAGCCCTTTCCCAATGACACTTCCTTTAATGCCTCAATAAATTCTTTCAGAGGTCAAGCATGACTGGCCACCAGCTTCCTTTCACTTCCCACCCCTTTTCACACTCCAAGAACTTTGCCTCATTGGTTTGTCTTCTTCATGTTTCTTACTCTTTTGATTGACAAACAAGCAGAAGTGTGATGTACAAAAGAGCACAAGTTTCTTTAGAAAAATGGGAAAGGGGGACATATTAATATTTTATTAGCATTTCTTTTCTTCCTGAGATTGATTGGCAGCTCACTCAAGATAGGGAGAAAGAGCTGGTTTTTAATTATTTCCTTCAACCTGCATTGCTACCATCACCATCTCTTCCTGCAGCAAGCCAGTCAGATGTTTTTCTTTATTATTACCATAAGGCCATAGCAGCCTATAATTACTCTGAAGAATTCCTTATCTTTTATTTCTAAAGCTTAGGCATTTTTATAAGGGAGATGCAATTAACCTTGCAGCTGCTGATAGTCTGCCCAAGTCATGGATTGTTATTCTGCATCATTTCTTTTTCTTGCCCTTTCTCTCCTTTTGCGCCTCCCCTTGGCTGTGTATGAGGTAGTCGTATAATAATGATGCCATGCTGTTTCTTCTTGAAATCTTGGAATGAAATATATACACACTGCATTTGGGAATTCACAATCCATTTTTAATAGCCTTTCTCCAAAGCATCCACCCTGCACATACCTCAATGAACAGGGCTTGTGATTCCTGTCAGGAGGTGATTGCTGTGGCTACCCTCTTTTGCAAATGCTCTAGACTCTAATAATGACCTACATGTGGTGGGCACTTTAAATAATGATTCCACAAGGCAAGCTGCTCGCCTGCTGTGGTTCACCATGAGGATCAGGCCATTTTTCTTCATGCCACGATAAACAGCCCTTCCTCTCACGGTGGAAAGGTGTGGCGGCAAAGAGAAAATAGGCATGCTGAGCCGCTACAGACAGATAGCTCAACATGGCCTCCATTTGATGGCCGTAACGTTAACAGCCTCTTTTGCACAGCAAACTTTGTTCTCCTTTAGTTACGACGACGACGACTACTACTACTACTACACACTCTCTCTCTCTGTATACACATACTGCTTTTCAGCAAAATGTCCTCAATGCAGTTTACACAAAGGTAAAGTGTGCTGTCGAGTCGGTGTCAACTCCTGGTGTTCACAGAGCCCTGTGGTTGTCTTTGGTAGAATACAAGAGGGGTTTACCATTGCCTCCTCCCACGCAGTATGAGATGATGTCTTTCAGCTCCTTCCTATATCGCTGCTGCCTGATACAGCTGTTTCCCATAGTCTGGGAAACATACCAGCCGGGATTTGAACCTGCAACCTCTGGCTTGCTAGTCAAGTCATTTCCCCGCTGTGCCATTAGAGGGCTGCAGTTTACATAGAAAAAGAATAATATGGAGAAGATGGTTCCCTGTCCCCGAAGGGCTCACAGTCTAAAAAAGAACCACAAGATTGAGACACCAGCAACAGTCATTGGAGGGACGCTCTGCTGGATTTGAATCGGGGCATTAGCCCTCCTCCTACTTATTATAAAGAGAATCACCACTTTGAAAGATGCCTCTTTGCCCAGTCAGCAGGGGTTTTTACTTTCCCTACAGCAGTCCTCACCCCCACCTTTTGCTCAGGAACCCAGCGACAAGGTAGGTACACTGCTGCTTTGAGTTATGAGATAGACATAATATAAAAAGAGGGTGCACCCCCAATTCTTCATCTGCCTACCTGTGGTGGTGGTCACTTTACATCATGGCATGCTTCTCAGATGAAGTGGCTCACCATGCAGATCAGGCAATCTTCTTCATGCCACAGTAGACAGCCTTCCCTCACAAAGTGGAGTGGAGTGGTGTGGTGGTATGGAGGAAATAGCCATGCTGAGCTCCTGCAGACAGATGGCTCCACCCATGGTCATAATGCTAACAACATCTTCTGCACAGCAGCACCACCTGCCTCCCTTTTGCAATCTCCACAGCAATCTTTGCCCCTCCCCTCTCCCTCATTTTGCTCCCTTTGGCACAGGGACCGTCACAGGCTGGTCATATTGCTTAGAGTGAAGACAGATGTAATATAAAGACAGAGTGCTCCACCAATTCTTCAGCTGCTCTGTGAGCCCAGCTTTTGAACTGAAATGACAGGTGTGCATATCAGCAAATCGGCTGCTGTCTCAACTGTCAGTCTTGCACCTCCACTCCATGCTTCAGGCAGTCTAGCTATCTATATATCCACCAAGTAAGTGTGTGTGTGTGTGTGTGTGTGTGTGTGTGTGTGTGTGTGTGTGTATGCATTGCATGAACAATCATGTATGTATCCATTCATTTTTTGTCCTATTAATTAAAGAAAAGAAGCTTTTTAAAAGTGCAAAATTGTTCCAGGGATTGTTGCGGGTGGGAAGATTTCTTGCTGACATCATGGGAAGATCGTTAATCACTGCTGGGCCTTCTTTAATCTTGCAGAAGCCATTCCCCACCTCTCACCCCACCCAGAGCTTGACTTTGAGAGTAAAGGTATCTCCTAATAATTGAATGACTGAAAGTGCTTCCAAATTGGCCTCACAGCTCTAAAAGTTGTTACGACTATCCTTACCCTCGTTTCAACTTATTTTATCAAAGGATAGGGTGTCCTACTCACTTGTGTATAGGAAAGCAAACATGATAAGGCATCTTTTCCCATCAGTTATGTCCCCCCGCCCTCCCCCATGTTAACAGCTCCATTCTAAAGACCACCAGCCATCAATTGTGGGCACAATGAGCTAGTGAGAGAAAATGTGTGGATTGACTTGAATAATTTATCACCCAGACATCTACATATATGCACTGCTCTCATGCCTATCACTATTTACATCCCAGGAGGCTTTTATAAGTCCCCCCAGCACACCCAGAGAACTTGGTCTTTCTGGCACCAGAGACTGCTCTATCAGTCTCTATCTTTCAATCTATCTTTCTGGCATACCAGTGTTGGTGTGGGCCCTGCTGGGACAAGTGAAGATGGGCCTCCCTGCCTTCCTCCCCTTCCCCCACTCTGCATTTTTGATATGCAGCAGCCAAGAATTGTGACATCCCCCACAAATTTTGCCAATGTTGGTGGCAAAATAAGATGAGCCAAGTTAGTTTGCCTGGAAAGAGACCATCAAGCAAGCAATCCCCCAGCTGTATGCTGTGGCTTTCTCCCATGCCTTGGAGCCTCCTGGCCAAGGCTCTGAAGCATAGCTTGGACTGGGACCTGGCTCTCCCTCCTCTTCTCCTCATGACTGACTGGCTAGTTACTCAGGTTCAGCCCACCCCTCTCTCAGTTTGACAGCAACATAGCTCGAGCCTTGCCTCACCTCTCCCTCTTCATGACTGGCTGGATGGTTCAGAGCTCAGGCTCCTCTCACTTTCCCCTCAACTTTACTAACAGGTTTAGCAGCCCGGGAAATGCTGTTTCCAAGCATCAAGCAGCATTTTCCTGGTTGCGGAGCCTGTCAGTCAGATTGAAGGAGGGGTGGGTTGAGCATGAGTACCTTGTCAGCCAATAACAAGAACAGAAGGAGGGAAGGATACTGCCTCATGCTCCTGCCCTTTCTCCTCCACTCCTGGAAAGGACTCACCTTGCTTGAAGGTAAGACAAATCCTGCATTGGAGCCCAGTGTGCCAGCGAGTTGGGAAGAGCAAGCTGTCACCCAGCCCACATACCTTCACACTTATTAGCGCAGGTACAAATGTCTCATCTTGCTCCATAGTATCTATGCCCCTGCTTTCAGTTGCTCCTCCCCGAGAAAGGCAGCTCACCACGTATATCTGTTTCATGTTGCCCATTCATAACCCTGTCATGTTATACATTAATATGCATAACTTCATGTTGTCGGAGCTTAACTTTGGCAAGCAGGCTGACAATGGCTAACAGCCCTCTTTAAAAGGAAAAGATAAAATGGAAAAGAAGGAGGAACATGTGCTTGCAGAATGGACACTAATAATGATTTCTATAACACTTGCAGCTAAATACAGTACAGCAGTTAAAAGGAGAAAAACACTGTCCTCCGCCAATCTAATATTGAAGGCCATTGGCCAACTCTCATGACATTTTGGTGGTGGGTGAATAAATCTAATTTGACCCTAAGTGGGCTTCCTATGAACCTGTGGGAGGTGGGTGCTGCAAACTAAATATTCTTTCACACTGCCTAGAGTCTTCTCAAATGCCCTATGGAATGTGGGAAGTGTGGCCCTATACAGATGGTGGGCCTTTTGACAGTCTTGCAGCTTCAGCCAGGGCCTGAACCTGTCCCCTCTGGGACTAGCCACATATATGGGTAGTGTGCATGTGTGCGTGTGTGTACATGTGTGTGCGCATGCACACACATGGAGGAAGGGGGTGAAGTTACTGTGTGATTGCTTTACTACACTGCCCTGCTGTTTTCTTCACTAGGCAGCCACCTGTTCCTGTGCTTAGCGTGACAAAAACTGCACAAAGCCGAGCCACCTATTACCCCTTTGGAATCATTGTTCAGGGCCAGAATATGGGGCTTGGGAGGAAAGAAACAATCAGTAAGTCTGTCAAAGGGCAGGTCACCTGAATGGAAAGAATGTTCCAGAGCTTTTTGGTACGTGCTCTTATTTTTCATGGAGTCCATGTCTCCAAGTGAATGTTTGCCTTCAGGAATGGTCCTTGAATGTGGCAAGGTGAAGCGGCCATCTTCAGCAGCAGAAGTAGGTCCCTGCAGAGCCCTCAGGGAGCACTTGCAGGGGCAAAGATTGTTGAAAATCCCCACCACCACCCATGCAGAGTTGTGCTAGTCTGCTGCATAACAGCAGAGTGCTTCATGAGAAGCTCCGGTGCTTCCTTAATCTGCCTGTGAGCCAGCAGCCCTGCTGGGATGGCTTGACTCTGAAATACTGTGGTTGCTGATCAATAGAAAAAGAAATGCTAATTCACCAACACAACTGAGGAATATGCACCTTATTCAGAAATAACGTTGGATATTTCAGATGTTATTTGCTATTATTCTGTTCTTTCTGGCTGCTATTCATTTATTATCCCACACTATCTAAGACCAAAGCTGATGGGTTTGTTTTCATATGCTATCAGCATACAGAATGCATCCAGGATGACAGTCTGCAAACAAATCTGTTGAAAACCATCAAGACTAAGCTTTTGTACTGAACTAAATTTAGGGGGAAACCCAGCAGATGCAGAACTAACTCCATTTCTCTTTTGAATTAAACTCACATGGCTTTCGATTTTGTTTAAGTCACATCTGTGCTTTGCAATAAATCTTCTGGCACCATCCCAAAGTACTTCTTGTCTGGAAGTCTGGACATGGTTTGTGCTACCCACAAAAACCTATACATGATTTATAGTATACGATCTAGCCTGTGTCTTATGTTCTGTTCAGTTCATTTAGTTGTTGGTCAGATAATGTTCTGGCAAAGACCAAAGTTGCAACACGACCACCGATGGTAATCATTACTACTTGTGCTCCAGCTGCAGCTGTTCAAGACCTGGTTCCCTTGAGAGCTAACTTCACTTCCTCTGCTAGCTTCAGGACAAGCCCATAGAAACAGGGGACATCAATGGCCTTTCAGGAAGAAAGGACATGTAGCAGCAAGGCTTTGACAGCAACACTGCCACTATTGCTCTACATGTTGAGGAATCATGTAATTGCATACAGGAGCAGAAGGCATAAAATATAGGGAAGGGGCATGTAGTCACCCTTGGTGGATGATATTTTAGCCTTAGCTTTCTGGAGCCAGTATATTTTAATCATAGAACTCCTATTGGCAGCCTGGTTATAGAACTAGATAGCTGTAAGAGTGCACACAACTTACAAATCTACATCGTCAAGTTCTCATCAAAGCAAGTGGGGCATACCTCATTTGCGGGTCTTTACCACAGAGGCCTCCAATTGTATCATTTGACATTTCAAGCAGGAACGTAAAGAGAAGTCCTGGGTCGTGGGCATTATGGGAGTGGAAGAGTTAGAGTCATAGCATTGGAGGGGGTGTTGTATCATTTTCCATTCTAGCAAGATCCTTTGGGATGCTATTACTGTGTTCTGAGGTGTATTCCCAGTTTTGTGTCATCAGGAGATTCAAAGTAAGAGGAAGGAAATAATCCAGGCATTCCCAACATTGTTACCAAACTTCATTCATACAGGTCCAACATTTCCTTCCTCTTACTTCAAATACATCTGAAAACACAATTTTTGTTGTTCTTAGCATTCCTCACCAGCCTGAGATTTAGTTTTCCTGACAGTCTCCCCACAAATCTGGTCTACTCATTTGTATTCAGTGACCTGTCCTTCCTTCCATTTCTTACACATGTCCTTTCATATTGTCAACTCATCACTCAGCTTCTTGTGCAGCCACATTTGCTTTTTTAGATGTCTCCCATTTTTCTTCTCCTTGGAATGGTTTGTGATTTGCCTTCAGTGACTCCTTCTTCAGGAACTCCCATCCATCTTGGGCTTCTTGCCGCAACCTTTTCTTTTCTTTTTCTTTTTCGCCATGGAATCTGTAAATGTATATGCAGATCAGCCTTGCAATCACCGATATATTTATCTGAATGAATTAAATTTGATAAAAATATTGGGAATGCATGAATGCAGTCATGGCAGGGACATTTTTGGCAATAGTGTCTCGATAAAGTGGTCATCGCCAAAGCATGGAAAGTTACTGGATTTTACTAAGACTTCAAGAAAGTATGGGTAGCTAGAGAAACTACTAGAGGCAGCATCTTAGACTTTACATGGCAAACTAGTGATAAGTAAGAGCTTTGCATTACATTTTCTCTGAGCACGGGGCCATTTTAAGGCATTTGCCGAGGCCCACACATTAACAGAGGTCTCCTGCGTGCTGATCCCTGGAGCCTCCTAGCCCTGCTACTTCTCCTCCTTAGTGCTGTTGCTGCCTGTTCATGCTCTTTCTTGGATTGACCATGTGGATTGGGCCCAGAGGATCTAGGCAAGCAAATGACTGTCTACAGTAGGCAAGGATGTAGGGCATTAGTGATGATAGCAATGAGGTGGGGCCACTTGGGCGAAGGGTCCCCACTGAAGGCATCTTGCTCATGGGCCTTGAAGCTAGCCCTGAGTCTGAGATGCAAATGCTAATCTGGTGTTAGGCTCAGCAGGGACAGAGTTTTCTCATATTTGCCAAGAGGATAATATCTCCATCACATTTCCTGGAACACTCACAAGGCACCCCACTAGAAATATACCAATTGTTCCAAACTTGGAAATCAGAGTAGAAGTTAAATTGAATTCATTTCCTACATCTTTGGCATCACCACTCTCAGAATGAGAACTTATTTTTGTCTTAACCATACAGTGAAACTCTCTTCCCTCTCTGCTGAAACAATACTGCTTCTGGAAAAACAAAAAAGTTGAGTACCGCCCAGAACACCTGGGTTTTTATACCATATGTGGATGGTATTATATTCACTGTTTATCCATCTACTGACTAGTGAAATGAACAGTTGTACACTAGGGGCTGCAATCTAAGGATTCATTATAGTGAGTATAATTAACACACATTTTTGTATTTACTATATTATTTATTTACTTGTCATCTTTATTTCCTTTCTTCATAATTGTGAATTTAAAAACAATTTAAAATGTTAGGTAGGGTTAGATTACCTAAGAACAAAAAGGTTAGCTGTGGATCCACTTTGTACTGAGCTTTCTGTGCAGGGATACTTGATTTGCAAACATTCTGGCTGGACTGGAAAGTAATTCAGATCAGGGAGACATAAACAAAAATGTGCTTGCAAAAATTAAAAAGCATCTTCTAGACTTGCAAGAATATCTGTTATATTTTGGCATAACCCAAACATGGTTTGGTAATTTCTTTCTTTCTTTCTTTCTTTCTTTCTTTCTTTCTTTCTTTCTTTCTTTCTTTCTTTCTTTTTGCAAAAGGGCCATTTGCCATCATTGGACAGCTTGGCTTCTTCGGGCCATGGCTGGCATTCCATCTGGCCTGCTCATTGGCTGGAAACTTCCTCTAATGATCCTTTTGTATGCAGAGGCGTAACTAGGGAAAACGGCACCCAGGGCAAGCACTGAAATGGCGCCCCCCCACCGTGCACCCCCCACTACCCCCCCCCACATACTACATTATACTTAGGTTTTTCCTCACAAGCGCCCGCCGCCGCCGCCGCCAAGCCAGGCCACTGACTGGCCGCCAGGTGCCAGCAAAGCAATGGGGGGGCGCAGGCGGCGCGGAAGGGACCGCTCGTGGGGAAGGGGGCACCAACGCGCTCCCTTGACTGCTGCTGTGCTGCTGCACTGAGCAGGAAACATTTGTATTAACAAAAATTTTAAAAAAATTAAAAAAAATGGTCATGGCGGCGCCCCCCCCACGTGACCAGAAAAGATGGCGCCCGGGGCACGTGCCCCCCCTGCCCCCCTATAGTTACGCCTCTGTTTGTATGTTTCTTTCCTCTATAGAATCTCTATAGAGGAAATTCTGTATTGTTGTTGCCAGAGGCTCTCTTAGGACTGGACCATGGAGATCTGGCCCAGTCCTCCGGGGGGGGGGCGCTCCCAGTATGCCGGTGGCCATCTGTGCAGGCCGCCACCACTGCAGTAGTAGTGGATGGGGGCTGGGCGGGAGTGGGGATGGGGAGTGGGGATGATGTAGCTATGCCGCTGCAGCTGTGCTGTATGCTTCACTCCGCCTGGAGCGGGACTTGGGAGTGGCTGCTGGGCTTGACCTCTTGGCCCAGCGGCCCTTAAGAACTGCAAGGAGCTTCCTTGCAGGTCTCACAAGGACACCGTTCCTTGCGAGAACTGCGAGGAAGCTCCTCGTAGTTCTCAAGGGCCGCTGGGCCGAGAGGTCAGGCCCAGCAGCCGCTGCTGGTCACGTTACACCCACCTGCCGATGCCACTGCCATGCCACCAGGTCCATGGGGGTGGGGGAGGCCTGCTTGGCTCACCCCCACACCCCGGCTGCGCAGATGGCACAGCTTTAATCTTTGATATTTTTGCACAGAAGCAGCAGGGTGGGGTGGGGTGGAGGTGGCAGGAGGCCCCCTTGGAAATAACTATTAATTTTAATTCACAGTGGGAGAGAGGGCACCGAAGCCCTTCAGGTCTGGGCTCCAAAATTACCTAGGAGCACCCCGGTTGTTGCCGGAGCCCATTGCATTTTGTCACAACCTCTAGTCCACGTGCCTCAAGCACCTCAGGCAGGATGAAGGGGGGAGTGTTAACTGTCACCTTGTCTTCCTCCTCTAGGTCTCATTCATCTGACTGGACTCCTCCATGGGAGCATCAGCCATCTCCTCAGATCTCTCCTCTCTCTTCCTCAGTGCTGCCATTTTCTGTGATACAGAGCTCTTCATGGCACCAGCAATCTCATGAGAACTCCTTGCCTTCTCACAAGAAGTTGGCTGAGTCTTGTCTCTTGGGATTTCCCGCTTTGCCCTGCCTCACCACCACTTCCATAGTGGCATCTGTGAAGCCAGCCAGCTCTCTCCTAGACTGCTCTCACCTGTCCTTACATCTCTTTCCTAGACTGCTCTCACCTGTCCTTAGCTCTCTCTCCCAGGAGCACAAAGCATGAAATAGACACTCGTGCTCCCCTCAGAGCCTGACCTGCCTTATTTAGGGTCCTAATCAGGGGCATATCTAGGGTGGGGCAGGCAGGGCACATGCCCAGGTGCCACTTGAAAGGGGGGCACCATTTTTTAAAATTAAAATTTTTTTTAGAAATGGCTGCTGAAAACAAAATGACCACCATGCATGCTCAAATGGCCTCTGTGAGGCCCTAGGCCATGCCAGGCCTCACAGAGGCCATTTGAGCATGAGTGGCAGCCTCCAAAATGGCTGCCGATCTTTGCAGGCCTGAACAGGCCCGAAAATCAGCCTGGGACGGGCTGCAGCAGTGAATTAAGAGGCCAGCGGGGGGAGGGAGAACCTTTGCAGACCCCCCCCCCCATGGCCTTTAGGAAGCCCCCCAAAGGGGCTACAGGTAAAAAATGTTTTTTAAAAATTTAATATAATATTAGTCACTGTACATATATTCAGTTTGGCACTATGCACAGAGAATTAGGGCTTGTGAATACTGAGCTTAAGCTTATGAGCTAGGATTGTATTCATTTGCTCTTACTTTGCTTCTTGTGATAAGTGAGTTAAATGTGATATCTTAATAATATGGCTATTAATGGTGAGTTTGTCTTTGATCAGTGTGAAATCCTTAGTATTAAGGCCCACTGGGAGTTTCTTGCTGTGATGCTACAATGCATAGTAGAGAATTAGACAGGCACTTCTGTTTAGTTTTCCAAGTACATCTCCACATAGTATTTGGATATTTGATGAGACCCAGCATACTGAAATTTGTAGTTTTCTAGCATTTTGGGGTCTGGCTACATCCATTGCTAAATAGTTTTTGAAATATTAAAATATTAATGAGCTTGACTTGTATTTTTCAGCTGATATTATGGTAAAGTTATCTGAAAGATGGATGTTAGATGTTTGGACAGGGGACACAATTTCAGTGCTTGCCCTAGGTGCTATTTTCCATAGACACACCTCTGGTCCTAATCCCCATCAAAAGTGTAACATATGGAAATCTGTGTGGGAGTGTATTTTCAACCACTAATACACAGCCAGAAAAGTATGCTATCCTGATTTCCACTATGTAACATGTGAAGGCGTCTAGAGTAGTCTGACTCAGGCAACAACAACTATATACTATTCCCCCCGCCCTCATCTAGAAATTATGCATACATAGGTATCATTGGGGAAGTAAACTTTCTGGTTCATTCTGGTAACATGTATTTCGGTCTAGTCCAGTCCTTCGTGTGTCTGAAGCCAGGAGTGTTTATACCCAGCATGATACAAATGATGTTTTGTGTGAGTCAGAAAATCGCACCTGTACAGTGTATGTGTGATTCATCCATGTGTGATTCGTCCATTCTGCCCAAAGAGGCAGAAGGTTCACAGATATCCGCTGAATGGCCCAGCTTACACAAGACATCATGGTACTAGGTGTTTGTACACTCACTAGGTGCATGGTACTAGGTGTGTGCATGCTCAGTGCCCAGTCCTGATTTCTGTTACATAAAGGACATTACCACAAGTCAAAATGTCTAATAATTCAGGCATTTCACAGCTGCTGCTGCTAGCCTCTGCCTGACACTACCTTTCTGTCCTCTAACTCCTCTTTGCCCTTTCATGTTTTCCTTGACCTTTCAGTATGGACTGCCTTTCTGGATGCTGACTCTAGCTGGGCCTGCCAGTTTATGGATTGCCCTGACCCCACTATGGATTGCCCAGACATTAACATTAGGCCCACACCTGCATGCATTCCTGACTGATGGCCAGTCTCCTGAGAACCTACAAGATTTGGCCAATGTGTGGTAAATTGGAACATAAATCCTTGCAGTGGAAGAGCTCAAGCAAGCTTAACCCTCTAATACAGGGAAGAAGCTTTACAAGCCAGAGCTTGCTGGCAGAAATAACATTCATCTTTCCTTGAATTGTATTTTGATTTTCTTTTCCCCTCATTTCCCAGTGAACAGTTTTAAGTTGCAGTTTTAATGCTTTTAGTGGGCTTCTGGAAATCAGTATCTGAACATTATTTACATCCTAAAGCCAAGCTGTGTCTGGAGAATTTCAATTGCCTCATTTTATGAGATCCTATATGCCGGAGGCTGGAGAAGTCTTCTCCAGCACCTCACTTTAAATAAAAGAAAAACCTTCCACTGGCAAAATAAATTATGTTTCAGTTTCCAATATTAATAACTGCTTGGTGCATGTGTAATAACATGATCTCCTTTGCTGTAGATTTGATGTCGTGTACCTTTCCTGTAGAATCTGCACTATGTTACTTGGTTTTATTTTACAGAATCCACATATAATCTGCCCTTCATAAAAATGAAGCGTGTCATAAGTGAATGGCAGAATGGGAAAGTATTTCTTCCAGAGCTGTGAAAAATGAGAGCTTCAAGTTCCCTATGCTGGATACAGAGTCCCTGAATACAAATCTAGGAAGCATGTAAACTGATTATCTATACCACAAAAGAGGCACTGCAACAATGTTCAGAATGGTTATTGAACACTGGCAATCATGTTGATGGATATAAAAGAAATTTGGCGGAAGCGTCTGCTACATTGTCTGTTCAACATAAAGGTGCAATGAATTCAACCATTATTAGTGTGTGTGAGTGTCAGGGGGTATCCGATCCATACCTTCTGTCACTATTTACCAGGAACCCTTGTTTTCTGAAGCCTGTTCCTGGTAACGCGGTGCCTCCAATCTCCCCACTCTTTTGCCTTTGTGGGAAGATATTAAAGATACCTATTTTAAAAGTATGGCTTCAAGTTTTCAGCCTTCTCTCCCAGATCCCTAACATATTTGGAGGCCAGAACTATTTCTTGCATGCCAATATATAATAAAATATGTAATAAAAGGCCAACAGCTGCTGTTTTAGGCCAAAAAAGTATATTACATCTGCTGGATTCATGCCAGTGATATGAAAAATATGTTGATGGTATGGCAGCCTACTCAAATATGTTCGGAGCTGCTGTTCTAGGCAAAGGAGCACCAGGATGGAGCACTTGGCGGCAGACAAATGACAGTGAGGAGTGTTAAATCTCTCTCTCTCTCTCTCTCTCTCTCTCTCTCTCTCTCTCACACACACACACACACACACACACACACACACACTGCTGTTCCCTGAAAACTGCCCCCAACTGCTTCCTCCCCTAGGTTCCAGACATGGGTTGGTGAGGGTTTTTACATGTTCTGGTGTCTTAATATGTAGCTTCAGCTTGAGTGAGGGAGATACATTCTAACTAAAGTGATCAAATGGATGTCACACACACACACACAACACACACACACACACACACACACTGAGGCGATTCACATGATTGTCCCGGGCGGGTGGGGTGTGTGTGGGGAAATGCTTTCTTCTTACCTTCTCCCCCAACCACCAAGCAGGTCCTCTTCTGCATGCCTCCCACGTGCCCACATGGGCAACCCAGCCCTGTGCAGCTTTGTGAAGCATGGAACAGGGATCCAGGGCCAGAATTTGTTCTTCTGACCTCTGGGCATCCCTCAGTGCGATGTGCGAAATGCACGTTGCATTGCAGATTCCCCCCTCAGATGGACATTCTCTGTGCCCATCTTTGTGACTCCTCATGATACCCGGTAGCCAGGTTAAGGGTGCAAGAGCACCTTGACCTTGGCTTAAAGCTGGGTTTGTTAAGGGTATTAGGCGGGAGAGGAGCGGAGGGATCCACGAGGATCCCGCCGCTTCTCATGACCAGCCTAATACGGCCTGGGGCAGACCAGGCAGGGTTAGGCTGGTCATGAGAACAGCCTCAATAGGTGCTAAAGGTGTTGGAGGGGAGGGGTTTGACCAACGCCGTTTCTAACAGAGCCAGCATGCGCAGTAAAAGTTGAGCCCATTAAAGACCAGCTTGAGACAGTTGTTTAAGATCCAAATGCAAGTAAGCTTTATTGAGGAAGTTACATTCTTAGATAGAAAGCCTGTATGCCTGATCATTCTGTCTTCATAGTATAGAGGATAGAGAGAGAAGCTGCATGGCTAATGGAGTCTGCAGCAGAGCAGAAATCAAGAGGCAGTCTGAGAGCAAGAAGGAAAGAGCAGATATGTCAACAGCCCTGAGAATATCATTCTACCAATCAGAAGCCAGAGCAGAGAGACAACAAGAGTGAAATAAAGAGGAAGGTCCTTCCGCTCTGTAACTGCTCATAATGCCCCCTAGTGGTCACTCTTTTATTTCTTACATTTTAATGGATAGGGTAGGCTAAAAGGTGGCATGAGTCCATGCTCTTGGAGTTCCATCTCCGAGAAAGGGCCTCTGTTTTGACCTGTGAAGTGTTGGAGGGTTATTCATATGGGGGTTGCATTCATCCATTGCAGTTGTGGACTTTGTATGGAATGGTGTGTGCCAAGAGCCAGCATGACCCTGGCTCCAAGAACTGACTCTGGGCCAGTCAGTTCTCTCTCAGCCTAACCTACTTCACAGGGTTGTTGTGAAAGAGAAACTCAAGTATGTAGTACACCACTCTGGGCTCCTTGGAGGAAGAGCAGGATATAAAATGCAAAATAAATAAATAAATAAAATAAAGAAAAAGAGACATGTTTTGGAGCTGCCTGGCAACAAACAGTCTAAGGAAGCTACAAGGATATGCTGCTGCTTATGGAGGACTGATTCTAATTAAGCATTAGTCTAGCAGGGTTGCATCATGACCTCTGTACCTGTATATTTGTAAATACACAATTGCAAAGGGCATCATAAATCAAATATTCTCCATGCAAGGGTATCAATTCTCTACAGCTGCTCCAAACCTGTCTCACAGTTGGGGAAGTAGTCAGCATAGAACACTGCCTGGCAAATCCAATTTTTATTTTATTGATTTTAAATATTTTATATGCCGCAATTCTTCACATGTGAATTTGTGGCAGCTTACAAAAGAATTTTAAAACACAGTATAAGCACAATAAGACCCAATCGCTGACATGATTACTCAGAGTAATCCCATTGGAATTAAAAGGACATGTTAGGCATTCCCTAATGTGTCCTTTTATTTTCAGTGGGACTACTTTGAGTAATTTTCCTCATCATGTTATCCAGCAGCCCCTATAAGCATAAAAATGCAGGGATAAAAGACATTCATCAAAATAGGGCAGTCATTGAAATAAATGTATATATAGTTAGGGCAAGAGCTCCTGAAATAAGGTTTTTAAATTCTGTTTGAAATTAAACAGGGAGGGAGCAAGCCTAAGATCAAAGGGTGGGAAGTTCCACAGAGCCAGGGCCACCACTGAGAAGCCTTGCCACACAGCACCTATAGCTGTGCTTCAGAAGGCAGAAGGATGTGCAGGACAGCCTCTCTACATAATCGTCAGGGCCGGGGCAGAACTATATGGGAGTATGTGGTCCTTCAGGTAGCTTGGCCCTCAGCAGTGAAGAGCTTTCTAGGTCAAAACCAGCACCTTGAATCATGCCCAGAAAAACACTGGCAACCAGTGTAGCTGGCGCAGTAGTGGAGCTATATAGACTGAGCATCGGCCCCTTGACACAACCCTTACGGCTGCATTTGCATTCTGTCGAAGTTGTTATTTCCATAAGGTCTTCAAGGGCAGTTCCACATAGGTTGTGTTGCAGTAGTTTGAATGTGTGCTGGTGATGTGGATCACTGTGGCAAGGGCCATTTGAGGGGGTTTTGAGGTTTCTTGGGTTCTTTGTGATATGGGAAAACCCACATAGGACAATCATAGGGTTGTTGTTTATTTTAAAATTTCTTAGTTACACACATGCAAACACACACACCCATATGTGGTGATGATAATACTGGCCCACTGGATGGGTTTCCCCCTTACAAATTACTCAGATGACACATCTGAGGATCTCTGAGCCATTATGAAATATATTATTAACAAAAGGTAACACAACATTCTGTGATTATTCCATAAAAGAGCTGTGAGAAGTAGAGTAAGTAATAATAGCGCTTCCATCCTTTTTTAAAAATCTAGTTTGTCTCTGTGATAAAGCATAGTTGACTTTACAGCTGTAAATCATGTCAAGAGCAGAATTAGAATGTAAATTCTCCACACAATCCTTCTCCTAGTCATAGATTGCCTGTTATTCAGCCACAAGAGATACAGAGGCCACACTGGACCTGATGACACAGCAGTTCTTTATAGCTCAGTTAATGTAGCGCTGAGTGCTACACACATCCACAAAAGAAACAAACATGTTGAAAGAATTATATCCATGTAGTTTACTGCAGTGAGTGTTTTTGTCCACACTGTAACACCAGTGATTGCACGGAGTTTAGTTCCAAATGATAAATTCTGAAAAAAGAAAAATGCAACCCTGCTGGTTATTTAATTTAATGCATGCAGGTGCTGGGGTCAAAGTGATTTCACAAACCATTGTTTAATTTTTTTTTTAAAGTTACTCTTAGGGTCTATAGATGCTTATAGATGAACTTATGCTTTCAATTTCCTGTCAGTATGAAAATACATTTTGTCTATTTTCATAATAGACACATTCCTCACTTTTCTGAATATCACCACAAACAGTCAATAGTACTGCACTCCACAAGTTTACATAAACCCTTTACAAAACTGAATTAATTAAACTTCTCCCCCTTATTAGAATCTTCCTTGTTACCTATCTAAACTGATGCATCATAGCTATTTGCAATGTCCAGGTTGAGCAGTACTTACTAATTCTGCTTTGGGGGTCACTTTATCCATGCAATTTAGAACTCTGTCTTACAAGAATTTCCCCTGGGCTCACCACTGCCTTCCTCAGAAAAGTGTTAAGTCCAGGGATGCCAGCAAACATGGCTAAGGATTGCATTGGCATGGTGATAAAGCTAGCCTTTATCAGTGTTAAAGGAAGAAGAGCTGGCCTTGTGCTAGCAAGCATGACTTGTCCCCTTTGCTAAGCAGGGTCCACCCTGGTTGCATATGAATGGGAGACTAGATGTGTGAGCACTGTAAGACATTCCCCTTAGGGGATGGGGCCGTTTTGGGAAGAGCATCTGCCTGCTTGCTTGCAAGAGGTTCCTCTCTGACAAATGCCATCCTCTTTGTGTGCTTCCTCTTCTCCTTCTCTCCCCCCATTTTTAAAAGCAGGAGGCAAACGGCGTCTTGCCACCTCTGGTGCTGCACTAATCTGCAGCTTGAGGCGACTGCCTCACCTGACCTCATGGAAGGGCCACTCCTAGCTGTTATGCTCCCTTTCCCCTTCCACTCAGGTTCCCTGTATTCAGTTTTAGAACTCATAAAAACTGGTTCAGAATAACAGCAGCCCCAACACTCTATCATGTTGGGGCTGCTGTGAGAATGTTGGGGTTTGTGATTATTTAGCAGAGCGCCAAGGAAGCTACCACTCCAGTTACAGAATGCAGAGTTCAGTTGTTGCAGCTATTTAAGTAACAATTTGTGGAGATCACTGTAGAGTCTAAACTAAATTAGTTTATTAGTGAAATACATTTGGGATAGGAAAGACCTATCATATCTATCAGCTACATAATGAATAGGTATGGAGAGAGAGAGAGAGATGTTTCCATCTTCTCTCTAGGAGGAAAGGAAGAGGACTGACTCACTACAGGAAGTACCTGAGAAGTAAAAGCAGGGGTCATAGAGCAGAAGCAAGCAGGGACAGGTCAAGAGATCATCACTAGCTACCTCTACTCCCACTGCCCCTTGTGGTCATTAGGATAGTGGTGCAAAAGGTCAATGCACTGGAACTCCATCTCCAACAGATGACGCATCGTCTCCAATGTCATTAAATCCTTTTAATTAGATTTATGGTTTTAATTTTTAATGTTGGTTTTAAATGATTTTAATGTTTTAAATTATTTTAATTGTAAACTGCCCAGAGACTAGGGATGTGCAGAACTGGTCCAGTGGTCCGCAGTCCAATGGTTCGGTCCGGGGGTTTGTGGGTTCGTGATCGAACTGAACCCTGCCTGGTTCCATCCAGACTGGAACTGAACCACCGATCCGGTCCAACAGGTCCATGGTTTGTTTGTTTTTTAAAAAAAAATAAATGAAAATTAAATATCTGTAGCCCCTTTGGGGGACTTGCTGTAGCCACGGGGGGTGGGGTGTCCATGAGGGTTCCCCCTCCCCCCACTGGCCTCCCTCATCACCACCGTGGCTGGGTAAATGTAGTCTTTTTGGCCCTTTTGGGCCTCCATAAAGGTGAGCGGTGGCCATTTTGGCCGCTGCCTTGCATGCGCAAATGCCCTCTGCGAGGCCTGGCATGGCCTACGGCCTCACAGAGGGCATTTGTGCATGTGCGGCGGCAGCCAAAATGGCCACCACTCGCCTTTACAGAGGCACGAAAGGGCCAAAAAGACTACATTTACCCAGCTGCGGCAGTGATGCTGACAGGGGGAGGGGGAACCCTTGTGGACACCCACCCACCCCCCGCGGCTACAGCAAGCCCCCCAAAGGGCCTACAGGTAGTTATTTTTCATCTTTTTTTAAAAAAAATTGTGGACCTGTTGGACCGGACGGGGGTGGGGGGGCAGACCGAACTGGCCCGGTTCCATTTGAGGCCGATCCTGCCTCGAACCGAACCAGGCCAGATGGTTCTGTGCACACCCCTACCAGAGACACAAGTTTTGGGCAGTATAGAAATATTTTAAATAAGAAAGAAAGAAAGAAAGAAAGAAAGAAAGAAAGAAAGAAAGAAAGAAAGAATATGCCAATGCATTCTTGACATGTAAGAGGTGATCACACAAATCACCTCTCTAGATGAGCTGCAGAACTCTAAATAAACAGGGTTCTGCAGCACATGTAGAGGGGTGATTCTGAGAATGCATCAGCATTTATTTATTTATTTAAAATATTTCTATACTGCCCAAAACTTGCATTGTCCTTTAATGACATCAGAGTGGGAGTGTTCTCAAAGCAGCCCCAATGTGATTGCATGTTGGGGTTGCTACCTATTTGTTTGAATCGGCTCAAAGAGGCCTTTTGTATCTACAAATGCTTTTGTATCCCACTTTGTAGGAAATGGGAGCAGCTTACACAAGGGATAGAAGAGCTAGTGCCCTATTTGTGCATTAACCAACCATACACACAGACACACACATACCACCCAACAGGCATGGGTAGCAGACCCTAATCTGATCAGCCCTAGCTGTTTTGGAAGACATGTATTACATCCAGCTGTGGAGAATAAAAAAGTAATATAAATTCTTCTTGCCTCGCCTTCAAGGGTTTGGGTTTGGGAGGAGACTAGCCTGGCTGCTGAATTATGACACTTCTGGTTCTATAAGAGGAGGCAGCATAGATGTCACAAAAGCAGAGATCAATTCCGCTTTTGTGGCAGCCCTTAAATAGACTAAAAGGACTGGCAAAAGTCCCTATGTGGAATGCAGATATCTCCAATATTTGAAAGATGGAAAGGGTAGGATTTATTTCACGATGTGTACTACAGAAAAGAGGAGCACTCCCTAGATAGATCAAGAAATAATCTTTATCACATATCATTAGAGAAGAGGCCAGTTGGTCCTTCTGTGTTCTACATATGCAACAGCAATGGAGTAGTATACATTGACATGATCTAAAGACCCAGCATGGCCATAAATCTCAGTCACTATAAATCTCAGTTACAGATGTCAGGTTTGGAACCACAAGTAAGGCAGAATATGTCGACACTGGCAGGTTCAGAAGACATGTCCAATGTTGGCATGTCATTCCTGACACTGAGAGTCAGTCTCATAGGAGCTCTCCGGGTTTGATGTTTTCTGTGTTGTGTGAATCTGTCTTTATATCAGGGATTCTCAATGTTGGGTCCCCAGATGTTATTGGACTCCAACTCCCATAATCCCTAACCAAAGGCCACTGGGGCTGGGGATTATGGGAGTTGAAGTCCAAAAACATCTGGGGACCCAACGTTGAGAATCCCTGCTTTATATCAGGACTGGGAATGCTCTGCACGGGAATTCTGAATTCAGCACTGCAATTCATTATGCCAAATACATTATTCCAAGTTTGCATATTTAAACATATCTTCTTTATTTTGCACACTTTTGTTCCTATTAGCTATGAAAAGCAAAGGAGAACTTTTTAGGACTATAATCCTGTAACCAATTGGCTTTTGATATTTCCCATGCATTCCCTCACACTCTCAAGCCTATTTTAAAGTCCTGACAACCAGAACACTGCATAACATCCATAGTGTCACTAGGCACCTTCCTCATGCCTCTCTTCCCTATTGAAGTTCCCTTAACTCCCCTACGCCTGAAACCACGGCTGAAGTTCAGAAGACTTCATCAGTGGTATGGGATGTGGCACAGGGGCTGCAGTGGGAGGGTGGGCATGCCTGCTTAAGGACCAGCTGCTTTCAGACGGATCTATTCATCTGGTTCTATGTGCCGATGCCTGCTGAGGTTCATTTGTTGAGCATCTGGGACAGGGTCTTCTCAGCGATTGTCCCCAGGCTAAGGAACTTGCTTTAAGATAAGATCTGCCTGGTCCCCTCACTCCCAATCTTTTGAAGATGCCTGAAGAATGCCCTTCCCATTCAGACCTTTGGCTAGTTAACAGTTGTCCTCTGACTACCTCTTTAGTTTTGTAGCTGTGTCTACTGGGGATTGTTTTCGTTTTATTCTTAATTGAATTTTTTATGTTAATTTGTTGCTTTCTTGCTTTGTTGTTCACAGCCCTGGGGTCCCAGTAAATCATAAATAAGTGGATACCTGGAAACCATGAGGAGAACCCCTAATGGAAGCACTGCCCCACTTGTGGTCTCCAGGGATCCCTCCGTCCTTTCCCTACAGCTCCACATACTGCATCCCATTACCACTGATAAAGTCCCCTGAACCTCAGCAATGGCTTTTCAGAGGGGCTTAGGAAACTTCAGTAGAGAGGAGGCATGTGGGGTAGATGCCTTGTTCTGGTGCACATTGCACCAGCAATACTGTGATCTAGTTATTGCTTTAAAAGGGCGGCGGCGGGGGGGGGGGGCTGATTTTCTCAATATGTTTGTAGTTACTTTTTTTTTTAATGCTTTACTGTTCTAGCCATGCATTTAAAAACCAAGAGATTAGATGAGGGCTGCTCAACTTTGGCCCCCCAGCTGTTTTGGGATACAACTTCCATAATCCCCAGCCCAATAGTCAGGGATTATGGGAGTTGCAGGCCAACATTTGCAGGAGGGACGAAGTTGAGCAGTCCTGGATTAGACCAAGGGAACATCAAGAATGGTTATGGTAGATCAGACCAAGGTGGACCAAGGTTCTCTCTGCCTCATACAGTGGTTTTGGGTGTCTCATTGTGTGTGTGGGGGGGGGGGGATCAAAGCTATGTGGCTAGAAAAGGAGCTGTTAAACTGAAACTTGATGGACATGCGTGAATGTCCATCTGGTGACTAGTTCCTGTTTTCTTTGCTATGGGCAATGAATCATTCTCAACTTGTCTGGTAGTTGTATCAAACCAACCGATGATCCAAAGATCCCTGGATTATGCTGAAATCTGGGACAGAGTTAAACTCCCAGGCTTTACTCTCAAACATCTGCATAAATTTAACACAACTTTCCCTTTCAGCACCCTATTATGAGTCATCCCATCTTTCTGCATATGACTCATGACTTTGAATGAGTTAAAAACAAATCTCCTTATCTGAACCCTTCTCACATTCATAAAACCAGATTCATTGCACCTCCAGTGGACTTGAGATCCATTCCAGACCTCCAAGGATGACTGCCAAACTCTTACATTCTATGGTATCTGCATGTTTTCTGCCAACAGAGTAGAAAATTCTAGGCAAATTTTAAAAAAAGCGTAAAATCATCAGTACTACTAACGGCAAAAATGTAACTGTTCATTCATAATGTCTCAAACCATTTGTAGGCTATTTCCTTTTGGCAAGGTTATTGTTTCTATCATGCAGCCCCTTGTTAGTGGAAAATCCTAGTCATTATGCTCCTGGATCTGTCCCAGAATGTCATTTTAAGATTCTACTGTTACACTGTAAGAAATCTTAATCCAGAGTGGTTCGAGTCTGGGGTAATAAACTAAAGCACGCCCTCATATTCACAAGAAATGTGTCATCAGCAACCCCATTCACAAATTAGAACTTGGCCTACTCCCTTGCATTTTTAGACACTTACTTCTCCAGGTTTTCTGATATGCCTTTTAATTTTATTCTTGATTAAGCAGCAATTTTCATTTTTTTTAAAACCTCTGCCTCATTTACAATTATATGTTGTTTTATAATGCTGTTGATTGCTGACATACTGCACAGCAAGCCACAGATACAGGAGGGATCTGCACTTACTGCTTTCAAGCCTCTCACCAGTCCATCAGCACTGTTAGTGACGCTGGGGGATCCTCCATACCATCAAAGCATTGCATCATTTCAGCAGCAACCTTCTCTAATCCTTCCAATGGGAGGAGGCCACAGCTGCAAGGATGCAAAGCATCGGTGGCATAGATGAACCGCTGCCGTGGCCAGCAGAGCTGACAGACTGGTGAATGGCTCAGAAGCTGCGAGCATGGATCCCTCTTGGAGCTACAGCTTGCTGCACAGGATGTCAGTGGATGTTTTTAATTGTTTCATTGAAAGCCACTGTTAGCACCTTTTGATGGAAATAATTGTAAACAAAGAAGCAGGGGAAACACACACACACACAGGCTGCAAGCAAGTGCTGAAGAGCACTTCAAATAAAAGCCATATCAGAAAAAGGCACATGCCTGTCTAAAGATCTTGTCAAGAGAGGGTATCTGCCAGACCTTGAGAGTGGAGGGAGTTCTACAATGTGAGCACCACCACCAAAAAGGCCCTGTCCCAGTTCACGTCTAAGCACACCTCGGATGGCAGCAAGATGATGCAGAGCAGAGACCATACTGTAGATATGGTCAACATATCAATTGTATGTCAATATGCTTGCGAAGTGCTTGGGAAGATTCATATGGGAAAAGATGGCACTTCAAGTATCCTGGTCCCAAATCAAATATGCATGCCTGTGCATAAGTGTGTGTATACATACAGAGAGGGAGAGATATTTCACTTTTTACAGAGAGTTTACTTCAAGAATAGTCAGGAATATTCTCCTTTCACTGGAAATCTCTTTTCAGCAGACATTGCCTCTGTGTGCATGCCAACACAAAGACAAGGCTTTCCATCATAATCTGAGGGACTGACAATTTCAGTTCTTTTTATCAGTCTGGTACAACTGATTTACCATAGTGGGAGTCACTGCTGTCTTTTCTGACACCAGCAATTTACCAGTTGCATTCATGCTCCTTAACAGTTTAAAATTATGTAAGTTTCCTTCAAAGCCCTGAATATTTCACCTTTGCTATCTTTAGCATTGTTTCAAAAGTAAGATATAGACTGTTATCTCTAGCACTTACATTGGCTTTGATGGACATTACTTTAATGAGTCTTTCCTAAAGTTATACATACAGAGAAGGAGGAATAATACATACGTACAGGCTGTTACAGGGAAGAGAAACCAGAAATTTAACAGCTGTATCCCCTTCTGGCTGTCCTGCCAGCTGTGTGACCTCGGGGAGCACTGCCAACTATTCACAGAGTCTCACCTTGCTCCTTTGTAATGCCAGATCAGGCCAGAGTAAACCAGAAATCATCCATGACTTGATTACGGATGAAGGGGCTGAACTGGTATGTATCACAGAGACTTGGCTGGGGGAGGCTGGTGGCCCAGTCTGGTCCCAGCGTCTCCCTTCAGGGTACTCTGTAGAGGAGCAGGTGAGGGGATGTGGGTGGGGAGGTGGAGTGGCTGTGGTCTGTAAGAATAACATCCCCTTTACCAGGATCCCTGTTGATGTATCTATCTGACCCTAACAAACGTGTGTACTTAAGTTTAGGGGCAAGGGATAAATGGTGTACCAATGGCTCTGCTGCCCAACAGAGTCCCTAACTGAGCTCATGGACGGAACTGGTTGCAGGGTTAGCGTTGGCGTCTCCCAAAGTTGCAGTGCTGGGGGACTTCAATGTTCACTTTGGGACCAATTTGCCTGGGATGGCTCAGGAGTTAATAGCATGGAATAGGCCCATAACAACTATGGGACTATCCCATAGTTGCAGGTCACATGCTTGATCTAGTTTTTTACTCTGGTCAGGGTGGTGTTCCACTGGTGGGAATTCCTGTGATTTCTCCATTGTCATGGATGGATCACCATCTGGTTAGGGATGGACTCACATTCATGTCCCACCTCCACAGGGGTGAGGGGCCTATTAGAATGGTCCACCAAAAATGTTTATTGGATCCAATATGATTCCAAGAAGCCTTGGAAGGATTTAGTGCCCATGATCCAGTTGATATTCTGGTGGAGAATTGGAATAGCCAACTTTCCAGGGCAATAGACATGCTCACTCCTAAGTGTCCTCTCTAAGCCTCTTTGAAACTGGCCCCTTGGTATACAGAAGATCTATGGGAGGGGTGGCAAGGTAGACTGGAGTGCAAGTGGAGAAAGACTCAACTCAAATCCAACAGATTACAACAGAGTACATTTAAAGATCTATGCTCTGAGAATACATGCATCCACATGCTCACATCCAGCAGAGTTGTTCAGGGTTGTGAGGGGGCTAGTACATGCCCCATCTCCCTTCAATCTGAATTTGGAACCATCAATTACCCACAGTGATGTTTTTAATGAGTTTTTGTGTGTGCACAAAATCTCTTTTGCATTCGGGCCAACTTAGACTCAGATCCCAAAAATTATTGCAGTGTCTGAATCGGAGGTGTCCAGAAACTCTTGTTATGTGGTTAGGCTGGATCCGTTCCAGTTTGTGACTCCTGAGAATGTGGACAAGCTGCTTGGAGTGGTACGGCCTACCACCTGTTCTCTTAAACCTGGTCCAACATGGCTTATACTATCTGGTAGGGAAGATGTTGTAGAAGACCTGGTAGAAATTATAAATGCTTCTCTGAGGGAGAGCAGGTTGCCTCCCTGTCTTAAGGAGCCAATCATTAGGCATCTTCTGAAGAAGCCCGCATTGGATCCCTCAGAGTTAAGCAACTGCAGGCCTGTCCCAAACCTTCCATGGCGAGGCAAGGTAATTGAGAGGATGGTGGCCTCCCAGCTCCAGACGGAGGAAACTGATTAACTAGACCCATTTCAAACTGGCTTTCAGGTGAGCTATGGGGCAGAGACTGCCTTGGTCGACCTGATGTGAGTGCAACTCTGTTGGTCCTTGGGATCTTTTGGTGGCTTTTGATACTAATGACCATAGTATCCTTCTGGAAAGTCTGAGAGCATTGGGGGTAGGAGGTACTGTTTTGCAGTGGTTCCACTCCTACCTTTCAGGCATATTCCAGACAGTGTCACTTGGAGACTGTTGCTCTTCAAAATGTGAGCTTTTGTATGGTGTCCCCAGCATTCCATACTGTCCCCAATGCTTTTTAACATCTACATGAAACCACTGGGAGAGATCATCCAGAAATTTGTTGTGGGGTGTTATCAGTATTATTATTATTATTATTATTATTATTATTATTATTATTATTATTAATTCGATTTCTATACCGCCCTTCCAAAAATGGCTCAGGGTGGTTTACAAAGAGAAATAAAACAAATAAGATGGCTCCCTGTCCCCAAAGGGCTCACATTCTAAAAAGAAACATAAGATGGCACCCTAATCTATTTCTCCATGTCAACATCATCAGGAGAAGGCATAATCTCCTTAAATGCCTGCCTGGAGTTAGTAAGGGCTGAATGATGATAATAAACTGAGGCTGAATCCAGATAACATGGAGATTGTGTGGGATTAGAACTTGGAAGACGATTTTGATTTGCCCGTTCTGGATGGGGTCACACTTCCCCAGAAGGAACAGGTACACAGTCTAGAAGTTCTTCTGGATCCATATCTCTCCCTGGGTTGAGGTAGTGGTCATGGGTGCTTTCTATCAGCTTTGGCTGATGCACCAGCTGCCTCCGTTTCTTGAGATGAACAACCTCAGAACAGTAGTTCATATGCTGGTAACCTCCAGTCTTTACTGCAATGCACTCTATGTGGGGCTGCCTTTTCATGTAGTCTGGAAACTGTAGTTGGAACAGAAGGAAGCCGTCAGTTTGGTCTTGGGTAATCTTGAAGAGACCATATTACTCCTATACTAAAAGAGCTACACAGGTTGCTGATAAGTTTCTGGACAAAATACAAGGTGCTGGTTATAACCCATAAAGTCCTAAACAGCTTAGGCCCTGGGGATTTAACAGAATATCTTCTTCATCATGAGCCCCATCAGAGACACTCTTACCCCTGGACCTTGGGGCGCAAGCCCATGGCCTTCTGTCTCCGGGGAGCCTCCAAGTGTCCAGGGGGGGCCTCCTGCCACCACCCCACACCCACCCCACCGCTGCCCCACGTCCACCCCACTGTCCCGATCTTGCTAGACCCAGAGTCTATCAAGGCTCCCTACCCACAGCCCGCGAGGAAGGCAGAAAGTGTGCTGCTCTTCTCATGTCGTTTCCCTCCCTCTTACTCACACCATGGCAGAGCGCGGGGTGCGTGGCTGGGGGAGGGGTCATGTGAGGGGTCATGTGTGAGGTGGTTTGAGGTGGCCATTGCCAGGATGTTGGCTGTGATGTGTTGCCGTGCTGAACTTCGCCGGCGGCGAGAGTCACAGCCCAAGCAAGTTGTAAGAGCCTTGTTTGGATTGTGTGAAACAGGTTGGCTTTAAAAAAAAAAACAGACCGAGAATCAAGGGCGGCAGCGGGGGAGGAGCCACTTTCTCATTTGCTTTTGTGTGTATCGGGGTTTGGAGAAATGTGTGGGCAATATATTGTGTGAAGGGGAGTGTGGAGGGCGAGAGAGTCTTCTTATCTGGAGAAGCAGTTTGGGAAGGGGAGCCATAACGAAGCACGCTTGGATGGCGCGGAAGTTGTGCGGCAGATTTGTAGGCATGGAATGGAGAACGGATGTGAAGGGAGTCTCGAAGCCATGGGCCCAGAATAAAAGAGCATTTCGGAACAGAGTTTGTCCAGAGAGAAGCTGGACGAGCCCCAGACAAAGCCAGCAGGCTTCAACTGGGTGGGAACAAGCAAGCGAGCTGTTTCCATGTGTATTTGAGATTGAACTTGTGGTCTGAAGGACTCTTTCGAAAGCTTCCATGCCTCAGGAGGAAAGTAAACTCTCCCCCCACACATCCCCCACTCCACACAGGTCTTGGCAACAGGGGAGGGGGGAGGGTCACCAGGGGGTGTTTGCATGTGCCATTGAAAGAAAGATATCTTGGGTGAAGTTTTAGATTAAAAGGTTTGCACAAATTGATGGCCCCTTGTTTTGCTTGTCGGGGCGGGAGAGGAGGCAGCATCCTTCTGCCGTCGCCTCATAGTTGGCCTTGACTTTGGCAACAGGGTTGAAGAATAAAATAGGTGACCACCTTTTTTGCTTTCTTTCTCCCTCCCCGCGACCTCTACCCACACGCGGTGGCCCTTTAGGGGCATTTGGGCTCCCACAGGACCCTCAGACCTAGTCATGGTGAAGCGTTGCTGTGTGTGTGGAGGGGGGGCTCCAAAGCCCTTCAGATCCAGGTGCCAAAATCACCTAGGTATGCCACTGAGCCCCATTTCTCACTGAGATCACCTACAGTTGCCACCAGCTCGTAGAGTGGCCACAAAAGACAGGCCTTCTGTGTAGCTGCCCCAAGGCTCTGGAACGTGCTCCCTGCTGATATAAGAGCCTCCCCCATCTCTGACAACTTTTTAAAAGTACCTAAAGAGTTCTCTCTTCACCCAAGCTTTTTAATTATACTGTGGTTTTAAATTGTTTTAAGGTTTTTATTTCCTGTGTTTTAATTTGTTTTATGTTGTTGTAAACCACCCAGAGACTAAAGTTTGGGATGGTATACAAATTTAATGGATGGATGGATGGATGGATGGATGGATGGATGATAGGGATGGCCCAAGGCTCAGCGGCAGTGCACATGCTTTTCATGCATAAGGCGGTATTCTGTCCTCAGCATCTCCAGTTTATTTCATCCCCTTATAAAGTTATCTGTGACAACCATATTACTTTGAAGTAGGATTGGACAACTAAATGGTGAAAAGGTCTATCAATAGCTATTTGTTGTGATAGCTAAGTGAAATATTCCAGTTTTGCAGCATTGGGAATCCAAATACCAGCTGCTCAAGCAAACAGTAAGGATGGGTTAATGCCTTCATGTCCTGTATTTGAGCTTCCTGGAAGCATTTGATTGGCTACTCTAGAGAACCTTTCACTTTGTCCAACTGGCCTCTTTTGTTCTGCATTTCAAGGAACCCTCTCCCACCCACCACCCTCTACAGACAAGAAGCAGGAATCCTACACTCCATCATGAGAAATGGACCAGCTCTCATTCTCATAGAGAATTGTAACAATAGTTACACCAAATCACTGTTGGCCAGTTCACCTGATTTCTCAGTATGACATGCTCAACTGTCACTGAACATGTCAGTTGAGTTCCTTGACAAAAATAAGTGTTATTTTTGAGGTTCTGGGAGATAATAAGTTCTCTCTGTGGTGTGATGCCTTCATACATGCAAATCAACACTTGGTACTGCAGCTGTGATGAAGTGATGCCTGTGTGAACCAGCCCTTAGTTAAGCCATGATCACATGTGTACATGTTTTTAAGAGCTTTCAGTTTCAGCTAGCAAGGGGTGGCAATAGTTCCTCCACCACCAGGTCAACAGCAACCATGGCAGATCATCTTGATATAGATTGTGATGGCATTTGGAGGCAAAGGATTAAATCTCCTCTTTTCCCTATGCCATAGATACAATCAAGATCAGGGAAGAGGTGGGCTAGGGCTGCTATTAATATTAAAACAAAAACAGAGTGTCAAACACTGTTTGTCATGATACACAGCCTTACAAGTGCTGAACAAGTGATCCATCCTCTCAAGTAGCCTCACACTAGGTGCAGGCGAGGCTTGCCTTGCAAGTACAGTGTGTGGGGAGGGGGTGGAAGGCCAATTTTGCTCCTCTCCACTCCCGGAAAAAGCCCTTTATGTGCCTAAGGGCTGCATAGCCCTCAGGGACATATTCCCAGGAATGAAGATGGATTTTGCTGGGAGGAGAGAGGATAAAAATATCAAATGCCCACCACTTTCCCCACGTGCTGCACCCGTGAGGCAAGCCTTGCCCGCACCTAGTTTTTAGGCTACTTGTGAGGACGGACCCCTGGGCTCTGAATGCCCAAGTTTTGTCAGACTACAGAAGTGATGGAAACCAATGTGTGGCTCTCTTTAGAATGTATTCTCAATGTGGTTGTTATGAAAAGCAACACATTTTAAGGCCAGAAATGGAAGAAGCTCCTTTGTCTATCTGGCACCTGGATCCTAAACATTTGTGATGCAGAACTACCTGTGATGATGGCTCAACGCGGCTGCAACAGTTGTATAATGGCATGTATTATGGGCTGTGAGAGGAAAGCTGGTGGTTTGTCTACTTTGGCAGTAGCTGTTGTAGAAGCTAGGCATTTCAATGTTTTGGAAAAGGTACTTAACACTGCCTAATTCTATAGAAATGTTTATCTAGTGTGCTTGAATTATTTCTCTTGAATTTAGTTTTTATATCATGTGGCTGAAGCCATGCAAATGTTAATTTCAATCTGTTCATTTGTCTCATATCTGAGTACTGTGACAGTCTCTGCTATGGCAGACTTCCAGTATTAAAACACACTAGCAGAATCTGGTCCCATTATGTTTGCGTTTATCCCAAACCACACTTTACCTGGAGCATTGTCAGGCAGCAGGCTTTACTGTGAGTTTACTTGTGAGGCTTTACTGCGAGTTCAAATTTGCCCCCCCCAAAAAACTGATGCAAAAAGTGGATATTTTTTACCCCAGATATAAATTGGGTGACACTAATGTGCAATGAAAAACCTGAATCATGTGTGAAGTGCTCCCCGATAGCCCACAGGGACCTCAGGGTAAATCTGGCCAGTATGTAAATACACTCCCTCCATTCCGGAGGAGATGCGCACTAAAAGTCCTGTGTGAAAAAGCTCCTGGTTAGATGAACATTTCTTTCAACTGGCCTTTTTGATCTTGCTTTCTGCCTTCCCAGCATCTGCTATAGGGCCTCCCCAGCAATTAATGTGTTGCAAGCGTGCTCCTGAACTAACTCCATTTTCAGAGTAATGAAAATGGTCAGTTGTCTCTTGGTACTGGGTCAGTTAAAAAGGCACAAAGCAGAATGCTTTGCAGTGGACATCTGGCATGCAATAAATGCATTTAGGAAGTAATAAACAGCCCATTTTGAATTACTTCTGAAATTGGTTTCAACACAAGCAGTTGGTAGGAAAACAAGCTTTTAGGAAGGTCATTTAGAGGCATCTACAAACCTATCTCTTGCACTTAAACTGTTTAGCAGTGTACAAACCAAATTCCAGCCCAATCAGACCTGATTATTAATGGAGTCTTCTAGTCTAGTTCTTCTAGTTAATCAAGAGTGGGTACTGTTTGAGTTTTCAAAGCAAAATTATACTTGACTGTCTGAATTGACATAGCTGGATGCTTTGAAATCAACATGAAATCCATATACTCTAGATTAATATCTTCACTTTCAGCAAACTCTATGTAAGGTAAAGTGTGCTGTCAAGTTGATTTCGACTCCTGGCACCCACAGAGTCCTGTGGTTTTTGTTTGGTAGAATACAGGAGGGGTTTACCATTGCCTCCTCCCACGCAGTATGAGATGACGCCTTTCAGTATCTTCCTATATCGCTGCTGCCCAATATAGTACCAGCAGGAATTTGAAATATCGACCTACTGCTTGTTAGTCAAGCATTTCCTCGCTATGCCATTAGGTGGCTTACAGTCTAAGTAGTAGAGGGCCAACTATAGCCCTGTTCAGGTGTTATGAACACTGGGGTTGCTATCTCACTTATAGTGCACCTGATTGGAAGCCTTGCCTGTGCACCTACATGCTCTGAAATGCCATCCCTTGCTCTCCATGGTCACATGGTTTGTCGGTAAAGACAAACACTGTACTTGAAGAGAGATACCTCCCATGATCAGAACGCTTAGCTGGGGCGCCCTACTGTTTTGACACCACAGGGAGGATCTGTCCAGTATTGGTCTCTGCAGACCTTTCATAACTATGGAGAGTGGGGACAGGGCTTCAAAGTACATCAGTGTGATTCCCACGCTCTTTGGCTGTACATGAGTACAGCATCCCCCCAGATTATGTAATACTAGGGTTTTCACTTAGCACCACTCATTGGGACGAAACAGCAAAGAATAATCTGCTGCTAGCTAAAAGCATAAGCTTTTAATTTTGTCACTTAGGAACACAAGAAGCTGTCTTATACCAAGTCAGACCACTGGGCCATCTAGTTCAGTACTGAGTGACTTCTCCAAGATTTCAGGCCAGAGTCTTTCCCATCCCTCCCTGGAGATGTCAGGGGCTGAAACAGGGGCTGTTTACATGCAAAGCGCATGCTCCACCATGGAGCTATGGCCCCATCTGCACATGAAGGAAGGGTGTGTGGAGGAAGGAGCATGGGAGCCCAAAGCTCCCCAGTGTTGGGTGAGCCATTTGTCTTTGCCCACTGATTCTGCAGGTTCTGGGATTCCATAAAATGTGTATCTATAATTTCCGCAGGTGCAGACCTCTTTCCATTTTCTCTGCTACATACCAGCAGAAAGAGTGATAGGAACACCCCTTTAAAGCATGTCATTGGGTATTTTAAAATTGTTTAAATTTTCTTACTTTTCCATGACATTTATTTCCATTGTCAAATTTTAATGAAAATAATTCAAGACCATTTGTTCATTTTGATTAATAAGAAAACATTAATAAAGACATCATAGAGAATCTGTTAAGATTCATGTATTTTGTAAAAATTCATTTCAAACATCATACCAAAAACAAATGACCTGCCCATGCCAGATCAGCTCACTTACATTCAGATATTTAGAGCAACTTTTAACATTACTGGCTTAAAAGCTAATGAATAAAACATGGAAGACTTCTATTTATAACATTTGGGAATAATGACGGACCACCACCCCCAGCCCCAACTTTCCAGTCACAGATTTAGGTAGATCATTACACTATTTTTTAAAAAAATTGAACAAGCCGTCTACAAATGCGGATTTTTTGTAGAAGAAAATGTCAGATTTTCACACTGGTCTGAAAAAATTGTGATTATGAGCGGAGTAACATTTTATTGTGTGAAAAGAAAGATGAATATGAAACTATCAATTAGTTACAAGATTATCTTCCCAATCCAGCAATAGTGATCTCTGTATGGAAATATGTTTCCATGTGTAGGTCTGCTGTGGTTGGCAGTGGGGAGTACAAAGGACCTGAATCTAGAAATCTGCAGTAATATATGCAGCTACCCCTTTCATAAAAGTGTGCCACCAAAGACTGTAAAGTGTTCATTTATTTATCACCAAGGCTGGCCCTCCATAAAGGTGAATTAGTCAGTTGCCTATAGTGCCAAGTTTTAAGGGGCTCTGCAGTGCCAATGCTCCAATTTCCGCCCTTGCCAGGCCTCTTCACTGATGAGGTGGTGGTGGAGGAGAACATTTTTGTTGTTGAATCACTCATTAAGGTCATTATTCATTCCTTAATATAATATTCCTTTCATTATTATTTCATTCCATAATTCCCATTCATTTTGATTTCTCATGGATTTCAATGGGAGACCCAGCTGTTCTTCTGTTGCTTGTAACTTCTGCGTTTACTATCCAATTGAAAATTTCAGGAGTTTTCAGGCCTCCAGATGTGTGTGTGTGTGTGTGTGTGTGTGTGTGTGTTTTAATATCATATGTGTCAGCATGTTTCTTATTACCAGTTGTATATATACACTGGATTGAATCAGCCATTTTTAACCCTTGGTCTGGTCTTTATACCACTTGCTGAAGATATTTCTGTAATATTAGATGCCATCTTTGGATTTTTGGCATGCAGGTGCAGCATGCAAAGCTTTTTTCTAACTCCTCCTAGTGTTCTGTTTCCACAGTCACCATTTTCACCACCAAAGATGTGGTGAAATCGTGTGTATCCAAAAACCATCACCAGCTAAAGATAGATAATTTCTCTTTGGCTCCATATAAAACAGGCCAAAACAAAACAAAACATTGTTGGAAAACTGCTAAGTCCAGTTACATTGAGACCAGTTCTAATATTTGGACCTCATTGCATTCCCAGTAACATCACAGCTCCTGGGTACAGGCAAATCCAGCTGGGACCTTCCCCGGTTGTCAGGGAGAGCCAGGACACCCAAGAACCAACAGACCCTGGGTGGGCCAGCATGGCCCAGCAGGTTGCCTCCTGGTGGTGAAGAGGAAAAGACAGGGCCTCAACAGCTAGCAAGATGGGCAACAACTGAAGGAGGGAGGATGCAGGCAGTTAGATTGGAGAGGGTGGAGTCAGGAGAGGGTGATTGGGGTTGCCCTGGTTACAGGGCTTTGTTTAAGGTTTGGAGGAGGTCTGGAGAGATGGGAGAGACCTGGCCCTAAAGACTCCTGGTGAGGAGCAGTCTGACCCCTCTCCCTGATGGCTGGTGGAGGAATAGGGTGACAATTAACCCCAGCACTTCTGAGGCCACCTCCACAGCCTATGAACAGGAGCAGAGGAAGGGAGGCAGTTGGAGACTCTAGCCTCTGGCAAATGCGTGACAGCGCCCTAGATGCCAGGGCCCCTAGAAAATGTAATAGTAGTCCATAATTCCTGCATCCTTGGCATGGATGAGTGGTGCCCTAGCAACTGAATGTCTCAAGGCTCTTTGTGCCTAGTATGATATCATGAGTCACCAAGGAACCCTGAGGCAGTTTGCTTCCCTCTTTGGGAAATGACTTACAGATCACTTGGGTTCCTCAGATCATGACATCTGCCTGCACACTGGTGTTGATGGGCACTGTTTAGAGAGTCAGTTGCTTGAAGAGTCCGTTGCTAGACAGATTCATGGAGGACAGGTCTATCAATGGCTACTAGTCTGGTGGCTGTGGGCCATCTCCAGCCCCAGAGGAACAAGGCCTCTCAATACCAGTTGCAGGAGAGCAACAGCAGGAGAGAGGGCATGCACATACCTCTTGCCTGTGGGCTCCTCAGAGTCATCTAGTGGGCCACTGTGTGAAACAGGATGCTGGACCAGATAGGCCTTGGGCCTGATCCAGCAGGGCTGTTCGTATGTTCTTATTAGTTATCCAACGAAGAAGTAGTCTCAGCACTCCTAGCAGATTGGTTTGTTGTGAGGAAGTTCATTCCAAAGTTACAAAATATTCTAAAAATAAATTTAAATGGCTGTTTCACACATGCATGTTCCTCACTTGATGACTGCATCATCAGATGGTGGCTTGCATGTGCAATGAGCCATAGCAGAATACCACAGACAAAATATGCAAATTTCCTCACAGCATTTCAAACACAATGGCTGACATGCACACAAATGCTTCGCTAGTGCAATGAACACCGTTGCGCTGGGCACATGCAAGGTCACGTCGTTGCACATCGCTGTCCAAATGCTCACAGTTGCCCAATCCCTCACACGCTCAGTCAGCTTGCACAAGAGTCTGCACAAGGAGAAGAGAACATAATGTGGATGGCTACTTCTGCACCTGACGCAACATGGGTCTGAAACCCAACTTAGTGCCATTAGCTAGCACAACAGCCTTGCACTAATGTACCGTGTTGGCACAGGTACAACATTCGTCTGGATGTAAGCCAATGTTTTCAAATGGTTTACATATTTACGTTCAGTTATCAGTTATTGAGGCTCTATGCATGATTAGTGTGTAGAGCCTGCAGGGTGTCTGGGGGGGAGAGCAGGCTAAGCCATCCCTGGGTGGCCAGATTGGCCATGCACACGATTACTGGCTTTGTCATGGAGCCAGTAGGGGAGGCGGGGACCAGGGTCTGCTCGGCCCCCATAAGTCCTGGGATGTCCCACGCAAGTGTGTGGGGCATCCCGGGGAGACTGAAGCCACACCGACTCATGATCACCAAAATGGGGTTAGCAGAGAACTTGCTCCACTAACCTTGTTTAAAGCAGGGGGGGTACTTATTGAGGTTTGCTGCTGGGAGCTGTGTGACTCCAGTGGCAGCACACGGCCACGGGAAAGCAGAATTTGCTCCCTTAGAATCTTTGCTCCCTTTGCTGCCTGAGAATCGCTTCATTAAGTATCATATAGTAAGTGTTTCACATTTAAAGTGGTAACAATAGTCGTTTTTAACTTATGGATCATGTCCCAGGAAACTCCAGAGATACTGAGCCTCCTCTCCTTCTCAAGGAGTGAAACCCCTGTGATGCATACTGTCCACCCAACCATTATGATTTCAGGGTCTCTTGCATTCCATCTCTGTACCGCAATCACTTATTTTCATTGTTGTTCACATTTTATGGGGAGGATTTCCCATAAACATCAATAAGGTGGCGGGTGCGGGGGGGGGGAGTATATGGTTGTGGCCAACATTGTGGCGAACATGCTAGCAATAGCTATCAGATATAATAGCACAGTTTACAACCAACCTTTTATTTTAAACTATCAGCAGTACCGCCCATCACTCCTAACCCTGCTCATCCTCAGAAAACAATCACAAAACAGACTAATTTTTCCCCCATTTTAAAATCTTATTGATTTTTACAATATCTTAACTATCAAGTTACGCTTACTTAAGTAAATGTTGACTTCCCGCTTACCAGTCTGCGCGGTTCTTGTTAACTATACATATAAGCCATTGCTATAATATATACTCCACCTTACAAAACAGACTAATTTATTAAATATATATAGGTCATATCTTAAAATGATAACTCTAAAATCATTGTAACCAAAAAATAAAGTGAAAAAGACAGAGAGAGAGAGAGAGAGAGAGGTGGCCCTCATTATACGCAGACTCCATATTCGCAGTTTCACATATCCCATATTGGGTCTTAGGGACGTGGTTTCATTATCCACGAGAAGGAAAATAGGCAACATTTGCCTATCCACAGTTTTGAATGGCTGGAAATGAACCAGAAATATTGTCATGAGTACCCAGAATGTTGGGGGCAATATGCTACATCATTGTAAACCGCTTAGAGAGCTCTGGCTATAGAGCGGTATATAAATGTAAGTGCTATTGCTATTGCTATTTCAAGCCACCATTTTATTATTAATAATAATAATAATAATAATAATAATAATAATAATAATAATTTGATTTCTATACCGCCCTTCCAAAAATGGCTCAGTAGAAAGCTATTTTGTGGTTCTCTAAAAAAGAGAGAGGGGATATTCAACTGTTTTCAGGGTTGTGGGGGACACTGATGGAGAGCTGGAGATGTGGAGAATAAGGTACTGCCCTTTTCTTTTCATATTTCTGACCCCCTTGCTTTTTTGGCCCTTTTTAAGGCTACTCTCCAGTAGGCTTATGAGATCACCCGGCTTTCTCTGTGTGTGTGTGGTCCAGAAAGTATCCCCTTTCAACTTCACAATGCCTGGACCAATATGAACCAAATCGGGTGCAGTTGTATAGGGACACCTCAATGACATAGTTTGTGATAATGTCATCCACCCCGATAGCGGATGCATGAAGTTTTGAGGCACAAGTGGGCTAACTTGTGAACCGCCTAACCAATTTGAACCAAATTTGCTACAGCTGTAGGGACATATAGGGATGCCCAAATGGTGTGGTGTGTGATTATGACATCCGCTGCAATTCAAAATGGTGGCCATATTAACATCTGAGGCACAAGCAGGCTAATTTGTGGATTGCCTAACCAATTTGAACCAAATTGGGTACAGTTGCAGTGAGTGACACACAGGAACACCTCAGTGTTGTAGTTTGTGATGATGTCATCCACCCCAATTCAAGATGGTGGACACGTAAACTTCTGAGGCTCAAGTGGGCTAACTTGTGAACTGCTTAACCAATTTGAACCAAATTTGGTGCAGCTGTAGGGACACATAAGGACACCTCAACGGGGTAGTTTGTGATGATGTCAGCCACCACAATCCAAGTTGATGGACACATGAACATTTGAGGTGCAAGAGATCTAACTTGTGGACCTCGATTTGAACCAAATTTGGTCCAGTTGTAGAGATAGTGAAAGGAAAGTAGGCTGATTAGTTCGTACTAGAACAACTTTTCCTTTAGGAACCTGACTCCTCAGTTTCCATTGACTCAAGTCTTCATTATTCACGGTTTCCATATTTGTGCCCATAGGCAAGAACAGAACCCCCAAGAATAATGAGGGCCACTGGTATTGAGTAGGGTAAGAAGAAACTAAGAATCACTTTGTTACCCCGAACAGGTCAGGCTCTCTGAAAGCTGGAGCCAACCCTAATACTCAAATTATGCAAGACAATGAGGCCAGAATCAAAATACTTGAGTAAATACTTTAGTCTACTTGACTAAATGCTTCCAACCTAGTTTGTGATACAGCAGGAAGGACAGGCAGTTAAAATAACCATCACCTTTGTCCCTTGTTTGGTTTGGTTTTAAGATTCTGAGGCAATTTTGCCATTAAGGACATGATAAAAATCCGATGCTTACAGTACTAAAGTTATATATATATATATATATATATATATATATATATATATATGAATGACAGTCACAGGAGAGTGCTTCTCTGTTTGCGGTGAAATGCTTTCTTGTTTATTTGTGGAGGCTGTGGCTGGGTACCCACTAGTTTTCTAACTACTGCACTTTATCTGGGATTGATGAGACCAAGTAATGGAGCACAAGAACAACGATAGAATTATACCGGCACGATTGTGCCAGTATAGTTAAGCTGGAGAGTGTTTTCAATGTTCCCATTATAAGCCCTAAACATTCTATTGCTTATAAAATCAATACCATTTGTCCAATCTGCCTTGCCATCAGCACACATCCACTAGGTGACAAGACACACATCCCCTGCAAATTTGGTGAAGATTAGTTGGAAATTGACTTTGATAGAGCAGCTTTAGTTTTTTTCTCTTATGAACAGGATTTTAAAGGGTTGGCGACATTTTTTTTGACTGAGGAAGTGCTGTTTAAATAATTTTGTAGGCCATCTGCATAGTTTCAGCCACTAGACTGCATGCCAGAAAAGAGCCTTTTGTATATCCTCATGGGACCCAATTTATTGTTATTTTATCGTTGATCCTCAAATTGGGTTTTAGGAGGCAGAAAAATGCATTTTTAATGATAACCAAGTCTGTGCAGAAGCCTGTTTGAGGTTGCAGTGCCCACAGAGATGCCCACAATAAACATGGCAGCTGACACTTAGCTCTGTCCCTCCAGCTGCCCAGACCACGCTGCCTGCTGCTGCCACTCCTGCCCACCACTCCCACTCACTGCTCCATTCCGGCACACACCCCTCACTCATTCAGGTATGCATGCCTCACTCCGGCCCCCAGCCCTGGCAAGCTGCCATTACCTGCCAGCTGCCCCAGCCTCTGCCCCCCAGGGCTCAGATGGACTCCATGCATGTGCAGACTCTGCACATGGACAGAGGCCATGTGAGCCCTAGGTGCAGGGCAGTCTGCCACTCCATCCGGCATTGCCCCATACCCAGTCAGGTGTTAGGCCAAGCCAACCTGCCCTCCCTGGGCCAGATCAGAGCTGGTTTGGGCGTTCTAAGATAAAAATAATATTTCCCCCCTCAGAAACACTCACTGCCAGGTCCGGGGGTGCTGCCGTGGCCACGGGAGGGTCTCTGCCATTCCTCCTCCCCCCCGCCAGCCTTCCCTCGCTCTTTCAAGGGCCATTTCAGCCCATTTTCAGGCCGTTCTGGCCCTTCCTCTGTTGGTGGCCATTTTAGAGGCCACCGCGCATGCGCCCTGGACATTTGCATGGGTGCGGGTGCAGCTGCAGCAGCACCCCAGGACCTGGCGGTGAGTGTTTTTGAGAGGGATTTTTTTTTTACATTAGAACCCCAAAACCAGCTCAAATTCAAGCCAAGCCAGGGCTTGGTTCAGGGGGCACCAAACTGAATATGCCCAGTTCAGTTCAAGTTCAGTTCAGACTTCAACCGAACCAGACAAACCAGTTTTGTGCACACCCCTAATCTCTAGGAAGTTATTAGGGAAACTGCACCTGTTAAATGTCTGCCTGGATGCATCCCTTCCCAGCCCAATGTCCAACTGAAAGACCAAAGCAAAGTGTGGGTGCATGGAGCCTCATTTCTAAAGCCATCATCATATACCAGACTGTATAAAGTCTTTACAGCTTATATGGCCCGGAAGTTAAGATGGAGACTTTAACTTGAAATTTCCGTTCATTTTAAGGACAAGTGAAAATGTAATGCAGCTTAACTCTCATTTTAAACTGAAGGTTTTGCTGATTACTGAATTTCTATGCAAAGGGTAAGTTGGCTGGTGCTGAAGAATGCTTGTTGCTCTCAAGTCTCTCCCACAAAAATGGGGAAGCTTCAGATTTCTGGAGCAGGCTAAGATTTGTCTGAAGTTCTAGTCCAATTAACAGAAAGAAAGAAAGTTTTGTGTTGTTATATAAAAATGATGTGTTAAGTGAATTTAAGGTACAGAGTAGGAAGAGTGGGAGGAAGTGTAGTCTATACAGAATATAAAAAAGGAACAGTAGCTCAAGACATCCTTTCATGGCTGTGTTAACATCTGAATCATCAAGGGAGCTGTTATTAAACAAGGGTTCCATAACCGTCTTTGGTGTTTTTTCTAACAGCTACAGTTCCCATTTGACTGCTCAGTCGAGCTCTTAAAAACAAGTGGAAATATTGAGAATCCTTTTGATGTATAAATGCTGGCCCTGGTGTATAATTGGAGCCCTTGATTAACATTGCTAGTTGGGTGTAAAGTAAAATCACTTTGAAAGGGGTGTATGCATGTGCGCGCACATGTGTGCATATGAGAAGGCGGTCATACACACGATCCGAATTGCCTCGGGGGGGGGAATGCTGGGAGCCTCTATGCACATGATCTCCCTCCCCCATTGGCTCTGTGGCTCACTGCAGCACACAAGCAGCTTTGCAGTGAGTGGCAGAAGCGGGAGCCAGAGGAGGAAGTTTTCCGGCATCCTTCAATCACTGCACCAGGAGCCCGGTGCATTGAGGGATCCTCCCTTAGCATGGCAGTCTTGCTGCCCAGCTCACTGTATGCTCAGGCTACGTGCAGCCCAAGCATACACATGACCCTGGCACTGGGGTTAAGGGGATGCTCATGCCCTTAACCCTAGCTAAAGGCTGGGGCAAAAGTTAGGGTTAGGCAGGGTGAGAGCACCAAGATCGAGAGCGGTCCCGGCACTTCACACAAGCAGCCTAACCTAGGCTGGACTGCCATAGCCTGAGTTAGGCTACTCATGAGAATAGCTTCCATGAGTTACCTATGGGCCTTTGTCCATAGGCAACTCCCCAATAGCCCCCCACCCCAATACTATCCTTACCCCCCCCAGCTCTCCCCCGCCCAGACTTACTCTGAGAACCCTCAGACAACAATCTTGAGTCCTGAGAGATGTTTTGTTTTGTTTTTTTAAAGAAAAGGCTTGGAAAGAAATTGAACAGGTGAAGCATGCCTACTAGGGATGTGCACAAATCATTTTTTTCCAATTTGATTTGTGCCCAAATCAAATCACCCCTGATTTGTTTTGTGTCCGAAAATGTCCCCCTGAATCAACCAGATTCGATTTGGATTGGATTCAGATCTGGATCGATTCGGACAACTTATAGAGATTCTAGGGGCACCAAATATGAATGGTGGGTAGGGCTCCATGGGTGCCACCTACCATCCAAATTCCAAGGCAGTGGGGCACTCGGTTGATGTTTAATGATTTTTTAAAATGTTTTTTACTGATTTTGTATATTTCTGCCATAGGGCAAAATGGGGATTTGAAGTCGCCTTATCCTAACCCTCAGCGGCAGAGCGGGACCACTGGCAGCCCGTGTGCGGCCTCAGTGGCTGCCCCGCTGACCCCACCCCTTGCATCTGACGTCAGATGTGGGGCTAGCCATGCCCCCTGCGTCTGATGTCAGACACAGGGGGTGGGGGTCTGGCTCCCGAACGGAGCCTTGAGGCTCCATTTGGGAGTTGGAGTTTAACTCTAACCCCTTCGGGAGTTAAACTAAGGCTGCCACTGCTTTTGCAGCGCAGCCAGGAGCGGCTCTTGCCTGCAGGGAAGAGCCGCTCCTGGCTGCTCTGTGAACGCAGCGCCGGCCTTTTAACTCCTGAAGGGGTGTGGAGCCCCTTCAGGAGCTATTTAGGCTGGTGCTGCGAACGCAGCGCCAGCCTTAATTTAGCTCCTGAAGGGGCCTTGCGGTCCCCGCTTGGGAGCTAAACTAGCACCCCCACGTCTGACGTCAGACACGGGGGGCGTGTCGTGGCTGTGAAGTGCGGCCCCTGATTGGGCACGGCCTGGGTTCTTTAAACCTATTCGCCCAATGATAGCTCCACCCCGCTAACCCTAACATGGATCCTCAGCTTTCATAAAATAAAAAAAAGCTAAGCTCTAGCCCTTGTAGAAGTGGAGTTATGGAGCAAAATATGTGGTCACTATTTTTTAAATGTTTGGATTATTTGGTGTATAGCATTTTCTCATAATGACTCCCTATGAGGATTCATTGCATACTTTCATTTCTTCTGTTCATTTTGACTGTCATTGGACAGTGCCAACTGCCAACTACAAACCCACCCACCCATACACACAGGGGTGCTCAGTATATATATATTTTTAGGAAGTTTTGAGGTGTTTAGATTCTTTGGTGTCTTCATTACATACCTTCATTTCTTCTATTCATTTTGACCTCACTGCTTTGCAGGTCTTTGCTTTGGGGAATTAGTGCCATCCCATGTGCCAATAACCTCCCAATCTGCAATCCACTGGTTACTCAGTGTATATTTTAGGAATTTTTGAGGTTCTTAGACTCTTTGGTGTGTAGCGAATCCTCAAAGGGATTCATTATGAGGAAAGGTTATTAGACACCAAAGAGTCTAAACACTTGAAAAAATTCCTAGAACTTAAACTGAGTAGTACCCCACGGGGGGGGGGGCGTAGTTGACATATGACAGTTGGCACTGTCCAAAGACAGGCAAGATGAATAGAAGAAATGAAGGTGTGTAGTGAATCCTCATAGGGATTCATTGAGGAAAAGTTATAAATACACCAAAGAATCCAAACACTTGAAAAACAGTGACCACACATTTTGCTCCATAACTCCACCTCTACAAGGCCTCCCCTGCTAACTTGGCAAAGAGGCACCTTTTAACATGGTGATTCTCTTTATTTACCAGGGGGAGAGTAACTGGCCCTCTCCACCCCCAGCACAGTACCTCCAGTGACTGTGGCTGGTGTCTGTCTTGTGTTTCTTTTTATATTGTGAGCTCTTTGGGGACAAGGATACATCTTATTTATTTTGTTTATTTATTATTCCTCTGTGTAAACCACCCTGCGCCATTTTTGGAAGGGCAGTATAGAAATCGAATGAATGAATGAATGAATGAATAAAATAAAGCTTAGCTTTTTTTTTTTTTTTTTTAAATGAAAGCTGGGAATCTGGGGGAAATGATAGGAGGAATCAATATCTCGAAGCAATTCCTATCAAATCTGGCATGATTCGATTTGGTCTGAATCTAGCCAATGGACCTCAGGGGCTATTTGTTCTGCCTCCTGGTCGCCCAAATCAGCTAGATTCAGGTACAAATCAATTGGTACCCCAATCAATTTGAACACCCCTATGCCTACCCTCCCTGCCAGTCTGCCTACCTCTCCCCAAGGGGAAAGCCTCTATTTGAGAATGGAGAGGGGGCTTTCTAGAGAAAGTCTCTTATTAACTGAAAATGAAATGTCATTTCCTCTTAGAGAGCATAGGATTTGTAGGTTCCTTGGCCTCCTGACCAGGAGAAACCACCAACCCTCCCTGGCCTCAGAGGTACTTTGTGTGGGAAGTGGGTGAGGGACTGTGGGATGGCTGGCTAGTGGCGGTGGCAAGGGAAGAACCCAAATTTGAACCCAAATTCAAAGGGATCTCAATTTCCTGTCTTGAAACACTGCTTTTCACTGGGGGAGTTCCTATTTCAACCTCGCTGAATTCACTTCATTACTTGTTGAGGTTCTACATTCTACCCCAGTTACATACAGTGGCTGTATGTGCCCTGCTCATGCTTTGGAAATGCTCTATAGGAATGGAAATACTTTGCTGAGGGTCAGTGACAGGTTTCCAGTCTTGCTGCGTGTTCCCAGAGTGCGGAGAGCGGTGTTACCCTTTGACGCAACCGTGTGTACACAGGAAGACTGGAGGAGTTGCATGAGGGCATGAGTATTATTATCTCAATATTGCACTGGGGAGCTTAGGCCGAGAGGGAGTGACTTGCCTAAGACCACCTTGTGAGTATGTGGCAGAACTGAGATTTGAACTCAGAACTTCCAGATTCATAGCTCTTAGCCACTGATACTCTCTGAACCAGTATACTACACCAGTGTGTGCACTCTCTCTCGCTCTCTCCCTCCCTCCCTCAAGTTATCCATTGTATTTCAACTTGTGTGCATATGCGCCTCCATGTCTATGCACCCAGATAATCCCACTACCATCTTGGTTCTCTTTCTGCATCGAATGCAGCTGACTCTTACCTACCAAATTCACTCCTCAATAAATGTGTTAAAGACTAACACATTTACTCTTTAACGGATGACAATGTCACAAGGCTCTTGTCCTACGTTTAACTATTGTGAGTGACAAACATCCAGTATCTAGTGGCACAAGCCCATTCATCTAGATTTATTTAGACATTTACAAATCTTAGCTGGCCATCACTTAACACTGAAATAGCACAAAGCATTAACATTGCCAGAGCAATAAAGAAAATTAACTGTCCAATTTCAAATGGGCAGCAAGCACAGATAGTGGGTGAAATGCTATTCCAATTGTAATAATGGTGTCCATCCATTGATCTCTACACAGATAAGTAAAGGAAAAACTGGGAAGTAGAGGGAGGGAGCAAATGGTCAATCAATGCATCCTCCACCCCCAAAACTGCCTAAGATCGATCCTAGTAAACTGCAATTTGTCCTGCAACTGCACTGATAGATAGAGTCCACCAGGTGGCATACTGAAATTAATCACTGCACTGTATGCCGCATTTGACAGTCATTTAACTTGGTGTTTAAATGTTCTGTTATACATTAAAACAACATCCTGGCACCCCACAAGACATTTTTGTGCCCATGCTTTCTGTGCGCTACAAAACACAATTACAATGTTGAGCCATGCACAAAGTGTATGTGCTTTTTCTCAAACCTGCTGCGTAGAAAGATGCAAAGTGAGTATAAAATGGCCCCTTCTGTAAACATAGGATGGAGAACATTTATAGTTACATTGTGTGCATTATCATCTTAATCATCTCCCAAGATTGATTGATTGATTGATTGATTGGTTTACACAGAGAAATAATAAATAAATAAGATGGATCCCTGTCCCCAAAGGACTCACAATATAACAAACAAACAAGCCTTTTTATGCTTTAAGGACTTGATCATCAGATAATAGATGTTGTGATGCAGACAGGTAACCGACACAGAGCTTTTGGAGCTTTTTTGGCTCTGAAGTGATGAAGCCACCACTGAGTGATAGAAAGTGGAATGGTATGACTTGTCAATACCTTATCATCACAATCAAGAATTCCTTTGAGGGACCTGCTTCTGCGACCACTTCTGCAAAGGAGGGCTGTTATACCTCAGGTTTGGCTGTGCACAACAACCAGAATTCAGCCCATGTTGTGATGTGACCGAAGGGGCATGGCTGATCAGTGATATCCCAAGCTCGATCTAGTTTGTGAAAATGCCATTTGGGCCATGAGAGGTTTAGTACAACCCCAGGTAGCAATCGAAGCTAGGACATGTACTGCCAAGCAGAGAGACTACAGTGTAGTAGAGAGCGTTCCTTAGTCTGATACCCTGTCTATATGCAAGGGGCTTTGAATACCATGTGCAGACCAATCGTATGATGCATTCTGGGACAATGGCCTACCTACCAGCACAGATCAGTGTCATAGATGGAGAAGAGGACATTCTTTGAGCCCCATGTGCAGTGTTCACAGGTCAGACAACCACGTGGCTTTTGGGCTTGTTCACCAAGCACAGCCAGAGTCAAGCCATGTTACCAAACCATTAGCGCGCTGGGCTGATGTTCTATGCCTGGGTACATTGCACTTAGTGGGAGAGGGGCAGGAGCGTGCCAGCCACTCAGGTCCCCTGGCATGAAAGCACTCTGTAGCCATCTCCCCTGCTGTCTCTAGGCTCAGTGTTTGTCTGCAGAAGCAGGTACTGAACCACCCAGTGTTCCAAACCACAGGACAAAATTCTCTCTGGCTTCAGCCCCTGCCTCAGCAGACAAGCACCGAACACAGGGAGTCATGAGATGGAGCATCTTGGCACCAAGGTGTGTGGCTAACTGGCACACGCCCATTTCTCCTGTACCTATGTGTAGGTACAGAATACTGGCATTGAACTGGTCATATAAATGGGAGTCAGGAGGTCATGACTGTGATCTCACCACCTGTCTATGACACATCAGAGAAGTGATTGTGACTGAGATCCAATCTCTAAACATTAATGCATTCTGTTTTCTTACTTGGAGAAACAGCAGCCACTCCTTCCCATCCCACTTTTAATTCATTCATTCATTCATTCATTCATTCATCACATTTATATACCGCCCAAACTTCCGTCTCTGGGCGGTTAACATAAAACAATTAAAACACATTAAAACCAACAAATGTTAAAAGGCTGAGAAAGCTTGGTTAAAAAGATAGGGTTTTAGATGTTTTTTTAAAAAATTGCCAGAGATGGGGAGGATCGTATCTTAGTGGGGAGCACATTCCACAATCTCGGGGCAGCAACCTAGAAGGCCCGTCTCTGCGTAGCCACCAGACGAGTTGGTGGTAACTGGAGATGGACCTCCTCAGATGACCTCAATGGGTGGTGGGGCTCATCGTGAAGAAGGCGCTCTCTTATATACCCTTAAATATTCTACTGCTGAGGTATGAATTGTTCTGTTCTCCAGTTACTAGGAATGTAGCGTTTTGGAACCCATTGTGATTCATGCCTCTGCGTGGAAAGAAAGAGGAGGGGAAAACGTCAACAAATTAGCATGTAGCATAGCCATTTCTATTAACTGCAGGCTACCATGATTAATGTTATTTGTATAAAAGCATTTAACCAACATCGGAGCACTGACTGAGTGCCAGAATTTATTTTTTTTTAAGCAAGAAACTATTATTGGTAGTTATACTGACTGACAGCAAAATGATACTGGACACATAATCTATGGATAAAATAGCAATGAATGGATGGATTCACGAGTGAAAAGATGAGGCACAACTAAGCTTGCTTAAGTTAGCGTTAACATTACTTAATGCCTCAAAGGATATCCAACATATATATAAATTATGTAGTCTGTTTTACCAAGCTCCCCCATGGCATTATCACACACCCCTAATTTTCTAAAATGTGCTTATCTTAAGCTCATCGTTTACCAGCGTGTCAAACAGAAGTGCAGGGAGGCCGGCAACAGCCCGTGTGCATCCCCTGGCCCCGTCTCCCAGGTCTGATGTCAGATGCAGAGGGCAGCTAGTCTCCTTCCCAAACAGGGCCACACGGCCCCATTTGGAACCAATATCGGCCTGCGCTGCATTGGGCAGCGCAGACCAGAGCAACTCTCCCTGCCTCAAAGGCCGGGAGGGCCATTCTGGCCATGCTGCCAACCCTGCGCAACCCTGTTTGGGAGGGAGATCGATCAGCCCCACTGCACTGGCAGTGAGACCAGGAGCAGCTCTCCCAGCTTTTCAGGCAGGGAGAGTCACTCCGGCCATGTTGCCAATGCCGCACAGGCCGATGTGGGTTCCAAATGGGGCCACGCAGCCCTGTTTGGGACCGAAATAACGCCCCCTGCATCTGATGTCAGACGTGGGGGCATGCCTGGAGCCACGCCTGTGGCCCCTGATTGGTCCTGGCCCGGGTTCTTTGAACCCGTTCGCCCAATGGCTCTGCCCCTGATGTCACAGAACAGCATCCCTGTTTTTATGATGTCTCCTGGGGGCTCGTAGAGCTCTCTGACAATCTGAACATGTTCTGAACCACTGAAAGATAGATTGTGGGCATGGTTGCCTCTGGTAATATGAAATGCAGAAATTATATAGTGCGCAGGACCAGCATTATGCCCATGTCAGAGGCTGGCTGGAGAGACAGTGTTGACCAGGTTCTTCCCAGATGATTCCACTTACTTCTCCCATCTGGATTTTGCGTTCCTACATTACCAGGGGAGTGGAGACAGCAGCAGCTATGCTACTCCCCCATTAGGAAACATCCCTCAGGTTGTTTATTATTGTGTAGATTGTAAACAACTGTGCATATCATATGTTTGATGGTGAGCATTTATGCAGCAGTCAGACCTGCACAGATTTTATCCCATGAAGCTATGCATGTGGTGGCCCACTTAAGTTTCAGTAGGTTCTAGTTTTTGCTGCCTGCCTGAGCCTGCAGGAACAGAGATGGCTGTCAAATTCTTGGTAGGCCCCATACAATCCATACAAGGATTGCTATTGTCTTGGTTGTGCAGGCCTGATTAAGTCTCATTAATGATTATATTTTTAAATGCCTGTATAAGTCTTCACACACCTGAGGGTGAGTTTAAGTACCATTTGTGTTTGCAGTTCTCCTGCATAATCTGCCTGATCAGATAGAAAGGAGGTGCTGAAAAGGAAAGTTTTGAAGTGTTTCTTTCACAGCTGGCAAAGGACACACTCTGATACTGCTGTTCATATCGAAATCTATAACAACTCAGGCTCATGAAAGACATATGATCAAATCATTTCTGCCATGGTGTTATTTTGCTTTCTGGGGCTCCCTGAAAAGCACGTCTTTCAAACCAGCATCATTAGCTAGCTTTCCCTCATGAGCTTTGCTGAGCACATCCATTTAACTTGAAAGTTGACACAACTCATTCTTTTCCTTTTCAGTTGGTTCCCAGCTGTCATGAATTCCATTCCTCCCCAAAGCACTGAACTTTCTAAGAACCCCCTCCAGCGGTATCAGTTTTAGAACGATGTGAGAAGAAATAGGGCGAGCAACAGAATATTGAGAAAGTGTGTGCGTGTGGAGTTGGTGCTATTCCATTTACAAACCTCCTGAGTGAAATCTTTCCCTGATTTTTAATGAAGATTACTTGGTACCTGCAAGTACGTAATCGTTTCAACTCATGTCATTTATTTGGCTTGGAGGTAATTCTCAGATCAGCAGTTCTTGATATCTTGACAAGAGTGAACACTTTTCCCTTCTAACCAAACAGAAGTGGAGAGAAGTATCTCTTTTCAAAAAGGTTTTAAAAATCAAAAAAGGTGGCATTGTTTCAGAACTTGCAAGGACTAGCTACATGGTTTGATGAGGCCAAGTTCAAAAATAGATTTGAAACAGATATTTGTGTCAGCCTGCAGGAGGTGAAATATGGGTCATGACAACACTAACAACAAAAGGAATAAAGCAACATGCTGAGAAATTAGAGTTATGCTGAATAAAGCAAGATATTTGCTTTAATTCAGCCATTGAGCATTCTGATGGCTTATTTGTAACAGGAAGCTCCACTGAGCACTGAAATTGTAGAATGGAAATTGATTGATTGATTGATTGATTAAGTGCCGTCAAGTCGGTGTCGACTCTTAGCGACTACATAGACATAATCAATTCAATCGAAGGCTTTTCTGTAGTCAATAAAGCACATATTGACTTCTTTCTGGTATTCTTTGGTTTTCTCCATTATCCAGCATGCATCAGCAATTATGTCTCTTGTTCCTCGGCCGTTTCTGAAACCAGCTTGAACATCCAGAATTTCCCTTTCCATGTAGGGCTCTAATCTGCATTGGATGATCCTGAGCATTTTTTGCTAGCATGTGAAATTAAGGATATTGTGCGATGGTTTGTGCAATCTGTTAAGTCTCCTTGCTTTTGTATGGGTATGTAGCCTGACCTCTTCCAATCTACATAAGAACATAAGAACAGTCCTGCTGGATCAGGCCCAAGGCCCATCTAGTCCAGCTTCCTGTTTCACACAGTGGCCCACCGGATGCCACTGGAAGCCACAGGCAGGAGTTGAGGGCATGCCCTCTCTCCTGCTGTTACTCCCCTGCAACTGGTACCCAGAGGCATCCTGCCTTTGAGGCTGGAGGTGGCCAACTAGTAGCTGAGGCTGGAGGTGGCCAACTAGTAGTCCAACTAGTAGCTGATGATAGACCTCTCCTCCATGAAGTTATCCAAACCCCTCTTAAAGCCATCCAGGTTGGTTGTCACTTCATCTCGTAGCAGAGAATTCCACAAGTTGATTATGCGTTGTGTGAAAAAGTACTTCCCTTTGTTGGTCCTAGATTTCCTGGAAATAAATTTCATGGGATAACCCCTGGTTCTAGTGTTATGTGAGAGGGAGAAGAATTTCTCTCTGTCCACTTTCTCCATACCGTGCATGATTTTATAGACCTCTAACATGTCTCCCCGCTATCGTCTTTTTTCTAGACTAAATGGCCCCAGGTGTTGTAGCCATGCCTCATAAGAAAGGTGCTCTAGGCCCCTGATCATCATGGCTGCCCTCTTCTGTACCTTTTCCAGTTCTACAATGTCCTTTTTGAGATGTGGTGACCAGAATTGTACACAGTACTCCAGGTGTGGCCACACCATAGTTTTGTATAAGGGCATTATAATATTAGCCAATTTATTTTCAATCCCCTTCCTAATGATCCCTAGCATGGAATTGGCCTTTTTCACAGCTGCCGCACATTGAGTTGACACTTTCAACGAGCTGTCCACCACAACTCCAAGATCCCTCTCCTGGTCAGTCACCGACAGCTCAGATCCCATCAGTGTATACCTGAAGGTGGGGTTTTTCGTCCCAGTGCGCATCACCTTACACTTGCTAACATTGAACCACATTTGCCACTTTGCCACCCACACTCCCAGTTTGGAGAGATCCTGTTGGAGCTCCTCACAATCCGTTTTGGATTTCACTACTCGAAAGAATTTGGTATCATCTGCAAATTTGGCCACCTTGCTGCTTACCCCTGCTTCTAGATCATTTATGAATAAATTAAAAAGCACCGGTCCCAGTACAGATCCCTGGGGGACCCCACTTCTTACTTCCCTCCATTGTGAAAACTCTCCATTTATAACTACCCTCTGTTTCCTGTCTTTCAACCAGTCAGCAATCCACATGTGTACTTGTCCCCTTATCCCATGACTGCTAAGATTGCTCAGGAATCTTTGATGAGGAACTTTGTCAAAAGCTTTTTGGAAGTCCAGCTATACTATGTTGACTGGATCACCTTGATCCACACACTTGCTGACACTCTCAAAGAACTCCAAAAGGTATGTGAGGCAAGATTTACCTTTGCAGAAGCCATGCTGGTTCTCTCCCAGCAGGGCCTGTTCTTTTATGTACTTTACAATTTTATCCTTGAGGATACTTTCCATCAATTTGCCTGGAACGGACGTTAAGCTAATCGGCCTGTAATTTCCCAGACCACCCCTGGATCCCTTTTTGAAAATCAGTGTTATATTTGCTACTTTCCAGTCTTCCGCTACAGAGTACGATCACAGGGATAAGTTATATATTTTAGCAAGGAGGTCGGCAATTTGACATTTGAGCTCTTCGAGCACTCTTGGATGAATGCCATCTGGCCCTGGCAATTTGCTAGTTTTCAGTTTTTCCAGACAGTTTAGAACATCATCTCTTGTCACTTTTATGTGACTCAGTTCTTTAGCCTCCATCCCTGAAAAGACTGGTTCAGGAACAGGTATATGCTCAGTATACTCTGCCATGAAGATGGACGCAAAGAACTCATTTACCTTCTCTGCAACCTCCATATCCTCCTTAATAATCCCTTTCACTCCCTCATTGTCTAATGGTCCAACTGCCTCCCTGGCGGGTTTCCTGCTTCTGATGTATTTAAAGAAGTTTTTGTTATTCCCCTTGATACTTTTAGCTAAATGTTCCTCAAACTCTCTTTTTGCCTCCCTTATTGTCAACTTGCATTTCTTTTGCCAGAGTTTGTTTTCCTTTCTGTTCTCTTCATTTGGATAGGCCTTCCCATTTCAGAAGGAAGTCTTCTTCCCTTTTATGGCTTCCTTGAGAGTACCTGTTAGCCATGCTGGCATCCTCCTGGACTTAGTGATACCTTTCCTCCTTTTGGGTATACAATCTAACTGGGCTTCGAGTATTGTGGTTTTGAGTAAACTCCATGCATTCTGGAGCAAAATGACTCTCCTGATTTTCCCTTTCAGCTTTCTTTTCACCATACTCATTTTGGAGAAGCTTCCTCTTCTGAAATTCAAAATATCTGTGTTAGACTTCCTTGGAGTTTCTTTCCCCGCATGTATGCTAAATTTGATCACACTATGGTCACTGTTTCCTAAAGGGTTGATGACACTGACATCATGCAGCAGGTCCTGGGTGCCACTCAGAATTAAGTCCAAGGTCACCTTCTCTCTGTTTGGTTCCAAAACCAACTGTTCTAGGACACAGTCATTTAGCGTATATAGAAATTTCACCTCTCTGTCATTACCTGACTATGAATTAACCCAGTCTATGTGTGGGTAATTGAAGTCACCCATTATTACAGCCCTGCCTCTCCTTGATGCCTCCCTGATTTCCTGCTGCAACTCCCAGTCACTGTCAGTGTTTTGATCCGGAGGGCGATAGCACATCCCCAGTAGCACATTTCCTTTCAGGCCTTGTATTGTCACCCACAGGGTTTCTATGAAGGACTCCAGTCCACCTAGGTTTTCTAGCTTGTTAGATTCTATGCCTTCTTTAGCATACAGTGCTAGTCTACCTCCAAGGCACCCCTCCCTGTCCTTTCTATAGAGTTTATATCCAGGGATAACAGTGTCCCACTGGTTCTCACAGTTCCACCATGTCTCTGTTATGCCCACTATATCTATTTCTGTGTTAGCAACCAAGCACTCCAGCTCACCCATCTTGGCCCGGAAGCTTCTGGCATTGTCACATTAGCACCTATACCCTGAATATCTCACCTGCTGCATGCTATCTTTTACCAGCTGGCACAGGGCAGCTTCTTTCTGCACTTTATGTGGTTCTGCTCTGTCCCCTTCTGTTTTATCTGAATCCTTTGCACCCTCACCCTTTAAAGGATGGCATTTGCCGAACAGGATACTGCCCAGCTCCTGTCGGCTATTCCCCGGGCATCATTTTAAAAGCTCCTTTGCAACTTTTTTGATTTTCAGCACCAGCAGTCTGGTTCCATCTTGGTTCAAGTGCAGCCCATGCCTTTTGTACAGGCCCTGCTTGCCCCAAAATGTATCTCAGTGCCTAACAAATCTAAACCCCTCCTCCCGGCACCAACATCTCATTCATGCATTGAAACCCCTCAGCTCTGCCTGTCTCACTGTACCTGCACGTGGAACAGGTAGCATTTCTGAGAATGCTACCTTGGGAGTCCTGGACTTCAACACTGTTGGCCACTGTGTTGTTCTCCAAATATGCTGGCATGGTTTGGTTAGAGCCTTGACTGATTCTTCTTCTGTTGCCTGCCATATTTCTGTAGCTATTCCATCAATTCCTGTAACTTTCCAACTTGGTAATGACTGGAATGCTGATCTAACTTCATCTTCCTGTATTAGAGTTTCTTGCAAGTAGGGAATATCTTCTAGAGCAGGGATTCTCAACGTTGGGTCCCCAGATGTTATTGGACTCGGACTCCCATAATCTCCAGCCCCAGTGGTCTTTGGTTGGGGATTATGGGAGTTGAAGTCCAATAACATCTGGGGACCCAACGTTGAGAATCCCTGTTCTAGAGTATCTTGGTCGTTGACATCCCTGCTGTACAGATTTTCAGTATACTCCTTCCATCTCTGTTTGATCTTCTCTGAGTCAGTTACTGTCTGTCCTTTGGCATCCCTTAACATACCAATTTGAGGTTGGAACCTCCCTCTGAGTTCAGAGATCCTTTGGAAAACTTGCCTTGTTTTTCCATCTCTATTTTCATCCTCAAGGTCTTTACAGATGTCATTGTAGTATTGCTCCTTGTCTCTTCTAACAACTTTCTGAAATTCCCTATTATGTTCCTTCCTGAGGTCTTTATCTTTCTTGACTTTGGCTTCACTCCTCTTCTTGGCAATTTCCACCATCTGTTCTGACATCCATTTTGCTTTCTTCTGTTTCTTGGTCTTTGGCAGTCTCTTTTCACATTTGTCCTTTACAACTTCTTTGATTTCATTCCACAGTTCCTCTGGTTCCCTATCAGTGAGGTTCAGAACTTCAAAGCGGTTCCTGATGTTCTCCTTGAAAATGGTGGGTACATTCTCAAGATCATATCATGGAAGCTGGATAGATTTTTTTTCTGCTTTAGCTTGACTTCGAACTTGCACATGAGCAGTTTGCGATCGGTTCCACAATCGGCCCCAGGCCATATATTTGCTGTTATAACTGAGCTCTTCCACCTCCTTGCACCAATAATGTAATCAACTTGATTTCTGTGTACTCCATCTGGTGATGTCCATGTGTATAGGCTTTGGTTGTTTGAAGAATGTGTTAGCAATACAGAGATCATTGGCTTGGCAGAAACTAAGAAGTCGTTCTCCTGCTTCATTTTTGTTTCCTAGGCCATATAGGCCGACTGTGTTTTCCTCCTTACCTTTTCCAACTTTGGCATTCCAGTCTCCAACCATGAGCATCACAACCTGCTTGCATGTTCTGTCAATTTCAGACTGAACTTGAGCATAAAACTCATCAACTTCCTCTTCTTCTGCATCGGTCATTGGGGCATAGATTTGAAGAACTGTCATGTTAAAGGGTTGTCCATGAAATCTAATTGATAATAGTAGGTCACTGACAACATTGTACCCAAGTACTGTCATTGCTATTTCCTTCCTGACTATGAAAGCAACACCGTTCCTTCTTTGGTTTTCATGTCCTGAGTAGTAAACGGTATGATTTTCAGACTGAAAATGTCCCATTCCAGTCCATTTTAATTTACTGGTGCCCAAGATATCAATCTGTAGTTGATTCAGTTCATCTTTCACTGTGTCAAGCTTTCCCATATTCATGCTTCTTACTTTCCCCGTTCCCATTGTAATTCTGTCTTTGCAGCTTTGGATTTTCTTTTCCCGCATGGCAACATCAGCTGCTAGATGTCCAAAAGGCTTTCGTCTAACCATGTCATAAACACCATCAGTACTCTGAGAGATCCTCAGCTCTTCCTCAGTAACATGCTGAGTGCCATCCTACCTGAGGGGCCCATCATCTGGCACTACATTGACAATCATTCAATTTTGTCTATGTTAGAAGTGAAGGACTATACACTATTTCTTGTCTCAATGACACAGGAGGACAGACTAGTGAGTCAGAGGGCTAGAGGGTCAAGACATTGGTCATCCCTTCTCTACTGCTCTGACACTATCCCTTTGAAATGTAGATTGCTAATCTCAGGGACTTCCTTCCTTCCAGCCACTTCCTTCCTCTTCCCTTCTCTTCCCTTCCTTCTACCTTGCAACATGCAAGCTCCTCTCCCTGCATCATGTGTGCAGAGATGCAGAATCCATCTGCATCCAGCTAGATAGATAGATTAGAGATCCCATCTCCTCACTTTCCTATCTAGAATGGAGTTCTCTAATAAATGCCACTTATATTGATTTGAAACTATGAACTGGCTCCAAGTTTCTTTACTCTCAGCATACACGCATGCCTAACTAAATTCTGCTGTGTTGTGCCTCTGTGCACTCTGCTATAATGAAAAAGGCTTTCTCTTAGCAGAGAGAATCCCCAACAGTCTATCCATGTGGTTTTCTTGGTAAAATATAAGAGTGGTTTAACATTGCCTTCTCCCGCACAGTATGAAATGATGCCTTTGTTGTTGTCACTGAAGTGATCATCTGCCTCCAGCACCTTCCTATATTTCTGCTGCCCAATATAGGTGCCTGCTTGCTTTAGCTGGGCAGCTGGGATGACCTTTACACTTTGGGTGACCCTACGGGGAGTATACCTCCTGGCCTACTTTGCTCATCCCTCCCAGGAGCACCTTCCCCCCACCATGATGAGGCAGCATAGCAGAATTTGGGGGGGGGGAGAATGGAAATAGCAGCATGAAATCCAACAGTTTTTGGTCATGATAGGTAAACAAGACCTCTAAATATAAAAGAAGCATGCTTTTGAATATTAGGTGCTGTGGGGGAAACCATCAAAGAGATGCCCTGTTTATGAGCTTCCAGCCGACTGCTGATGGAAACAGAATGCTAGATAGGCATACCTGGTCTGTTGTGGTATGGCAGTTCTTATATTCTTTTGTTCTGTGCTGTACTGCCAGACACTGTGATCTTAACAGCATCTGGGTTACTAGTTCCTTTGTGTCATGTCCTTTCTAATCCCTACCTTTTTGTATGTGTGGCATATAGGTACATTTCCAAAGAGGGCAAATTGCCATTGCTCTGGATAAGTCAGGAAGATACTTGTAGATACTGAGTGATGGCTTTTCAGGCCTCCTTATCTTGTTAATGTAGGTAACTAGAATAAATTTATCTCAGCTATATAGATTTCTTAGACCATTGGTACCAACTTCAGAGGTCAGTTTATGCTGCCTTACTTTTCCCGATGTGTTCTCCCTAATCAGTAGAATGAATTGTTGGGGTTTCTATGGGTTAATCTGCAGGGCTATATGCACCCACAGAATAATAAGATTTTAGCCTCAAATATTTATGGCCTACCCTTCATTTTGGTTCTTTCCCCCATTATCCTCAGGCCCCTCATAACCTTAATCTGGCCCTGGATGTGAGGGAATCTTTCTAGTGGCAAATAAGTGTTTGTATCATTGTATGCATGGTGATCAGTACATGGGGTGGGGGGGTGGGGGAAATCCATGTTGCTTTGAAATCAGTAAAGGGTCCTATAAGTAGATGGCAATGAGAAACCTCTTGCTCATTTTTCCTGAAAGATGCCCTTGAGTGAAGCAAGCAACATGACTTGGAGTTAAGAACAATTAACAAATTTAATCTGCTGTGTGGGTAGAGAAGTGTGACAGAGCAAAAGTAGGAGTTTCAGCTGTCACATGAAAATGCAGAATTAGCTCAGGATATTAAAACCAGGCCCGTATTTGCCATCCATTTTTATTTGTTAGCTCTCCTTGAAATGACTTTTAAAACCTGGAGACCTAAGCAGATTCTCTTGGGGATATATAACTGTAGCACTGGATATGGGCAAAATAAGTTATATTGAACCTTAGAAATGATTGCTTGATTTGACCATTATTTATTGCTTGGGTAATGTACAGAAACAGTAAAATGGCAAAGCACAACTTGCCATCTGTGCTGCATTATGCCATATAGAAGAACAATTTTTCATTCGAAATGGTAGTAGCCCTGAAGGCCTTCTTGCCTGGATATTGTACACTACCACAGGAGATGATATAGTATAAACGTGGTGCCTATAAATCTGATTCTTACACTCCTGAAAGCCAGAATGATCCAGCTCTCATTTCCCACCAATCTTGCCTTCTGTGGTGGATGCTAGTCCAGGTATTTTTTCTGTTTCTTTCAAATGGAAAGCAAGAACAGTACTGCTTGACATTCAGATAAATCGGTCAACACAGAGAATCACAGAACTGTAGGACTAGAAATTATCTCAGCCTTCCCTGCAATGTTCCCTTATCTCAAATTAATGTCCATTTATAGCCTAAGTGACCCATCTAAGATTGAAGAGATGTCTGATTACTCCACTTCAGTTTACAGTACAATAAAAAGAACATAGATGGAAATTATCTATTGGATGCTGCCATCAAGCTTGTCACATCTGGACAGAGTGAATTTCTTCTGTGTGCCCTTTATTGTCTGAGCCCATGCTACCTTTGTTAATCCAAAATACAAATATGCCTCCTTTTACATATGTTTTGTGTTTATTCAAGTCTGGACTGAATACACAACAGATGAGGTGATAAAACTGCCAGCTGCGGCTGCTGAATTCAACCCAGGGGTCCCATGGCTCTGGTTCCCAGATCCCTCCACTACCAGGGCCTTGTGTTCAGGGGGATGAATTACAGATCCTTCTTACTGGGACATTCACAGCACAGACCACAGTTCACAGGGATGGGGAAGTCCGGTGACTTCAGAGGGCCCATCTAATGCCATTGGCTGATATAAACCATAGCATCCATTTCACCTCCGCCTGGGGAACTTGGTGCTAAAAGAGTCCCCTACATTGTCCACCTGGGACAGACTTCTGCCCAAGGTACAAACCGGACTGCACTTGGCTCTGCCATTTCAGACTGTAGTTGGTAGTGACTGTATGACCCAATTTGCATGTAATGGGGAATCGTGAGTCCAATGGACCTGTGGCTCTGCTCCCCATCGCCTGTCTTCCCATCCAAATTTGGACATCATGGAAAGTTCCCTCTCTTCAGTCAGTGAGACTGCAGAGAGGAGGGGAAGCCTGGGCTTCCTTCTTGATTGAAAGACAGACCCAGCAGCCTATAGCAGCCAGAGCAAGGGAAGAGCAAGGCTGCGAAAGAGCCAGACTGCAGTGCTGGGTTTGGACGTAACGCTGGTACCGCAGACCAGAAGTCCAGGCAGCAAAACTCACTACAAACTGAAGGTACAAATCGGAGTCTGGGGAGGGAAGCCATGGGTCCATTTTCTGGTAAAACATTGGTTGCCTACATTCATGTTACATGCAAATGCAGCCTATGTTTGTCACTTTAAAAACTAAAAAGCACTTAGAAAGCTAGCATGTCAGGGGGAAATTCTATCTTAGAACCTTTCCCCCTTACACCCACTAGTTACACACACAAAACACACACAGACACAGAGACGTTTTTTAAATAGGGGGCAGCAGTCAATTATCCTACTGTAGAGATTTAAATACAGTAAATCCTGAATGTTCAGTTAAGACTGACAATTAGTTAAAGTGTGTATGGAATACATGGACTATAGTTGAATGTCGTACATTTATTTGAAGATTAAGTGAAGGGAAACAGTACACATATATTATTCCTAGCTGGAATTCATTCATACAATACAGGAATGTAAAATATAATGACAATGTATCAGCTGAAATTTCACACCTTTAATTGGCCCTTTAATACTTTCTTTTTCTTCCTTTTAGTCAGCAAATTTTGGCTTATTACAGAAAATTGGTGTGATTTGGGATTATCTATTTAAACATGTTTTAGTGCTTTGTATTGTTATATATTGTTTAAAACAAAAAACAAAAAAAAAACCCTAACATTAAAAGTGTGAATGTCTGCATCTTTCCCCATAGTAAAACATAAAGGACATCACCCAGTTGTCTGAAGTTGCAGAGTCCAGGGATTGTCACCTCATCTGCTCTGTGTATGTGTGTGTGCGTGCATGGGCTTAGAGCCATTCTACACACTGTGCTGAATGAAATGGTAGAGTTGAGACTAGACTACTTCAAACTGCAGGTGGGATGCTAGAATTCTGAATACTTCCCTCAGTAAAAAGCTCCTTTTATGTAACAAAACTAGCACAATAGGCAGAGGTCTAGACCAGTGGTTCCCAAGGTGTGGTCCTCCAGATGTTGCTGAACTACAACCCATCTTCTCCAGCGACAATTTATTGTGACTGGGTATGATGTAGGGGTGTGTAAGCCAGCTTGATCCGAACTGTGGTTTGAATCAAGTCAGCCCAGTTTGGGCACCTCAAGTTCGAACTGGATTGCCCCCGCAAAGTGGGGGCCTGGTCAGAGTTCAAACCAGACTGGCCCCAGTTCTAACAACCAGTTCGCAGGCTGGTTTGGGAGTGTTCCTGTAAAGGGGGAATCGGGCGAGGATTCCCCTTTACAAGTAAAGGGGGCATCCCCTATCTTAAAGGCTGAGGGGGTGAAAGGCAAGAGAAAGGGTACTTTGCATCTTTAGGAGGTAATGGAGGCTGCTATGGAGGCAGCAGAGAGACATCAGATGTGTGGAGAGGTGGCAGCCGGGACTCCTCCAAGCCCCCCACTGGCCTTCCAAATGAGAGCCAGGGCTGACATTGAAGTAGCGAAGGAAGATCTTCCCAAACCTCCCACGAATATTGATACCCTGCTTCTCTCCTCAGAAGCAAGTACCCACACTGTCTGTGTGTAGTGGGGTCGGGGGGAGAGTTTACACAACAGATGAGGCCTGTTCAAGATTTTTAGTATGGTTTATTAATAAACTGTTTCATCCTATATAAAATATCCTTGTGGTGTGGGACAATAAGATTGTTGCCTTAATTTCCTAGCAGATTGCTCTGAATTGCTATGCATTTTCTTCCCTGCTTGGCTATGAGCTTTAAGACTCTGGCAGAGAAAGTTAAAATCTGCATATTTATGGGTGCAATTAAGTACCATTTGCATCAGATGATCAATGCGAAGGGGCTCAGAATCAGTACTTCTTTTTCTACCACAGAATAAATCTATATACCAGGAAACTAGAAGATATTAGCATAGTAATAATCACCATTGTCCACATGTGCTGGTTTGTCCCCAACAATAAGGAAATATAATAAAATGCCTTTGTGCACATGTGAAAACATAGTATTGCCTTGTAAATGAGTGAGCTCTGAATTTCATTCTTAAATCTATAATTCAGGAAACACCATTGCTCCATGGTTCAGGAGTTATTAATTTAAATTAAACATAATAATTATGAACCAATGGGTGATTTATTACTTTCCATTACTAGCAAGAAAAATAGAGCAATATAATCATAGTATACATATTTCACCTTCACCGAAGCATGTGGATTCTATCCCCTTTAAACCTGACTTGTTACTTAACATTCAGTTGTGTTTCATGGAGTCAGTCAGTATATTGACTTTAGTAGCTTGATGTGCTGCCATATGGGTAACTTTCCCTTTTCAGAGCAGATGGAGAGCAAGCATGTCACAGACAAAATGTGTTTGGTCTCTGGAGGGAGGACTGGGGCTGCTTTGTTCTCAGGCTGCTATGTTTTGCCAGGCCTTCTGCTCAGGTTGGATGTCTTTTTGGTACCTGTTTAATATATGCACATCTCTTGAGTGAACCTGCAAAAGTGAGATAAAACCAAGCTCATCACTGGCCAGCCATTATGGCATGATAATATTTATGCTACCTAGCATTTTAGAGATAGTGAAACATCAAAGTGTGGCATTTTTGTCAGTTGCTACAGAACCGTATCGGTTCTCTTTCCCAAACATCACCATTTTAAAAAAAAAAATCTTGTGTCTATACAATGATGTCACACAAGCCTACATTACTCATTTGAAACTGTTCGTGTTCTTCAGAATATCACACCTGTTTTCTTCTAGCACAGTAGAGGCCAAGCCTCCAGCAGAGTTCAAGGGCATTTGTGGCATGCCACATAGTTTTCTTCAGAAATCTCCTCTGTGGGTTCTGATATTAACTTTACATCTGCCCTCTGCTAACTGGGCAAAGAGGCGTTCTAAGTGGAGAATTATTTTGATATTTAGTAGGGAGAGAGCACTATCTACTGTTTCTTTTTAGATTGTGAGCCATTTGGGGACAGGGAACCATTTTCTTATAATCTTTTTCTATGTAAATCAAGTTGAGAACATTTTTGTTGAAAAGTGTTTGTTTCTTTTTCTTTTTTTTAAGAAAATGCTTGAGGGGAACTCAATAGGTGAAGCATACCCACTCTCCCTGCCAGTCCCCGAGACATAAGCTTTGGGCGGTATAAAAATGTTTTAATAAATAATTTTTTTAAAGTCCCTAAGTATATTTAAAAATCATAGTAAATAAAATATCTGATACCCTGATATCTGATATTTGTGATCAGCTCTTGTTACGTTATGACACTTGACATTTGATTTGACAATGTTTGATATAGGGCATCGAATGCTTTATATCTGACAGATATAAAGGAGAGGAGAGCTGGTCTTGTGGTAGCAAGCATGACTTGTCCCCATAGCTAAGCAGGATCTGCCCTGGTTGCATGTGAATGGGAGACTTGATGTGTGAGCACTGCAAGATATTCCCCTCAGGGGATGAAGCCACTTTGGGAAGAACAGAAGGTTTCAAGTTCCCTCCCTGGCTTCTCCAAGATAGGGCTGAGAGAGATTCCTGCCTGCAACCTTGGAGAAGCCTCTGCCAGTCTGTGAAGACAATACTGAGCTAGATAGACCAATGGTCTGACTCAGTATATGGCAGTTTCCTATGTTCCTATGACAGCCAATGGGAATCTCTGCATCTGACGGGCAGCATAAACTGACTGTTGTATTCTATCTTGCAGTCCTTTATATTTTATTGATTAGAAGTTTGTCCCAGTGGGGATCCTGTAGTGAGTGTGTGTGGGGGGGGTGGGGGGTGAAGTCAGAAAGGAAATGGGAGGGAAAAGATGAGAAAATTGAGTTGTTTGTCCCCAGACAAACCCTAACCCTAACCCTAACCCCAAGAAGACACATACAACAATGTAGTGGGTAAAAAGGGCCACAGCTTTATTGACAAACTATAATAGGATTAGCAGACTGGATAGGGTTAAGCGCACCTCCCCAAGACAGTGCAGGGCCTAGCAATGACCGGGTTTGGACTACCACATCCTCCCTCGTGCCTTGCTTGGGCGACACACCCTGGCTCAGGAAGGCAGCAGGTGGAAAACCTGCTCCCTCCCCTTCACGGTTAACCCCCAAGGGGGCCTGGATCTTTCTAGGTCTTCACACACCCCGACCATGCAGCCGATGGGTATGTGAAGTGCCTGAAGCAGGTTTCATGGTGAATCGTCCTCCCTGGGCTGCACAAACCACAAGGGAGCAAATGACCAATCACCCGTTTTAACTGTCCAAGGGTGCTCACCGATGTTCCATCCCATCTACTTACCACCCATCCCACACTGTCCCTGCCAAGCCGTGACCTAACTAACTAACCCTTAACACTAGGGTAGCAGAATGGAGTAGGTGAAAAAAACCCCAACATGGCCAATGTGTTCTGAGCCAAAAGTTCCTACTCGTCCCCCCAGGAGAATGACCAGCCTCTAGACCCGCTTTGTTCCTAGGGAAGGGAGGGTGGGGGAATCAAACTCTGCACTGAGCATTTGGGGCAGGGAGCCACCTTAGCCCCGCCCCACCAAATACTGAGGCCAAAGCAGGGGCTTCCTGGGGCCCGTGCTAGGGGCTGAGACAAATCGCCCTCACCTCAGCACAGGGCCAGGGGAGGGGGCATTCTGGAATAAAGACTTAGTTAAACATACATAAGATTGCTTTGCATTTATTTAAAAAACATTTGGCAATGAGATTTTGAACCAGCTATGCATGTGAGCCTGCAAAGCTTGTGAAGGTTCTTGCATCTTCCTTTCATTGCATCACTGGGCCTACATTCCTGAACAGCTGAATTCTACTATTGCTACGAGGGATGTGCATGGAACCAGTTTGGAGGCCCTTTATGGGCCTCTAAACCGGTTCGAACGGCAGGTGGTTCTGCTGGTTCGAAGGTGGGAGGGTGCTGCTTTAAAGGTGGGGGAGGGTGCGCTTACCCCTCCCACTGCTCTTCCCCCATTGGCACTCGGTTTTTTTGGAAGTTCATGGGGTGGCAGCGTACCTTCCTGCCGCCCTGTTTGTCCCCGTTTACCAGAACTGAGCAGAAGTATCTGGCGTGCCTGCACACGTGGGCATGGGCACATCAGGCCTGCCACGTGCCTGCCCCCACCATGTTCTTTTCACTGAACTCAAACCTGGTGAAATGACACTGTTTGGGACAGAATGATATTTCAAATAGAGGAACAGAAGATTTGGATTAGGAGACAATTGTCAATAAAACTATGTTTACTTGGTGAAGCTGAACAGTATGGTTAAAACTAGATGTGACATGGGAGTTCATGATTAGAACTCACTGCATCTTCTTCATTTTCAACAAGCAGTGATGAGGAATCATGTTGACCATGGTCACAGCAGAGGAGAAGTGGGGTTTAGCCACTTCCCTATGTCAATTCCCTGACTTGAATCCTTCCACATTCCAAACTACTCTTAGCAATGGAAGGGAACATATACAGGCACAAATTGGCATGGCTAATAGCACGTTTGTGCAGGGCAGCATTTAAGGGGGGTGGGATAGTGCAGGGGAAATGGGTTAAGCTCTTGCTCTCCTGAGCCACAACCTCATCCAAATTATTTCTCCCAGTGGCTACTTTTGAAAAGGTTAAAAAGGTGTGGTGAGTGCCACAACCAGCTTGATCTTTGCAAGATTACAAATTTTCTGGGTGGTTGTTGTTGTTGTTGTTGTTGTTGTGTGTGTGTGTGTGTGTGTGTGTGTGTTTTTGCGGGCGGGGGTGGGTGGGACAGGACAAGATCATGGAGACTCATTTTTGTGAACGCCTGACTTGCTTCATCATCTTCTGCGTTGGACTTTCCTTTTACCTCCACCCTGTACCTTATATTTCCTTTCCCTTTATCATTTTTCCTTTCTCATACTATGACTAGTTGCTTATTTGGTAGTGGCCTTTTTGTTTATTTTTATTCCCCCTTTCCTCTGTTGCGTGGACTAGGCTTTTGAGTGGGACTAGGTAGGTTAGTTAAGTGGGCCATCTTTGCAGGTTTCTGTTTTTAATAAGACCAATAAAATATGTACAAATAATGTTTAAATGCTCCACTAAAACTGGATTGCAATGCTATTTTCCATTTCCAGTACCATTCAGCTGATGAGAACAGATAATACAAACAGATAATACTTGTCCTATTAGAGAGAGCCAGAAACAGTCAGTTAGATTGGGTCAAATCTGATTAATATTACCCAGTGGTCCTGGGGCTGGTGTTGGCATCATTTATGTGAGGGAGAGAGCTAGTAACTTCCAGAAAGCCATTCATCAAACCAGGGAAACAGGTCCAAACACTTATTCTTGTGCATGAAAATGGAATGCTATAACCCTCCATTGCCATATTGATGATCCAATGTATGGCTGCCATTTCATTTCATCTTCCAGCCCTTCTAGCTTCTAGCAGTCCAATTCATTTCTTTCTTCTTCCCTTGTGGTCTCTACTGCTCTTCTGCCATCTCCTTTCTCTTGCAGGCAGCTTTCAAGATATTTATGTCGGAGTTGGTCAGGCACACTTCCTGCAAACTGGCCACATACTGCAGGCACTGCCCATGACACGGAAATTCCCCGAGCTCCTAGTAAGTTTTAGAGAGCAGCAATGAAAAGAGTAGCTTGGCTCTTTACCAAATGAATATTTAAATAATGTGCCAGAGAATTACACAGCAGTCAGAAAGTGCTACATCTGCAATTTTACATTCAGTCACAATTTTCCAGAAATCCTGATTAACCATCCTAGGTTCAGTATTTTACAGGAACTGCAATAGGTTATACTTACAGTGAGTTTTAAATGACCTAGAAAATGAGAGAAAATAATGTAATTCATTACAAGATTAACTACTGTACATCAGTGACAATTCAGCCTAAATTAAGAAGCAACCACAGTTGTAAAAGGGACTTTAGTAAAACATCACAATACAGCTCTGCTGGAAACACAGAGGGTGAATTCAGACAACATACAAGAAGCTGAACGGCCAGTTCCCAGAGCTTGGCAGCACGCCGGACTTCTGCTGTGGGAGAGAGGATATGCCGACATGTCATCCAAACTCACCAGTGTTGGCATAGACTGCCCAACGTGCAGTTCTGGACCCAATATATGTACAACTTCAAATATGCCAACCAATGTCAGCATATGGTTCCCCCACCCCCTGGAAGTTGGGCTTGCCACTGAGCTCTGGGAACCAGTCGTTCCGCTTTTTGTGTGCAAGCCCTCTTCAGACATTCTAAAAAGCCGCTGTCCTCAAGTACAGTGGCTACTACAGGGCCGGAAGTGCCCCCCCCCAGCCTTGTCAGTCATTTGTGGCAGTGTGCCACTCACAGATAAGCCAGTGTTCATCTGAGGAGGCAAACGCCCTATCTGTGATGGCGGGAGCTTCTATGACTGGGAGATGACATACTTCAAATACCCAAAGGGCTGTCACACAGGAAGAGGATAAAGACAGGTTCTCCACTACCCCAGAGGAAGGACTAGATCTAATGAACTTAAGTTACAGGAGGGTAGGTTTGGGTTGAACATTACAAAAAACTTCATAAGGGTAAGAGCAGTTCAACAATGGAACCAATTGCCTTAGGGGTTGGGTGGGTTCTCCCTTGCTTCAAGGAAAGGCGGGATAACCATCTTTTCTGAATTCCCTGCCTCTAGCAGAGGCATGGACTAGATCAGGGGTGTCAAACTCCATCGGGTGGTGGGCTGGATTTAGTTCTGGTGCACCTCCAGGGGGGGGCGCACGTCGCCTTCTGCCACCTCACACCTGATGTGCACCACTTTCTGTCTTCCTCTATCCTCCTTCTCCCTCTTCCTCTCCAGAGGTGCTCTTACCTCTGGACTTCCGGGCTGAGGTCCAGGGCCTCCACAGCCCCTGCCCCCTGCATGATGATGCTTAATTTGCAGGGGCAAAAATTGCAGGGCCTTTAGATCCAGGCTCCAAAATTACTTAGGTGCACCTCTGTTCATCTCACTCTCTTCCTTTCTTCCTCTCTCCCTTGCCCTGCCATTTAGCTGAATGCACTACATTTTACACAAGAATATGCTCAAGGAATTTTTATTTTATTTTTAGAAGGAATTCTGAACACCACCATCATATTTTAACTGTTATTATTCTCAACAGATTAACACTCAATAATCAGATCAATTATTCTGAAGCAACATCATGCCCCAAGAAAAGCAGAACTCCTCAGATAGTAACTGATTCAGAGAAGATCAAACAGAGATGGAAGGAGTGTACTGAAAATCTGTACATCAGGGACGTCAGCATCCAAGATACTCTAGAAGATATTCCCTAATTGCAAGAACCTCTAGTATGGGAAGATGAAGTTAGATCAGCACTCCAGTCATTTCCAAATAGGAAGGCTACAGGAATTGATGGAATAGCTACAGAAATATGGCAGGCAACAGAATAAGAATCAGTCAAGGCTTAACCAAACTATGCCAGAAAATTTGGAGAACAACACAGTGGCCAACAGATTGGAAGAGGTCAGTCTACAGACCCATACCAAAGAAAGGAGACTTATCATTGCGCAAACCATCATACAATATCCTTAATTTCACATGCTAGCAAAAGAATGCTCAGGATCGTCCAAAGCAGATTAGAGTCCTATGTGGAAAGGGAAATGCTGGATGTTTAAGCTGGTTTCAGAAAAGGCCAAAGAACAAGAGACATTATTGCTGATGCACGCTGGATAATGGAGAAAGTCAAAGAATACCAGAATGAAGTCAATATGTGCTTTATTGACTACAGAAAAGCCTTCGATTGCGTTGACCATGTCAAGATGTGGAATGTCCTTAGGAAAATGGGTGTCCCAGAACATCGTATTGTTCTCATAAGAAACCTATACACAGGGCAGGAAGCCACAGTCCAAACAGAACATGGTGAAACAGACTGGTTCTCCATCAGCAAAGGAGTAAGGCAAGGCTGAATACCTTCTCCTTATTTATTCAACTTATATGCTGAACATATACTGAGAGAAGTTGAATTGGAAGAAGATGCGCATGGTTTTAAAGTTGGAGGAAGAAACATCAATAACCTGCGCTACGCTCATGACACCACCACTTTGATAGCTGAGAATGCGGATGATCAGCAAGCTCTAGTAATGAAAGTCAAGGAGCACAGTGAAAAAATGGGACTAGAATTAAATGTCAAGAAGACTAAACTAATGACAACGGGTACAGCAACCAGCCTCAGAATTGATAATGAAGACATTGAAGAGGTAGATAGCGTCTGCCTTTTAGGATCGACCATCAATAGTAAAGGATCCAGCAGTCAAGAAATACGCCACAGACTAGCACTTGGTAGGGTTGCAATGAAGGCCTTGGAAAGGAAATTTAGATGCCGTGATGTGTCTATACCTACAAAGATTAGAATCGTGCAGACAATGATTTTTCCCATGATACTCTATGGATGCAAAAGCAGGACTTTGAAGAAGCAAGATATAAAAAGTATTGAAGCTCCTGAACTTTGGTGCTGGAGAAAACTTTTGAGTATACCATGGACAGCCAGGAAAACAAACAAATGGTTCATAGAACAAAATCAACAAATCAATCCAGAATTTCCACTTAAGGCTCAAACTATCGTACTTTGGACACATTATGCAAACACCCAGATCCCTTGAGAAGTCCATAATGCTTGGAAAAGTTGAAGGACAGAGAAGAAGTGGATGGCCAGCAACAAGGTGGATGGACTTGATTACAACAGCAATGAATGCACCACTGAGAGACCTTAAAGGCCAGATTAAAGACAGATCATTCTGGAAAGATTCTATCTATGTGGTTGCTAAGAGTTGACACCGACTTGACAGCACTTGATCAATCAGTCAATCAATCAATCAATCAAGCTCCACTCACCCTTCTTCCACCTCATCCTCCTCTCTCCATTTTCTCTCACTGTCTTCCTTTCCTCCTTTCTTTCTCCTCCCTCCTCTTCCTCACTCCCCAGAGAAAAAATGCTCCATGCTGTATTCTGAAATTGCCATGGCAGCAACAGAGGAAGGAAGCAACTTTTGGCTTCCAGAGGGTGTGGCAGGGAGGGAGGGGGAGAGAGAGAGCGGGAGAGAGAGAGAGAGAGAGAAATACTGGTGCTGCCACCACCAGTGGGGAGAAGAAAGAAGCCTGCCAGTTGGCAACAACACCGGTGGTGCGGGGGAGAAGAGCAGCAGGAAAAAGGAAGCCTGCTCTTCAGCAGCTGCGAGAGGAAGAAAAGCAGCAGGGGCAGCAGCGGGGGCCTGTCCCAGCTTCACATGGGCCAATCAGCTGAGTGCAATTTGCCTGATTCATCCTGCAGGGCAGCAGTTTAATATTTTGGGACTAAATGATCTGCAAGACACTTCCAATTCTAAGTTTCTATGAAGTTATTATTTCAGCCTTTCAGAATTGAGTAAACTCATGTGTGTAGTCCTCCTATACAGGGTTCCTCTTCTTAGAATGAAAAGTTGGCAGCTGATTTTTGTATAAGTAGATTACTAGTACTGTTATTTTTATGTGGATTATTTATATGCTATAGTAACATGTCTGGGAGCATTTGGAGGGATGAATGATGATTTCCAATTTGATTGTATGCAATTTTTCTAGACTGTATAATGTTGTGCAATAAGAAGGGGGAAAGCAGTTAAAGCTAGAAACCAAGGGTCCATTTTCCATTGTTCCTAGGTCCCCAAACAGTAAACAGAGAAATATTAAAAGACCACAAAACTTGGTTTATCTTGGCAGACTTCCTTTGTAATAGAAATGAAGTCTCTTGAGACAGTCGGTAAGCAGATAAACTTACATGCTACATGAAGATGCTCATGCCAGGCTGAGTCAAGAATTTTAGCTTATCTTCCAAAAACATTTGGAATGGTTTGTATGCATCAACTGTTTTGAGCAGTTAGGATTAAGGTTAGCTTTTATACAATGTAAGAACTTTCTGGAGTGGAAGTTTAAATGCAGTGGCAGGAACATATGTTTGCTGACTTCTTCCTTATGTTATATCTCTTTGTAATTTACGACTGCACATCAAATTACATGGTGTTCTTTGACAGTGAAACTGGTGAGGGCAGGGGGGGGGTTCCTCTTTACATCTGTGTAAAAAAGCCAAATAAAATGAAGCAATAATCTATAAGCACAGGAAGATTAGACTTCTAAATAGCATACCCTGCTGTGGAGTGAGCAGTAAGATAAAGTAACCGTTTTAGCATTTATAAACGTCAACGCAATGCTGATGCTCATTTTTAACAGCATGAGATACACATCGCTTGTAAACTTCTCTTTCTGACATCTTATTGCAGTTACGCTGACCGGGTGGTTTCAGAATCCATCAGTGGAGTTTACATTGTCCCAACATTTAAAGCTATGGTCTCACAAATAAACTTGCCCATGAGGACGATGTAGAGTCATATTGCTAGTCTTGCTGTGAACTGGTGTAGTGTAGGATATAAGAGTGTATTTATAAGTGACACCTAATTTGCCTTTGCCACTAGTGTATTAAACAAATTGCTATTAATGTAGAAGAAAAGATGGAAGAGAAGCATTTGCAATGCAAATAAGCATTCTGGTTATTGTACATTGGCTAAGAGCATAAGAAGAGCCCTGTTGGATCTGACCAAAGGTCCGCCTATCCCAGAATCCTTTTTCCCATGGTAGCCAATTGGGTGCCTCCAGGAAACCTACAGCAAGGCATGAAGGCAATAGACCTTTCTTGCTTCCCAGCAAATGTTATTCAGTAGCATATCACCTCCGAACTCGGAAGTGGCATATTGTCTTCATAGCTAATATTCGTTGATAGACCAATTGACTAGGGATGTGCATGGATCATTTTTTAAAATTTGATTTGTGCCTGAATTGAATCACCCCTGATTTGTTTTGTGTCTGAAACTGTCCCCCCGAATCACCACAGATTCAATTTGGATTTGATTAAATTTGATTCAGACTTGGATAAATTTGGACCCCTTATTAAGCTCCTAGGAATACCAAGGTTTGGTGGTGGGAAGGTCCCCATGGGTGGCTCCTACCACCCAAATTTCAAGCTAGTGGGGCACTTGGTTGATTTTTAGTTATTTTATTTAGTTTTTACTGAGTTTGTATATTTCTGCCATAGGAAATAATGGAGATTGGAAGTTGACCTATCCTAACCCTAACATGGATCCACAGCTTTAATATATATATTTTTTTAAGCTGAGCTCTAGCCCTTGTTGAAGTGGAGTTATGGAGGAAAATGTGCAGTCACTATTTTTCAAGTGTTTGGATTCTTTGGTGTATAATAATTTTTCCTCATAATGAATGCCTATGAGGATTCATTGCACACCTTCATTTCTTCTGTTCATTTTCACTGTCATTAGACAGTGCCAACTGTCAACTGCCATGTGTCAACTGCACCCCCCCCCCCTCACACACACACACAGACGCACACTGGGGTACTCAGTTTATTTTTTAGGAATTTTAAAAAGTGTTTAGATTCTTTGGTGTCTTCATTACACACTTTCATTTCTTCTGTCCATTTTGACCCCATTGCTTTGTGGGTGGGGTGGGAAATTAGTGGTATCCCATGTGCCAAATCCCCCCCGCCTGCCACTGCCCCAACCAGCAAGCCACTGGGTACTCAGTTTATATTTTAGGGATTTTGGGGGTGTTTAGACTCTTTGGTGTGTAATGAATCCTCATAGGGATTCATTATGAGGAAAGGTTAGACACCAAAGCATCTAAACACTTGAAAAAAATCCTAGAACATAAACTGAGTAGTACTCCACTGCCTTGTGGGTAGGAGGCAGGTGTAATTGGCATATGACAGTTGACACTGTCCAAAGACAGGCAAGATGAAAAGAAGAAATGAATGTGTGTAATTAATCCTCATAGGGATTCATTGAGGAAAAGTTATTATATACACCAAAGAATCCAAACACTTGAAAAACAGTGACCACACATTTTTTGCCATAACTCCCCTGCTACAAGGGCTAGAGCTCAGCTTTTCTTTTCTTTTCTTTTTTTAAATGAAAGCTGGGAATCTGGGGAAATTAATAGGAGGAACCCATATCTCGAATGAATTCCAATTGAATCTGGCATGATTCAATTTGGACCCAAATCTAGCCAATGGACCACAGGGGTGATTTGTTCTGTCTCCAAATCACCCGAATCAGCTAGATTTGGTTACAAATCAATTTCTACCTGAATCAATTCGCACATCCCTACTACTGACAATGATTTTTAGGTTTTACATTCACACCACAAGGTTACTGAAGCCAGAGCCACTTTGAGCCTCGTCGGTCTATGGAAGTACCCTTTGAACGTGAGCACGGCAGTCTCCGGTTTAAAAGTTCCCATTGGCCATGAACTCACCAGTTCGGCTTAGGGCCAAACCAATGGACTGAAGTTAGGCTTACAAATTATTGCTTGTAGCCAAGAACTACAGCCAGGCAACTGGCTGAGGCTTAAGAAAGGCATGGCTTGTATCACTATATGAATAATTACTGCCCAGGGACCAGTAATGAAACTGGATAGCATGTTGTTCTAAAACTCACAGAATGCTATACCAGTTTTCTAAACAGAGTAACAGATTTCTAGTTTGCAGGGTAGGGGAGGTGATTAAAAGAAGACATTAGGGCTGTGCAGTCAGGTAGATCCCACAGTCAAATAGATCTGATATGCCCTGTTTCTGACACTATCAGAATGAATTCAGCCATATCAGGAGGAAGTTTCAATAATCAGAACTCTGACTAAATTCCCTCCTGTTGTTTTGGAATTCTATCAGCGTTCCAACATGCCTACCCTTTCACTGACATCTCCCCCATCTCCTTTCCTCCTTTCCTCATAGTCCCCTTCCCTCTCCGCATCCCACTCCCTTACCTGGACCTGAGAACTGGTGCTCAGTGTCCTCTTCTGCAGCTGGAGCAAGCCGTTTCCCCCTTGCTGCCACTTCTGCTTTAAAAAGGCACTTTTTTTAAAAAAAGGTCCTTAGGACCCTGTCCACTGCAGCCGATTGTGAGAACCGTACTTTTATTAAAGGATGCAACCTTAGCTGCATCCCTTAAAGAGAACTATGCACCCTGCAGTGCACGACACTCCTGGGGATTTAGAGTAACTTAAAGGGAGGAACATTTTAAAACAGAAGTCACAGCCAAAGGCAAGCCACTGTTTGTGTGACCATCACCTGTTCTCTGCAACACACTCTGCTTGTGTGAAGGGATCATCACCACTGATATAACACCATAGACAAAATGTTCAGATCACTACAGAAACAATGCTTCTCCGTGGAAGCAGTTCCCACATTCGGATGCCAAATGACACATGCTCATTTATCAAGTGATATAGGCATGTGTGATCAAACCCTCCAACTCCACATTTCTGTGAACTTGGTGGGATAAGCTTTCTAAACTGAAAGGAAGTTAGTTTAGAGTGGATGTGACAGCACCTCCAAATAGTAAATAAAGATGCAGTCTCAATATTCTGATTACATTCGTTGACATTCCCAACCTGCCTCATCTGCACTGTTCAGCAAAGAATGATGAAAACACAGTATGGTGGCACTGGCTTCTTTAGGATGTCACTGCCATTTTGGGATTTAATTGGTCCCACTGGGCTACTTGACTATTTCCCTTCAAAGGCAGGAAGATTCCCTCTCTTCTGCCAAATACTGACGACAAGCATTAATTATGGCAGTACCATGCATGCAAGTGGGCAACAGTCATTTTTCAGCCATATCAGCACAGAAACCATTCATGAAGAAAGTGTCACATAATGAAGGCAGATAGAAAAGGACAAACAAAGAAAACCATTTTGATCTGGATTCTTGAATAATCATAAATCTAATGAATATTTACTGTGACTTATTGTGGCCAAAACAGACTGTGACCAGTGGGGTTTATTCTCTAGTAAGTGTGTTTAGGATTGCCACATTAAATTAAAATGTCTGTGATTTTGCAAGCATGAACTATTTCATCACTGGATATTTTGAAATGCATTCTCTTCTCCATTCCTTTTAAAAGAAAATTGTGATATCTTGAGGGTACATTTTTAGGTCTTGAAAACCAACAGAAAGCAAACACTTTTTATTTAAATGTCAACTTTATTTTACCTTAAAAAGTGCTTTCTTACATCTTAAAAAGACCACCAAGTGATGGAATGATGCCCTACAATTGAAAGAAACTGGTAGTAATATCTCAGGAGACTGGGCATCAGCTGTTAACTTTCTGCATCAAAGGATTCTTTGGATGTAAGCACTTATCACAGGAGTGAAATAAAGAGGGGTGGGTGGGTGGGATATAAAGCTCATCTCCTCTTTGATTTTCCAGCTGCACAAATGTTGTCAAAGTCTGCTTATTCTTTAACATAAAGAAAAGGAAATTAAATGGATGGTCTGAGGAATGGTTCCTTTAGAAGGCTTAGGTGGGATTTGCTTGATTCTGACCATCCCAGATGCATCAGGTTTTGGATCAGGGCAAGTGCAATTCTATCCAGTCTCTTGTGCTGGTCGAAGATGGGATCTCGTTCCTCTTGCTTCTTAGATGGGAAAGGAATCTCTTCACCTAAACTGTGAGGAATACATCCAGGACTCCTTGTTGATGAATGTGTGGGAATCCTAACCACCGCCACCACCTCCACCTCCATCTCCTCCTCCTCCTACTTTTCCTCCTCCTTTCTTTAAGAATATCTGTTGAATGTGAGATAGGGCCCCAGTGACAAAGTGTTAAGAGAAAGGCAAGGAACTAGGCAAGCAAACACCTATGTTAGTCCAGCAAGGCAGCACAGACATCAGAGGAGTGAAGTTCCCCTCTCCTTTGCTCCCTCTATAACCAACCTTGCTTAAGTTTATAGCATTGAACTCCTTTGCAAAGCCACTGCCCTAGCTCATCTGCTTGAATACATCAAGCATAAGGGCTGCTGTGGGTCTTCCCAAACTGAACTCCTGAGGCTGGTTCTAGTAGCCAAAGCTGCAGCCTCTCTGCCTCAAGCCAGGTGATGGAGGGGCGGCAGCACAGGTAGCTCAGCTCTCCCTGAATTGGCTCCACTGAATCAACCTCAAAGCATATAACATAGTCCCTTGGTTAAGCTGGGTCATTTTTCCCAGAATGATGAGCAGAAGGACTTGAGCCTGATCTCCAGTAGTCATTTAAACTGAAGAGGAAAGTTCCCTGCATATTAAAGGTGGTAGGTCAGAGGGAGAGGAATTAGCCTCTGAAGACACAAAGACCCTTGGGTATCTTCATACGTGTGATTGCCAAAGGAAATGCATTATAAATAGAAACCAACAGCAGTCAATACCCATCTTGCATGAAACTTAGCAGCAGGGGCATATCTAGGGTAGGGCAGGCAGGGCATGTGCCCCGGGCACCACTTGAAGGAGGGCGCCATTTTGTAAAATTTAAAAAAAAAATTAAAATGGCTGCTGAAAACAAAATGGCCACCGTGCATGCTCAAATGGCCTCTGTGAGGCCCTAGGTCATGCCAGGCCTTGCAGAGGCCATTTGAGCATGCGCGGTGGCCATTTTGTTTTCAGTGGCCATTTTTTTTAAAAAAGATTATTTTTAAAAATGGCCACTGCACATGCTTAAATGGTACCTGCGAGGCCCTAGAGGCCAGCTGGGTCAGGGGAAACCTTTGCAAAAAAAACACCCCAGCCTTTAGGAAGCCCCCCAAAGGGGCTACAGGTAAAAATAAAATAATAATATAAGACACTGTACACATATTCAGATTGGAACTATGTACAGAGAATCAGGGCTTGTGAATACTGAGCTGACGCTTATGAGCTAGGTTTGTATTCATTTGCTCTTAATTTGCTTCTTGTGATAAGTGAGTTAAATGTGATGTCTTAATAATATGGCTATTAATGGTGAGTTTGTCTTTGAATCAGTGTGAAATCCTTAATATTAAGGCCCACTGGGAGTTTCTTGCTCTCTTTCTCTCATTTTAACTGTCTTTCTGAAAGACTAGAATATATTCCAAGCAGTGACACAGTTTACTCTGCATATTCTTTAATTATTTTCAGAGTATCTGGGGAAAGTCAAATTCTCCATTGATTTTTAAAACTTATGTAATAGTGATGCTATAATGCATAGTAGGGAATTAGACAGGCACTTCTGTTTAGTTTTCCAAGTACACCTCCACATAGTATTTGGGTATTTCATGAGCCCCAGCGTACTGAAATGTGTAGTTTTCCAGCATTTTTTGGTCTGGCTAAGTCCACTGCTAAATAGTTTTTGAAATATTAAAAGATTAACGAGCCTGGCTTGTATTTTTCAGCTGATATTATGGTAAAGTTATCTGAAAGATGGGTGTCAGATGCTTGGACAGGGGGGCGCAATTTCAGTGTTTGCCCTAGGCGTTATTTTCCCTAGATACGCCTCTGCTTAGCAGCTTCATATTCAGTTTTGTTCAGCACAGGAAAGTTCTATGTCATACTCTGCTTATCTTCTATGTTATGTTATTGTACTGTTTAAGATCTCTGAGCTACTTCTGGCTGCACTTGCCTTAATTTTCAGGCATTCTTCAGGCGCTTAGTTAAACTATTGGCAGTATTTCAGTGTAGAAGGATACAGTAATAATAGCGATATGTTATATAACTGCTGGTGATAAAGTGTAAGGGAATACATTCGGAGTAAACCATCTTCATCAAATCATGTTATAATATTTCATATATTGTCATAACATAATAACACACATAAATTGGTTATAAAGTATATTTTAGGATAAAATATAAAATTTTAAGATATTTAAAATGACCATTGTTCTTCATGTTGTAAGATTAATCTTCCAATTTTTGCTGTTTTAAAAATAATCTTCCCAGATTATTAATGATTATTTTTATGATTCATGAAGATTAAAAATAATCTTCCTATCAATTGTCACATTTCTAAGTGATAAAAACAATGACCATGAACCAGCCAATAGAAGTAAACTATGGTGGCCTTTCTCTGCTTTGATTTGGAGGACTTTGGATATGTTGATCAGTATATTTTTCTGTCATTAGAAAAGATGGCGACCAGCTAGCAGCACCTCTCCCAAGCTCTGCTCATCTACTGGACTCAGCTCCCCCTGGGCACCTTTTTTCCTAAGCCATTATGCCATCAAAAGGGGGAAAAAGATTTAGTGACAACAGGGAAAGCCCCGATAATGAAGCCAGTGCCCAGCAACAGTCCAGCAGAGCAGGGAAGCGAAGAGATGAAGCTCAATTCGTTCATCCAAGCAACAGGGCTTAAAGGAACCAGGAGTAAGATTTCCACAATGAACAGATTTATGGCCCTGAGCACCGACAAACCAGTGCACCCTTGCCCACCCACTAAGGAGAGTGCAGCAAGGGAGATGAGGTTAAAACAAGCTGCTCCCAAGCCATCCAAGCAGGCTGGCTGGTGACATCCCTTGAGACAACAAAGTGGGGATTCTAAATCTCTCAGGTGTCCATCATGTCCCCCTCCATGACTTCCTGACCCAGTATTCAGGTGATGCCTGTTTGCTGTCTGCGGAATCCTTGATGATGATTGTCAGGAGCCTGAATGAAATTGCTACTAAACTGGACAATCTCAGGCTTGCTTTCGATCAGTTTATGACCCAGGGCTCCCAAGGGAAACATCTCTTCTCCCAATAATACCAAGGGGTTAAAAATCTGATGGCTCCTGCCTCCAGCAATTCTTAACCAGCCCCTCCCATCATGTCTGCTCCACGCCCGCCATATCAGTTAATTTTGCCAAATCCCACAGAATCTTGCAATCTCATCAGATCATCATTGAGTTCCCTGGAAGGGACTTCCATTTATGGACACAAAGATAAATCATAACATCACTGGCTGCAATCTTATAGTGCCAAACTGAAAGCATCAGGTTGAAAAATCACAATTTTCTCCCGAACAGAGCAAATCACAAGCGCCTCTTCCTAAAATTCCAAACATTGGCCATTCCAACCAAGCTTATGTGCATGGCTGAATGCTTGCAATCTCTTGATTTACAACTCACTCGGGTTTTTGCAGACTCTCAAATTAGATCTCTTATCACCGGCCAGATTTTTAGTGCAAAGGCTTTTAACCCCAACTGTGATCAATCACCCATTCCCAACAAACCTCCCAGTCAACCTAAGTCTCAATAAACTCACTCCCAGCTGCTAAGCCATTGCATGCCCTCGCAAGTCAATTCCTTGCTCCCAAACCAAAGTCAATTCATGATGACTTTTGGGAATTGCATAAGCAACTATTAGATGTGAAACAAAAAACAAGACCCCCGATGGAGTTGTTCTTACATTCTGAGGAATCAGAATCTGAGCCCTCTGACAGAGTGATATGGATGTCCAGCTCTTACAAGTTGCCCCAAGCTCGCCCTTCAGTTCAACCTCACAGCCCCGCCCCACAGCTCTCATGTGAGCACACAAGCCTACAGGCATTACACCTGGTCGACTGAGAAGGAGGCTTTCCATTCATTTTGAGGATCTCTGCAGATTCCAGTGAAAATGAAACAGGCATCAATTATGACCCTCCCTCACCCCTAAATGCACTCTCGGTGCTGGCTACAGAGCCCAACCACTCAGGAGCCACATACTCCCCGGAGATGCACACCATCTCCACTGCGGTTCCACAGGTACCTTCCTCTACCCAGTCAACCCTGGGGGGACAGTCTCCCACACTAAGCTAACCCCAAAGAGCCCTTCCCTCCTCCTCCAGAAAATGTGTTGATATCCAAATTGAGAGAAGGGCATCCACCACCAATATCACCCCCTCTGCAGGAGCAAGCAATGAGACCTCATTGCCCCAGATGCAACAGCTGGTGCCCTCAACTGCCAGAGTTATCACCTTGCAAGTATCTGGTCCTGAACTGCCATTCAATGGTGATTCCCATCTCTGTGACAAAGGTCCAGGTTTAATACTTGCCAGCGATCCCCATTTTGATGCTATCTCCATGTTAATCTCTCCAGACTCTCTCGGAGCTTGAGGAACCTCCATCTTATCCCACAGAGACCTCCTGCCCAAAGGGAGATGTGCCACCAACAGTGAGGATAGAGCAGGGACCTCCAAGAACTCCTCCCTCACCTCTCCAGATAATCCACCTGCATCCTGAGGTGTTGCCAGTGTCCCCACGGAGTTCCCCTGTCCAGCCTCCAGTTCGCTGCCCAACCCTATAACATCCACATGACAAGCATAAGGTGGACCTCCTTTCTTGGAATGTGGCTGGTTGGTCTGTATCTGCCAGGGACGGCCAATTCTCTGACTATCTTTCCCACCATGACATTATTTTGATACAGGATCATGGACTGCTGAGGAAATGTTGCTCAATGGATTTTTCTCATTCTCAGTTGGGACTGAACTATGGAGGGGTTGTGGAAGATCCATAGGTGGTCTGGGGGTGCTTGTTTCCACCGCTCTTTGTGCAACATCAAGATCTCTCCCACCACTCAAGCAATATGTCATGGCAGTGTTAATCCAATTCAGCCATTGTTCCATGCTGATAATCAACACCTATACCTTCCTCCACAACAGCAGAAACCACAGCTTCGAGCCATCTGGGCTGAATTGGAAACTTACACTGCCGATCTCAGGTTCTCATACCCCAATGCGCTGGTGGTGCTGGGAGGTGACTTTAATGCAAAGCTGGGTCTCATCGATCACACCTCTACACAAAACATTAGTGCCTCCCTCCCAACCCTGAAACTGATGGACTTCTTCTCTCAAAGTATCAGAGGTCAAACTTTGCAGGCCTTTGCTTGGCTCAAACAGCCTAAAGGCTCAATCTTAAATGGTCACTGCAAGTGACCATCCTGGTGAATTCACCTATTTGTCAGGCTCCAGAATGAGTGCCACCGATTATATAATCATCTCCAGGGATCTGCTCCCATTTGTTGAGAGCCTAGAAGTTATTCCTAAATTTGACAGCAATCACCTCCCAATCTTGTTGCAACTAAAGTCCTTCACTCAACAAACCCACACTGAGGACTGCTATCAGCCCCACCATATCCCTGGCAGGGAGAGCCCTTTGCCACACCAAATGGACCCCACAATTTGTGATAACTGGGCTGCCTGCCTCAGATGATTTTTAGCATATCAAACTCACCCTAATAACAGTGGAACCCCCTGGCACACTTCTGGAGATCTACAGCACCCTAGTCCGAGAGCTTCAAAGGAACATAACCCACAAAAATAGTGCACTCCTCTGGCAGTGTCAACACCATTCCAAGCCCTGGTTCGATAAGGACTGTGTTAATGACAAAAAAGCTCCCACGACCTCCTACCATGTCTATAAAACCAGCAGTGGACCAATAGCTGTGCAGGACCTCCTTCAGCAGAAGAGGAAATACAAACAGCTGCTAGCACGTAAGGAAAAAAGAAGCCATGAAAGACAACTGGGCACAACACATCCAGGTAGTCTGATCTAATGACTCAGCCTCATTCTGGTGCATCACCATGAGTAGCCACAGCAATGGCCCGACCCCTCTAGACTGCCCCCCGCCCCCCCCAGGGATCTGGGGAAACACTTCTATGAACTCTATGAGGATACTTCTTCAGAAAGTGGATGCCCTGGGTAAGCTATAGAGGACACGGCCACATGGACACTAGTGACAACATCTGAGATTAAGAGCCTTGTCACCCAACTGAAACCGGGGTGGACCTGATTCCACTTGAGGCCATTAAAAAAATCTGGATTGCTGGGCCCCCATTCTGGCACTACTATTTATCTTCATCGATATTCATGGCCAAATCCCCAAGGACTAGGGGACAGCGATGATCATTCCCATTTTCAAAAAGGGCAGAAGGGACAACCCTGCCAGCTATAGACCCATTAGTCTGCTCAATACAATAAGCGAGCTCTATGTGACTCATCTACATTGGAAATTATGGGATTAGCTGGAGCAGGAAAATCTATTGGCAGCGGAACAGGCTGGCTTCAGGGAAGGCTGATCGACGATCGACCGATGCTTAGTAATCCAGCACCTCATTTAAAAATACTCTTCCTGCAACACAGTCCTTCTTTATGTAGCCTTCATGGACCTTAAAGTGGTCTTTGACTCTATCTCCTGAGTCAAACTATTGGAGAAGCTGGAAGCCTCCTCTATTGACTGGTGATTGTTATATTTAATACACATGTTACACACTGGCACGTCACTCAAGGTAAGGTGCAACCCCCAGGGACGTCTCACAAGTGTCATCAAAACACAGAAGGGCATCAAGCAAGCCTGCATACTGGTCCCACTTTTATTCAACTTTTACATCAACACCATGGTGGGCCAGCTCATCAACCTAGATTCCACCCCCCCAAAACTTGCAGCAACCCATGTCTCCACCCTACTATATGCAGATGATTCAGCGATACTCTCAAGGACTCCCATTGGCCTTAAATGAGCACCAAGGGCCTTAGCACAGTATTGCAAGGAAGACCTGCTGGAACTTAATGATCATAAAACCAAAATTATGGCCTTTGCCAAAAGGCCAAACATCCATTCTTGGTTTGTAGATGGGCACAAGATTGAACAATTTCACATGCTTTAAATACCTGAGTCCTTCACTCCACCAGCACTAGGAAGGCACTTGGGGACTATGTTGCTTCAAATGTGCAGAGGAGTACTTCTGACATCCTTAAGTTTCTTTGGACAAAAGGTGAACATTATATACCCACCGCGCTCAAACTGTTTGACAGACAGACATAGTTTTACTCTAAATTTTACTTCTGCTTCTGATTTTTATAGTCTGTTATAGTTATTATGATTCCACAATACATATACTTGTATTGTGATACCTCTAGGCCTCTAGTAGGTTTTATGTTCTTATTGCTCTTATGCTGGTCTGAGACCGAAATAAAAGTGATTGATCATTGATTGATAAGTCAGTACATTATTCTGCTTACAGTTACGCTGAAGCTGTCCATTTTTGTCCCATGAACTGAATAGTCTTCAGTGGGTAACTTTGTTTCTTATAACTTGAATCTAGCCACATTTTGAGTATGGGGAAAACAAATATATATTCCAGATAGCCAATTATAGCATCTCTCCCCCCCCCCCCTATAACAATTCTCATACATTATTTTTATATGCATAGCAAACCTTTCTAGGCATCCTTCCATCCAGCCGTGAATTACAGTAATATATATATATATATATATATATATATATATATATATATATATATATATATACACAGCAACACATTTTTCCCCTTGCAAAGGGCACTCACTCAAAACAGAACTGGTATTCTCTGATTCTTTTCTTTTTAAAAATAAATATTTACATGGTACTCTGGAACCTTCCTTGATTTTTCTGTTTGCTTTTACAAAACAATTTCACCATGTGAGAACCAAGGGGGAGTAAAACCTCACCCCATGGTGACTTTCCCAGTTAAAAAATGATTTCATGAATAGATTAAAAGTATACCGAGTGAAAATGACAACATATTCCAACACAAGTTATACAACAATCTACTCTTATTATTTCTACAATACTGTATTACTTTTGTTCCTTGTGTCACATTTTATAGAACCTCTCTGAATAAGAATCCACCATTCCTGCTTATCATGGCACAGTTGTTTTCAGCAACTTTCACCTACCAGCAAACCTCCATTATTCCTCTATAGCACCTAAATCTCAACTGCTTTACAAGCTGCTGTCAAGAATTTAGTACCTTAAGGCTGACTTCAACACCTTTCTTTCATGTTTTATGCTTTTGCTTGGTTTTATAGTCATTACCCAGCTGCAATAAATGGCAACAAATCAGGGGAATGACTTGGAGTAGCACGTGAAGAGAAAGGGGTGCAGTGGGATCTGTTGCCTGCCCATGTTGTTCTCCGCAAAAGAGTTAAATGTTTATAAAAGCCATAAGTAATATTTTGACCTGTACCACAGAACACTTTGCTCTCTTCCCTGTTTGTTATAAACAAAATGCATTACTTTCCCCATACAAACCAAGATGATGATTCATTAGGACAAGAGACCAGAGTGTCCCCATCCCTCTCCAGTTCAGAAGCACTCTGCCTAGAGATTAGAATGGTTACCATGTCAGAGATTAGGGTCAGTCTCTACCCTTCACTCCACTATAAAGTAAATCATTATTTATGCTACCAGCTTTATTGAAAGGAAGAATGCTGATCTTCATCCAGGACATGCTACCATAATTGTCACAGTGCAGCTTTGCTAGGCTGAAGCATTTCAGATTGCAGGTGGGGGAACTGGATGTTTGATTGCTCCCCCCCCCTGCACATATAAACAGCTAGTTTGCTTTCAGACAATTTACAACAGATTGCAGTTTGTGAATCTGCCTTTATCCTGTAGTAATAGTTATCCAAGAAGTGCTGCTGAGAGTTGCTGCACTGTAGCGGTGAAGAGTGTGAGCCAGGAAGACTCTGCTTCATCTCTCACCTCAGCAATTAATTCATCAAGCGGCTCTAGACAATTCACACCACCACAGAAGGCTTGCCAGGTATCTACAGATATGCAATCTGCACAGCTAGTTTTCCACTCAAAGAAAGGATATCTTCTTTGCTGAGGGAGAACTCCTGGGAGGGGCTGCCTTTTAAAGCTGACACGGGGTATTGCAGCCCTGCCATATAATTCTCTTTGCAGTGATCTAATCAGGTTGCCCGGTTTATGGTGCCACCATGACTGCATGTGCAACATACTACTTTATCCATTCATTTTTGGGGAGAAAAACACAGAGTGTGCGTCTTGCCATCTCGTGCCCTTTCTCTTCAGATTGCCAGAGGGGGGAACAACAGACACAGTGGAAAGCGTGCATCCCCCAATGTGACTTTCACCTTTGACGGGCTTAGAAGCTGGGGATGGGACAAGGCAGCATCCCTATTGCGGGGTGGAGACAGTGGGGTGGGGCAAGTGCTCAGAGAGGCAGGAGTAGAGCTGTTCTCCTATTTAGCTCAGAGACATGCCTTAAACCTTTCCACTATAATGTTTACCCTTTTGACATTTCTCCTTATCTGAGAGGGTGAAGATTTCACCAGCCAGCCTCTTCAGAGGCCCTTCATCTCTGTTTCCAGGGCAACAAAGGCAAAGATTGTTTACTCCCCACCTTCTCTGCCCACTCACTCCTTTTCCCCTCCCAATCCCCTCCCAAACTTTCCGACTGATCTGAGCAGAAGCAAGATTGTAGAAATTCAAAACAGAAAATTTGTAGAAATTCAAAACATTTATTTTGACAAACCCATGTGTAATGGATTTACCACAGCCTTTGTCTCAGAGCAAGCCCACATGAGGGGAAGAAAAATGCTGAATCATCTCCCCTCCCCCCGAGATTTCTGAACAAAGGCTTCTCCCCCAAACTTTCCTGGACTTCTAGTATTTTATTCGCTGCCACCACACCTGATTATTATCAAAGTTTATCCCCTTCCCCGCCGCTGGCTTGAGTGAATTTCCAAGGAGACCTTCCTTTTTTTACTATTGGAGAAATACAAAAACCTTCCATATGCAAGCTTACATGTGGTGATAAAACTTGGTAGGTGATGAATGGGCAAATTGAGACATGTTCTGCACCAGAGCAAGCCCTTTCCAGCCCCCCTTTCCTGAGTTAAAAATCCACTCAAGAGGCTTATTGAAATTGTAAAGAACAAAAAACTTTATTCAAAATACTACAGACAACTTCTGTCTGAGGCTTTCTCAGCTTTTTGTTACAGGTAAAAGAAACACTCAGTAGTTGCAAGACTACTTGAAAAAGCACCCCATTTGCAAGAGACAGAGATGTAGGAACATACAAAAGCACCTTTAAAAGTTTACAGAGTCTTTTGTCAACTCCCTGAATGGATGAGCGCAGGCTATTGTTTCTTAGCTTAGTTATATTACAGGTACACAGTCCTAGACCAGTTGTAAGGATATACAGAGCACATGAAAGGAAAACAACAATCTAACACAAACTGACTAACCAACTGCTCCCTAGGCTAAATTTCCAGAAGCCCTGGCTTCCTCCCCCCACTTGAACTCACCCCAAACCTGATGAGAGTCAAACTTCTGTAATCCTGTCTTTCAAGGATATGTAGATGTCCTTCCATGAGAGAATTCTCCAGGCTAGCTTTTGACCACGAGGCAGCAAAACTCCATTGCTCCTCACTAAGCCTTCTTCCCCTCCTCTCTCACCTCCAGCCTAGCTGCTTCTCAACAAAGAAACAAATCTCTTTTTGCCTCATGGCCCTCTAGGTCCCATCCACAAGTTGCTGATTGACTGATCCCTGGAGGTCACCAGGCTGCCAGTAAGGATGGGGTCCACTTCCCATTCACTCTTAAGGGGAAAGGAGAGGTTGTTATTGGCTGATCATTACACCATGAAGTGGGTGGTATGGAAGACAGATTATCAAATCAGGCCTTTCCTGAAGAAACTGAGTCAGTCTGTGCTTCCCTGTTCAAATGCAAAAAATCCCATAAAGATGGGGTGGGGGGCAACTGTGGTCTTGAGGTTTCATGTCCCATGGATTTGATTTTTTAAAACTGACACACTTGTTGAGCAGGTGATTATGAGTGTAAAAATGTCCCTCCTAGCACCAATAGTCAAAGGGAAAGCTTTGAGAAGCCACAGAAGGTTCTGGGGGGCTTCAGTGAAATAGCATGATGGAATGCTCTTTTACCACTCCACCCATAATACACAGGCACTCCTGTGCCTGTGGAATAACTGACAATACAAACATCCTGCGCACATTCATGCACATGTGCACTCACACGCGCATGCACACACAGCTGTTTATAGGCAGAGTAGGTTGACTGCTAAATACACTCACTTTGGCAGGCAGGGAACAACGTTGAACACGAAGATGAGCCATGATTTTCTAAAGTGACAGAGAGGAAGAGAAAACAATCTGTAAAAATCAAGCATTCAGAATAATGTGGAACTGTTGAAAAGTATGATCATGATAAGCTTCTGTCCAAGCTGCCCTCCCTATAATAAATGATATATCCACATGAAGTATCTGCCTGTGATGGCTGATCAGATCTGTCATGTCCGTTTGATGAGACCAAATTGTTATATGGTGCAGTTATCAAATGTGGAACTTACCTGTGGAAATATCTGTTTATTATCCCTATAACACCTTTACAATCTCACTGGGGATATAACTGTTCATCTAATTCAAGTTTAATAAGGTCAGCCCAGCTAAAAAATTTCCTCCATGTACTATGTGCAAGTCACATTTATGGTGCCAACAGATATTCGCAGCTGAAAATAGAGTAATAACAAACTGATCACATATTTTCAGGATATGCTTTGCTTCCCAATTTCAGATTTTGTTTAATGGAATGAGTTTCTTTTGTTATGTATTTAATTGAGTTTACTCATACGTGGAACTGCCAGTAGTAAGTAATGCCACAGTTAAGCAACAACTAAGTGTGAGGAGGGCCCAAGGTTCAGAAAGTACGATGGAGATATGTGGCTCTTCAGCAGCCCGCGGTGGCTCATGTGGGGATGCTGCTGACATCTTACAGCTATGTGTTCCCTGGGTCACCGACAGCATCACTGCCTCCAAGTGATGCCTCCTGCTAGGTTGTAGGGGTCCTCTCTCTCCAACACTTGCTGCTCAATAGTGGCCACTTACCACCACCATCCCCATTGCAGTATAGCTGTTTACAGAGTTTTCTGCAGTAGTCTACAGATCCAGAGCCAGTGTGGTGTAGTGGTTAGAGTGCTGGACTAGGACTGGGAAGAGCCAAGTTCAAATCTCCATTCAGCCATAAAACTAGCTGGGTGACTCTGGGCCAGTCACTTCTCTCTCAGCCTAACCTACTTCACAGGGTTGTTGTGAAAGAGAAACTCAAGTATGTAGTACACCGCTCTGGGCTCCTTGGAGGAAGAGCGGGATATAAATGTAATAATAATCATCATCATCATCCCAGCAGCCTTTGCCACAGAGACAGGAAGTGGCTGTACAGCTAGAGTAGTAGAGACAGACTGGTAGGAAATGAAGAATTAGTAAATGTGCTATGCTTAATGTAGTTGCTTATTAAAGACTGTAATGCATTTTACAGCTCTGGGGTTATTTGCTGAAGACTAACAAAAGAGTATACTACGCCCATTGTATGAATAGCTTCTGTATTTAATATTAAACTAGCTGGCCTGGGTGCAGAGGATCTGCGCCTTTAGTTCTCCCTCATTCTCGGCCCCTTGTTTTCACCCCTCCTCTTCCCCCCTCCAATGTTTTTTCTCTCAGCCACTTTCCCCGGTTGTTTCCCACCCACCCCGGCCGCCACTTTCTCTCCTCCCGCTGCCACTGCTTTATCTCCCTCCCTGCAGTTGCCGCTATCATTTTCTCCTCCCCACATCCGCTGCTTTCTCTCCCTGCCAACCCACCTGTTCACTGGCCTGTCCGTTGACCTTAGGTTCCCCACCACCATCTTTTTCCTCGCCTCTCCCCCTACCCTCGCTCGCAAACTCTCGCAAGAGCTGCCACACATGGGATTGGCAACAGGTACGTCTAAGAGAATTCTATATATAGATATGCTTATATATTTATTATTTATTTTATTCTTCACATTTCTAGACTGCCTGAAACATCAATCTCTGGGTGATTTACAACAACATGCAAGAGTTTAAAAATGAAAACCTTTAAACAATTTAAAACCATAGTCTAGGTTAAAGTCTTTGGAGACTTTTAAAAAATCTTTCAGAGATGGCGAGGGAGTGCAAGCAGGGAGTGCATTCCAGAGTCTTGGGACAGCAACAGACAAGGCCCGTCCCTGTGTAGCTACCAGACACGCTGGCAGTTTGTCTACACCAGGCCTGCTCAACTTCGGCCCTCCAGCTGTTTATGGACTACAATTCCCATGATCCCCAGCCACAGTGGCCAATAGCCAGGGGTTATGGGTGTTGTAGGCCTACATCTGCAGGAGGGCTGAAGTTGAGAAGCCCTGGTCTACACAGACAAACCTATGTATTCTAACCATGCGTACTATGCATGTGATCACCCTAATATAAGCATTCTAGCTCATGCAGAAAATAAAACAGCAACTGCAAGGAATTGGACTACATTATTATTATTATTGCTGTAGGCTACGTAAAACCTGAAGTACTGAAATCTGGAGGGGGTCCGTTTAGGCTTCCCTTTGCGGAAAGTGTTAAGTGAGAGAAAGAGAAATTTTGAGCAATGGGCAAACTCAATGTGATGCTAAATGTGACACTTTAGTGTGGGGTTTATTTTCACATTGAAATAGGAATCATGCAGGGGTGCTTACCTCTGTGCCCTGGTCCTAATCTGGATTGGGTCCCACTGCAGCTTTCATTTTAAAGTAAAAATTAGCTCCAAACTAGATCTTGGTCCATTTCACATCCCTTCGCAAACAAATGTTCCCATTTCAGACAGGGACAAGTCTCCTCATACACATTACAGTCCTGTTGTCGTCCTCCGCCCCATTCCATGAGTTCATCCCATGCTATGGTTATAATGTTGCAAGGCACACTGCAAGTGGACAAATGGAATTGCATGGGACTCTTCTCCCAGAATTGGTCTCAGGGTGCCAATTCCTGGAAAAGAACCACATGATCGGTGAAATGTGGTGACTGTGGCATGGGACCAACCCATACAATGGGTGTTCCCATGGCAAGACTGTAACATGTAAATGGCACTGCAGTTAAAACAAATACAAGGCAAGGTTAAGCAATAGGGTCTGTTCCTGGAAACTCTTGCTGCATCTTTCACAAAGCTGAAAGCCCACCAGGGGTTTGGTACACTGCAAAAGTGCTGGGCCACGTGGGCCAGAAGTCAGTGGGACTTTTCAGGCTGCTTATGAGCCTTTCATTTCATTCAGTATGTATTTGCAGAAGAAGAACAATAAAACATGAGCGTTTCAAGGACCAGGTCAGACAGCTGGCAGAAGTCCAAGGGTTTTTTCTTATTTTTATTAAAACATTGACCTGATTAACCAAGTTGCTATTTCTGTAGAGCAGTATGGGTCAGGGTTAATGAAGATTGTGCATAGCGAAGTCTGCTGACTCTGGTGGCTACTCGGACTTTCTCTCAAGGGAGATCTGTGATTAACCCTTGACTGAACAATTCACAGAAGCTGTTTTTCTGGCTGTGGCAAAGCCAGGGGATGCGACACAGAAGCAATATGGAGCGGCTTTGGATAAACATAGTAAATACTGTATGTGCGTCACCTTAAGTGGCACAGTGAGGAAATGCTTGACTAACAAGCAGAAGGTTGCCAGTTTGAATCCCTCCTGGTACTATATCGGGCAGCAGCGATATAAGAAGATGCTGAAAGGCATCATCTCACACTGCGCAGGAGGAGGCAATGGTGAACCCCTCCTGTATTCTACCAAAGACCACCACAGGGCTCTGTGGGCACCAGGAGTCAAAATCAACTTGATGGCACACTTTACATTTTCCTTTACTGTATGTGCAAAGACAGGAAATGCAAAGGAGCTTTACTTCCTGTACTCCTATCATTAATGTTCAAAGTGGGGGCACCTCATGAGTAGAGATGCATGTAATATCCTCCAGCACTTCTTGGGGAAGGTGAAAATCTCTCTCTCTCTCTCTCTCTCTCTCTCTCTCTCTCTCTCTCTCTCTCACACACACACACACACGCACACGCACACGCACGAAAGTTAATGATATGCATGAATACAAGAAGTGTGATTCTTCTGCACTTCCTATATTTTTGCCTGTGACTATTTTCCTAAATCAAACTCTGTCACTCCCCGGGCAGCTTACAGTCTACAGATGATGCAGGCTGAGATGTTGTTAGACTACAAAAAGGGCAGAGAGCATAGTGGCATAGGGAAGAGTTGGATGGTAGAGAAGAAGCAATTCAAATGTCTGGCTAGGGAGGAGGGACTTTCTTAAAGTGTCTATGGAAAACAACTGGGAATGGGGTAGAGGGAAACCAAGACTGAGCTTTTTGAAGCTGACATGCAAAGATGCTTCTGCTGCATTAGGGCCAGTCATTTTGCGAAGTGCTTCTCAGAATAATGATAGTGTTACAACAGACTTATCTTTTAATTCATACTGATTTCCAGTTAGTCTTAGGTAACTTTGCATTTGACTACAGCTCCCACCATTCCCAACCACAATGGCTGAAGGCCAAGGATGATAGGCATTGTTGTTCGAAGACAACGTTACCAAGACTATTGTTGGAAATTTACATTCCAATTATATTTATTACATGTGAACAAATAAACACACATTCCTTTACCTAGATGAACTGCTTAGCAAATTTATGGTATGATGCAAAACATCACTTGTATTTCAGCAACCCAACCCTAAAATATTTCTGTAGTGTCTTGGTTTGCCATAGCAGGAAAATGCCTGAGTTCAGCTAGCACTGTATTCTCAATCTACTGTCCATTTCAGCAGGGGTTTCTCTGCAGTCTCTTGTATTAAATAAAGTTGCCAGTTGGTTTTGCACCCTCTGTGTGCCCCCCTCCTCCTCTTGGTACATACCAATTTCATACTAACAAACTTCACAGCCAACCAATTCACATTATGTTCATTCATTATATGAACTCAAAGTCAGTATAAACTATTGTTTACTTAATTGTCCCGTATGCAGTGCTGAATAAGTCTCATTCTGATGTAACAATGCCCTTGAATACTTCAGTGGAAAGGACACATATAGACTTCATGTGGCTCACTGATTTAAGATGCAAGCTGTTTTGGCTTTGTGCAAATGTAAAGCCAGCTTTTACATGCTTGCTAGGTAATAATAATAATAATACTTAGCATTTGTAAAGCATTGCTAGAGCTGTTTCTTTTTAAAAGTGCCTCACATACCTAATCCTTGCAAGTTCAGTAAGAGAATAATCCAGTATTATTATCTCCTTATTGCAGACAAGGAGCTGAGGCTAAGAAAGCACCAGCTTGCCTTGGGCCAGCTAGTCAGTTTATGGCTGAAGGGAGATTCCAAACGGACACTTCTCAGCTCACACTGGGAGTGGTGATGGTGGTTGTTTGTTTGTTTGTTTGTTTGTTTAAAATATTTGCATCCCATTCCCATCCCTGCAGTGCAATGCTGTCTGAAGTGGCTCACAAAAAAACAAGAAAACAGATAAAACAATATAACATTAATCAAATCCAGTTAAATTACTAGATCCAGTTTAAACCAGATTTACAAAGTAAAAACCCACCAGAGACAGAAAATAAAAAACTAAAAAAGCTCTCTAAAACGATGGGTCTTTAAGGTTTCTTAAAAACCCAAAGAGAGGGAGCATGATGAAGCTCATCCGAGAAGGCATTCCATAACTGAGGGGCCACAACCAAAAAGGACTTAACCTAATGTCATTAGTTATTCTTTCTCCCATGGGAATTGAAATTCTGTGAATGTGATTAGGAATTTTAAACAAAGAACTGTCATCCAGACTAACCATATGTGCACCAATTAATGTTTTGCATGTACAACAGGAAACAAGCAATATTCAACAGCCCTCCACTCCTCCTGCAGTCCTATGTCCATCCTATGTGGGTCCCCTCAGGGCTTCAAAGTGGAGGGGAAAACTGGTGAAAATGCCCCCACCCCTCTTGCCTGCATGAACCATTTGGGGGGGGCACATGCTATGTTATTCTGGATGTCAGGCTACAACAATTCTTTGGAGGAAGCCAACTGATATTAAATGTTTTCATATAGATTTTAATAATAGGGTAAATGTGCCCTCAGACACAACTCTACACCATCTACCTTTTAAATGTCATGTTATACCGCACCATAAAGATCTTCTGTTTTGACACAGAAAGATCTGATATAATGTGTGGTATCAAAAGGGATGTGTGAGAGCAATCGTGATTTCAGTGGCTCTGAAAGCCAACCTTTTGTCAAACTCTTGTCCTTAAAAAAAATAAATCATATTGCTCATTCCTTTTTTTCAAAAAATCATCATGTGTGCCTTCAGCAATCAGAGCACATTGCTTTGTCAGGTGGGTGGCTTCTAAAACCCTTCAGGTCCCTCTTTAGTAACCACTCATTGATAATCTCCTTAAGAAGCAAGCTAAATAAATCTTAAGCAAACAATTCTACCCTTGCACCCTGGCTCTGATGCCTTTGGCTGGGTTTAACATTCCATTAGTGACCTTATCGGTTGATCTTAAAAGACACATTTCTTCCAAGGTGACTTGAAATCACAAACTCTTTTTTGAATAGTTTGGTTGGGTGGGGGGAGTTATGGCACTGGCTACTAAAAATGGAATCTGTTATATTCATAAATGAATTTTTAATTTAATGTAGCTGCAAGACTAAAGCTGGAATTTGCATCTAATGTCCAAATAAACAAAATCCATCTGCTAACTGACAACATTAAAACTAAGCTTGATGTGGTGTTCATAAAAAAATTACTCTGACGGCTGTGTCTCTTTATTACAAAATTATATATGCAGTTGCCTAAACTCCTTCAGCACAGTCATGTGGAGTGCATATTATCAACATATACAGGTGCCCAAATGTATGAAGAAGATCCTATGGAAGATCCATGGAATTTTCTGCCATGGGATGTGGAAATGGCCACCAGCTTGGATGATTTTAAGCAGGACTTAGACAAATTCATGGAGGATAAGTCTATCAGTGGCTACTTGTGCTGATGGTTATAGGCTACCTCCATGTACCCTCTGAATACCAGTTGCAGGGGAGCAATGGCAGGAGAGGGGGCATGCCTTTATCTTCTGGTTGTGTGGCTTTCCAAAGCATCTGGTGGGCCACTGTGGGAAACAGGGTGCTGGACTAGATAGGCCTTGGGCCTGATCCACCAAGGCTCTTCTTATGTTCTCATCTACATGACAGATATGAAAGAACAGCACTGCACCATGACAAATTGCAGGGTTTGGCCGGAAGATGATAGACAGATCTAGGCAAGCAAAAAACCTGGATAGCATAGGGAGTTGCCCCACTGATTCCTAGCACTGTCAATAAAAACAAACGAACTATTCACAGACAAGGGATGAGCGTGAGAATATCTAATTCACCTGCCAACACTTGCTCTTAATCTGTAAATAGCGGAAAGATTCATGGAGGCGCTTCACACAATTAGTGTAAAGCACCAGGAGGGTTTGTGTGGGGAAAGCGAGCAGTTGGGCTGTGGGGATCAGGGGCCACCCGGCCCCCGGAAGTCCCAGAATGCCTCGCACAGGTAAGCAGCCTCCCCCGAGGCTAGGAGGCTTTTTGTTGCCTCTCAGTCAGGGGTCTACTTGTGTGTCGCTGTGCGCCGTGGTGGCAAACAATTATAAAAACAAGGTTAACGGAGTGCTTGCTCTGTTAACCCCATTTAAGGGGGGGGGATTAGGTGGGCTAGGCGCTGTGGAACCACCGGGCTCGTCCGCGAGCCCTGTGGTTCTGATGATCACTAGAAAGCGGGCAAGGCTCCCTTAGTCCATTTTCTAGTGATCGTGGGAATAGGCTCATGGTATTTTTCAGAATTTATATAGGATAGCATTGGGGAACCATCTCTTCATGAATTTCCTGAAAAGGCAGGGAAGTGAGGAAGAAAGTCCCAAGGTGTTATGATTTCAGAAAGTATACTTTTTTTTTAATTAGCCTACTTTCCTTGAGAAAAGTAAGCTTGTAAGATCATCCGGCATTCTATGTGTATGTATCTATATGTATCCCCTTTCAACTTCACAATGCCTGGACCAATATGAAACAAATTGGGGACAGTTGTAGGGACACCTCAATGGCATAGTTTGTGATGATGTCATCCACCTCGATTCAAGATGGTGGACACATGAATGTTTGAGGTCCAAGTTGGTTAACTTATGAACCACCTAACCAATTTGAACTAAATTTGCTACTGCTGTAGGGACACATAGGGATGCCTTAGTGGCATAGTGGCATAGAGAGCCAGTGTGGTGTAGTGGTTAGAATGCTGGACTAGGACCGGGGAGACCCGAGTTCAAATCCCCATTCAGCCATGATACTTGCTGGGTGACTCTGGGCCAGTCACTTCTCTCTCAGCCTAACCTACTTCACAGGGTTGTTGTGAGGAGAAACTCAAGTATGTAGTACACCGCTCTGGGCTCCTTGGAGGAAGAGCAGGATATAAATGTTAATAATAATAATAATAATAATAATAATAATAATAATAATAATAATAGTTTGTAATGATGCCATCCACTCTAGTTCAAGATGGTGGATGCGGGAACGTATAAGCCACAAGTGGGCTAACTTGTGAACCACCTAACTGAGTTGAACCAAATTTGGAACAATTGTAGGGACACATAGGGACACCTAAATGGCTTAGTTTGTGATAATATCATCCACCCCAGTTCAAGATGTTGGACTCATGAACATTTGAAACACACGTTGGCTAATTTGTGAACTGCCTAACTGATTTGAACCAAATTTGCTACGCATGTAGGGACATATAGGCATGGCTCAAGGACATAGTTTGTAATTATGTCATCCACCGTGCTTCACAATGGAAGATGCATTAATGGTTGAGGCACAAGTGGGATAACTTGTGGCCTGCCTAACTGATCTGAATCAAATTTGGTGCAGTTGTAGTGACTGACACATAGAGACACCTCAATGACATGGTTTGTGATGATGTCATCTAGGGATGTGCAAAACATTTCGGGTACAAAATGTTTTGTACTCGAAGCGGGCCATTTTGGGTGTTTTATAGACAAAACAAAACACCCATTATAGACAAAACAAAACACCTAAAGCATGGGCTGACCTGCTGACAATTCTCTCCTTGTTCTCCATTGGCTCTTTTGCCTCTTGCCACTCTTTACTGACCCCACATTGGCCAGGGGAAGGGTCGAATAAGGTGCAAGAGTGGGGAGGAGTTCAAGAAGGGGTTTTCAATTCATTCAACAAGTTAGTTACTCATTCACCATTCTGCCTTTCTGCCTCATTGAAGAGAGGGGGAGAGAACTAGTTTGCATTGCGTGGCATGCTTCAAGTTGCCATGATGATGCCATGCCATTGCCTATGCCTGCTTGCCTTGTTGCCAGCCTGAGCCCAGCCTGCCAGCCTGCTGTGGCTACTGCATGCCAGCCTGGGAATTGATTTATATGCTACGTTGTTTTTTTGTTCCAGAAGAATTTTTTTCACCCCCTTGAGAGATGCCATGCCATTGCCTATGCCTGCCTTGTTGCCAGCCTGAGCCCAGCCTGTAGATTCTATGGTAGCATATGAGATTTTCAATGACAAACCATGAATCCACTCTCATATGCTACCAGAGATTCTACACTAAAACATCTCAGAAACAACAGAACCCAGTACCCCATGGGTTAGCAACCCATGGGGATGGTTGGCACCCTATGTACTATACACCACCACTCACTCTGAGCCACCCCGGTGCCCCCCAAATGCAGTTATGGCGCTGCTGAAACCTCCATCATTCCCTGTGGGGAAGAACTTTAAAGATGTGTAAACTCCATTAAATCTTTAAAAATCAGCCCTCTGCCCAATTCCTTTAAAATAATTCTGGCAGCTTCCTTGCCTCCACTGGGCACTACCACCCACCCTACTCTGCTCTGGGACACCCCCTTTCCCCACTGACGTGAAGCTATACTTTTGCTGAAACCTCCATTCTTCCCTATGGGAAAAATCTTAAACTTCAAAAATGCTCCAGAAATCAGCCCTTTGCCCAATTCCTCTGAAATCTGTGTGGTAGCTTCCACCCATTGGGAAATACCATCCCCACTCACTAGTTTTGCCCTGGGTCTGCTTTTTTAAAAATCCAAAACATTTTGGATTCGGATTTTACAATTTCGAACAAAGAACAAAATTGGGGTGTTTCAGATTGGCTGATTTCAAACAAAGAACAAAATGGGGGTATTTTGGATTTGGACCAAAAACAAAACAGAAAACAAACAACGCACAACCCTAATGTCATCCACTCCAATTCAAGATGGTGGACATGTGAATGTTTAAAGCTGAAGTGGGCTAACTTGTGAGGATGTTAATTAAAATCATAGCAAAAGGAAAGTAGGCAGATTAAGTTTTGCCAGAACAACTTGTTAAACATGATATTTCTCTGCTGTCTGAGGAAACATTTTGAGAGATAAGAGAGGAGTTGTGTAATTAAGGGAATTAAACACCAAAGCTTGTCCTAAACACAGACAAATTCTATTTGGAACCACGATACAGTCAGGCTGCAATCCTGTGTATCCCCAGGCTTCTAAAATCCCCTTAATTTCAATAGAATTTAAGGGACCTAACTGTGCACAGGATTACACCTGAAATTGGTAACTGTAGCTTTTAAAACTTATTAAATTGCAGCATGGATTATTTCTTGCTGAGAGCCGCTCACTCCTCCCACCCCACCCCTCATCCCTGCTTCTCTTTGCCACTGAGAAATGCCTATTGATTGAAATTCATAACCTAGAAGAGTGTGAGAGAGTGGATATTTCTGCAGTCTCAGGCTGGCTCCACCATTTGGCGCACTCCCCAGGAGATATGAAAAGGAAGCCTCAAGCCCCTCAGAGTGGGATGCGGCACTCTGACTTCACAGCTGTCACTGGATGCTCTGATTGTCACAGCAGCTTAGGCCAGATTTGAGGGAGTCGCTTTTGACTGGCTTATTAAAACAAAATCAGTTGTCATTAGCATACTCAACTAGGTAGGCCTCAACCATGCCAGTCCCCAGTGGTACCTCTAAGTATGGCTCCCCTTTGTTTGATTAATGAATGGTGTTAGCAATTAAGAGCACAGCACATGATGGGGCTTGTGCATCCTTTACCAGGCAATTTTGTCTTTTGCTCAGAGCTAATGAAGAGTAAACATGAAGCTAAGATAAACTGGGTTGATAAGCAGCAGAGCTCCTCAGATCCCCAGCTTCATTTGCACAAGGCCCTGAAATCTGTCTGTGGACAAGCTGCTGAAGAGAGATTTATTTGTTTGCCCAACTTGATTAATAATTTTGCACTTTTGACTGAGTCCAGTGTTTTCTTTGCATTCATCCAAGTATTTGCCCCAGATAAGTCGTAAATGACAGTTTAAAAGGCCCTAAGTTGACAAATACACAAACACACCCTGCTGTATCTGATTTAGATTTTCACGTGAATGACAGGTGTCACCCTGATCAAGGCAGAAGGGGACGAAATGATTCACTGGTCTGTGCGACCCTGCTTGTATGTTAGAGGTTTAAATAAATTAGTTTGTCAGCCACACTATGAAAAAGTGGTTTTAAGTGTTAAACAGACAGGTGGGTTCAGTCAGCCTTTGTCCATTTCCATAAACTCTCATCTTAGGGTCAGGAGATCAGAGGCCACCGTCAGTAGTAAGTCAGAGCACTCCCCCTTGTGGTTTTGTATTTTCATCTCACACTTGTGAAATTGGGATATACATTTGGAATAACCACTACACTGCAGAAAAAAGCAAGAAGCTGTCCTCCTGCTTATTATACGTTATACGTAGCTTATTATTATACATAGCTCTCCTGCAGAATACCTAGGTATTTCCTAGGTATTTATTGGCCAGTTGAGAAACCACCTTGGGAGCCAATCAGGAACAGGCTGAGAAATCCTAACAGGTGCAGTCAAACCTCAGAGAAGTCCTAGAGTTTCTAGGAAGTGTGGAGTCTGTATGGCTTTGGCAGTCCTTCTAGGCAGCGGGGTAGCAAGGTCAGCTGGGGCCTGTGTTCAATAAATGAACATTGCCCACCCCCTTTATTATTATTTTTTTCATGGCACCAGATTTTTTTTTTTGGCATTAACTCCCCACCACCACTTTTTCTTTTTTTAAGTTCCTGCTGCTGCTTCTCCTCCTTCTCCTGCTACCCCTACTGTTCCTTGCTCCATTTGCACAGCAGTCTGTTCCATGGCTACTGTCCTTGCTCAGATGAAGAGAGAAGCCATAGAGCCCCTTACTGATGTGTGACTGACCACAGAATGGAGGGCATACCTGCATCCAGATTAGGCATCACAGCACATGCACACACCTTTCATTTCTTAGCTGGCTCAAACAGCCCTGGGGAGTTCTAAGGCTTCTGTCCTTGTTCAAGTGAGGAGAGAAGCCATGGAACACCCCCGCCACACACACACACTCACGCACATTTGAACTGGCTGCCAAGCAACAATGGCAAGGAGCAGCAGCAGTGAGGAGCAGCAGGGCAGGAGGCAAATGGTGGGGGTGAGGAGGGGCAGGGCAAGAGGCAAGTCGCAGCAGTGATGGCATGCCATGGAAATGGGAGGGTTAAGGGACAGATGGCAGGGTTCCTGGGGGTGTGTTCATTGGATACCTTTCAACACCTCTCAGTAGGGGTGTGCACAAAACTGGCTTGCCCAGTTCAATTCGAGTCTGAACTGGACCCAAACAGGACTGGACCAGTTCAATTTTGCCCCCCATCAAACCCACCTGGGTTTGGTTCTGGGGGAGGGGGTCGCAAATCAAATTTAATTAAAAACAAAAAAAAAGTATTGACCCCCTCTGGGGGGGGTCTTCTCTGAGGCCGGGTGGTGGTAGTGGTGCACAGAGGTTCCCCTCCCCCTTGTCAGCCTTTCTTGTAGCAAAAATTGCCAAGTTTGGGCATTGCTCGGCCCTTTTGGGGCCTCCACCCCTTATGATGGCCATTTTGGAGGCCACCACACATGTGCAATGGGCCTCTGTGTGGCCTGTCATGACCTGGCCACACAGGGGCCCATTGTACATGCGTGACAGCCTCCCAAATGGCCACTGTGACAGGGAAAAGGCCCAGAAAGAGTCAAAGAACACCTGAACTGGATGGTTTTTGCCACAAGGAATGCTTGTGGAGGGAGGGGGAACCTCTGCGGATACCCCGCTCATGGCAGAGCAGGTACATACTAATTTTTTAAAAAATAAATTCACTCAAGAACCCCCTGAACGGCCATTGGGGGCAGGGGGGTAGTTCAGTCCAGGGTCAGACTGAACGGGGGGGGGGTTCAGTTCGACCCTGAACTGTTGAATCAAACCAGTTCTACATGTACCCATTTGACGCTGAACTTGTTTGCACATCCCTACCTCTCAACTACCAGATAGTTACGCCCCTTTTTCTAAGAGATTTCCTCAAAGAACATGAGTTCTGGCTCCATACAAGCAGAAACTAACTACTAGCAGGGGAAAGGTTGTATACATGTGATAGGTCTGTCATTGCCCACAGGTACATTATTTTGTTACTTTCTATTCCAAGATGTTTTGTGATCAAATGGATTTTGCAAGGTTTCGTAATGCTTCAGAACCCTGTTAAGCCAGTTTGACTAGGGACTGTAATGGGGGTGGGGGTGGGAAACAAATATGTATTCTTGCAAGGGATGTTAACTTGGTCATTCTTCCTAAGTTTCTGGAAAGTTATTATCTGCACTCAGCCAAAGTGAACCCCATAATCTTTGAGATGCAATTCCTCTGATAAAAGAAATTTGTTCTGTCTGCTAATCCTCCTGTATGATTAATTACTTCAAGCTCAATGGTGAACAAATGCTTGTCCTCACAAGGAAGATGTTTGGACAGCCAATCATTCATTGGTCCTGATCAGTAAAAGGATATGCCCATTTCTGGAAAATCACTCATCAGCTGAAGACAGCAGTTAGATACGGAGCATAAACATACTTAATCCTCTCTACCAATACATTTTCCATTTGTGTTGCCATGCTGAAAGTGAACATACGAAAATTAAAAGATATCCATACTCACTCAATTTAGAAATAAACATTCTGTGCAAATCTTGAGCCACCCACATTGATCATAAGGTAAGAAATGTTGGCTGGCCAGCTCCAAGAATGGCATACTCAGTCAGGATTTTTTCTTTCCCAGCCTGAAGCATATTAAGCAGAGGTATGCAAATTAGGCTGAAAAAAAATAAATCCTTATCTACGCCATCCATGAAATATGTAACAGTCACTACAGTCACAAATCAAAAACCTATTCACTCCACAGCAATGTCTTGTGTATGTGCTTGGACAAAAAGATTCAATTTCTCATAACAAAGGAAGGAAGCGATGGACCGAAGGGGATCAAATGCTTTTGAGGTTTCCAGTGCTTCTTCCATTCTGTACTGGCTGCCGTTGCTAGGGAAAGGCAGCCTGTGCAGAAAACTAAGGGCTGATTCATACATTATGGCTGCCACATGAAGGCTATTGGGAAGACTTCCACATCACAGCAGACCTCCATGTATAAAGGCCATCACATCTGAAAGCTGCTTATCATGCAGATTTCCACAAGCAAGTGAGAAGCTCCAGACAGTGGTTTCTGTACAGCATAAACATGCAGATTGTGAATTATTAGAGTATTAAAAGGGGTTTTCTCTCTTGCCACAACCAGGATTCCCTCTAATTTTTTGCATCTGTGTGTGGAATGAGTTTTGTTCTGAGCGGCAGTATCAAGGCAGTGTGTGTGCGCATGCATTCAGAATGTGGCCTTCCTGATTCAATCTGAGCAGAATCCAAAATCAACTGAGCAGACACCAAAAAACGTGTGTGCATGCACGTGCACATGCCTTAGAGAGAATACTGGCCCCAACACCAAGACACTTTTAATGACTAGAAATTGAGCTATTGAAGGGTGCAGATCCAGATTCCTGCTCCCCAGCTTTTGAGGAGTTCCCCATCATTTTACTGAATTTCCCTCCACCAAAACTAATAACCCATATCTGTCCCCAAGTGTCTTTCCTCCCCCTACCCAAAAAAATAAATTAAAAATTGAGGCATTGCTGCTCAAGCTTTCCCTCTGTCTGCACCCCTGATTAGCTATTTATTGTGATACAGGGTTTTCTCTTCTCAGCATTAAAATAAAGCCCACTCCTTAAGAAAAATGGCAGCTATCCCACTGACCCCTCAGCCTCCAACCATACTCTTCTGTTTGTTCACATTGAGTGATGAACATACAAGTGTTCTTTCTTTGCCCAGGACAAATAATTTTGGGGAATGGTTCATATAGCCTCTGCATGCCATTACAGCTATTTTGAAGCAGGCAGGCAGTACTGTGGGGTATTCTCCATTGTCAGCACTGAAGCTGCCTCTCACATACGGTGTACTTAGCAAGTCAAAAATGCTCCAGGCCAAACTTGAGGAGATCGTTTGGTCTCTCAGTGGCTTTATCTGCAGCTGCTGAAGCAAACATCCCCACCTCTCCTTTGCTTACTCAATAGAAAGATTGTATTTCAGGCCATTGTTTTGTATAGACACTTATTAACCCTGTTGAATTTAGAGCCTAGGGTTGCACTCAATACCTATTGATTAGCAGTCAGAGGTGTAGTAATCCTCCGGCCTTCATCAATCCAGGCTGTTGACTAGGCCTTGGTACACAGCAGTGCCCTTTTCAGCAGTCATTGATATGCTTGCAAGGATGTGCGGGAGGGAGGAGGGAAGGTTAGCGTGGAGTCAAGTGTTTATACATTACAGAAAATTCCCGGTGAGGTGATGGCAGCTTTTATCAGAGCCTGACACAATCCAGGGCATATAATGTGCAACATTACATCACATTAAGCCGCACAGATACACTTCTTCAGACAGTGCTAGAATAGCTGCTGCGATGGTGTTGTGATCGTTATGCCCAATAACATTTTGCCCATAAATAAATGGAATCCTCATGCCTTGTAGTGTTCACTTCTTTCAGTTACCAGAAAAATCATTTTGTTTTCTTGGGACTTCCTTGGAGCATATGACTTAATGCAACTGCTAATGCAACAGAGAGGAAGTGACTTTCCTAAAATAGGGAGTGCATTACTCCCAATGCAATAAGCCTAGCATTTTCCAAATCTCACAGCATAGTGCCTGTAGTATTGAGTATTATTTGTGAGTGTTTTCTCATAGGAGGTTCTCTTCTCTATAAACCACTGTATCAAGAACATTTAGGATTCCGTAATATCTTACTGCTATATTAAGGAAGGCTGCTAGTGTTTGTACTACGGGGATGTCTTTTACAGCACTACAGTCTGGCTCAGTATTCAGATTCTTCTTTATCTTTTCTCCCATTCTTTGACATTATTAATTGTACACACTCAGGCATCTCATTTGCTTCCCTGTTCTGACATGTGCTGAACAGCTCTTTGTAATGTTCACTCTAAAAAGAATACATTTCCAATTGTGGATGTCAGTCTGTCCAGTTGTATGAGTTCATCTGCTCTGTGCTACACAGTAAACAGCCCTTTCCATGCATATGCTTGGCAGTTGGCAGGCATGTACCAATTTACAAAACTACAAAAAGGAAAATATTTATGATGTGGTGTTCTCTTTTGCTTTCTTCTTTTTAAATCAAAATTATTTTTGGTTGGGAGGCACTCAGTGAAGTGTGGAATTACATCAGGAAAACAAAAGTTAGAATCTCACTGTGTGTTAAACTGGCAGAGAATCACTTTAAAAGTCTTGCTAGATTGTATCTACCATTAAGCAGATATATAATTAGAAACTTCCAAGTGTTGGCATTGTGGAACTGTAAACACAGATATGCAGGGCCAGCATCAGGGGTGGGCCTGTTTGGGCTCTGGCTGAGGGCCCAGCCCCATCAAAGGGCCCATGGCTGACCACTGAGGCCCTGAAGAAAAAGGTGGTGGCCACCAGCACAGCCTAGATGTGCTCCAAGCGACTGCTACTGCCAAGATAAGCCTCCCCCGAGCCCTTGAGGGTTTCCCATAGCAGGAATAAAAGCTGAAAGTGCTCTTTGGCAGTTTGTTAAGCTGGCAGCTACCAGCAGGTGGGGCCAAGTTGGGCATGGACCAGAGAGGCATATGTAGAGATAAGAAAATATGCAGTTGTGCAATGACTCTGTGCAATGTTTCCATAGGCAATTCCGTTTTTTCTTATCTCTCTAAGCAAGTTGCACACCATGTGGCTCTATGTTTCCTTTTCTCTGTATGTGACTCCTGCAGCAGCTCCTCCTTGTCTTGCCCCCACCAACCAGTAAGATTTCTTCTGAGCCCTCTGCAATAGCGCAAGGACCTTTTGGTTGGTGGGAGGGGAAGGACTCAGATGGCAGCTGCAGATAACCACCAGCAAGTCAGAAGAAGGGAAGTGGTGGCTTCCAGCGAGTATGCACTCAGCCACTCACTGGTACTTCTGCCACTTTCCATGGCATGCAAACCCAGAAATGTTGGGTGGGGTATGTCAGCTCCCTGCCACTCCCAAAATTCACCTGGCATTTTAAATCAACCTTAGAAGTTGTGTGTAGAATGTTTTGGGATGCAGAGGGGACCTGGCATTCCGTACCCAACATTTTTGAGTGTGCACAACATAGAATGAGGAGGAAGTACTGGTGAGCAGGAGCACACAGTTGCTGGGAGCTGCCACTTCCCTTTTACTTCCCAGTAGCTGCTTGAACCCAACCAAAGTTACTGCCAAAGGAATATATCTCCTTCTGAGGACTGGGAGGCAGAGGAGGAGGACTGCAGCTGCCACCACCTGCCCACTAAGCTATGGAAGGTGCCCAAATGCTTTTGTAGGGATTCCCACACATCATTGGGAGAGCTTAGCCTTGCCCAGGACCCAATGCAATTTGGCACTAGATCTGCAAGTGTGCTACATATACTGTCAACAAGTAAATACATTTTAGAAGCAGGTGATAGATATAATTTTCCAAATCACTAGAATAAGAGTTCCTATAGATCCATTATAGGATTAAAGTAAATTGTGCCGTCGAGTCGGTTTCGACTCCTGGTGCCCACAGAGCCCTGCGGTTGTCTTTGGTAGACTACAGGAGGGGTTTACCATTGCCTCCTCCCGCACAGTATGAGATGATGCCTTTCAGCAACTTCCTATATTGCTACTGCCCGACACAGGTGTACCAGTGGGGATTTAAACCGGCAACCTCTTGCATGATAGTCAAGCATTTCCCCACTGAGTCATTAGGTGGCTATTATGGGATTGAGTTACTTGAATATTAATATATTAGAACAAAGAATAAGTTGATTTTCAATTATTTAACAGCAGTAAAAAATTCAATAATGCAAAGAAGGAAATCTAAGGTTCTACCATTGCTACATGGGTGAATTTATGAATCATTAACATATAATTTTACCAATAGAGATGAAGTCTATTTGCATATTTGAAATTATATTCAAATGTATAAAGTCCTTTGAGCTACATTATGGGAAGAACAAGCTTAGCTGGTCAAGTGTTACTTAAATATCAAAACATCAATGGTATACTGTATTGTGCTATTTAAATTGAATTTTAGTAAGTAATTTTTGTTAAAATAAAAAGTTACAATAAAAAAGCAAAACAACTTACTGTAAGGAAAGACAAGACCATTCCAAAATACTGGTCGACATCCAGACTAACTATAAAAGCAAGTGGGGAAAAAACATTTCACATGCGTAAGCAGGGAAGGGTAATTTTGGCAATCCCTCCTTCCCTTTGCAGTCTTCTGTACCTCCTGAAAATATGTCCCTGAGGTTTATGGGACACCATTTAGCAAACTGGACAATCATCTAATCAGATGATAGTGACTTACACACATTTTAAATCCTACATTATATCTAGCATTTAAATTCTGGGCAAAGAATGTACATTTTTCAGTTCAGATGATCATTTGTAGAGGAATCTAATCATGTGTTAAAAGTATCTTCTGATCTAGCCCACTGTCATGTTTATATCCGTTTTAAATCTGTGGTCCCCAAATCCCTTCTACATCTATAAGGTCAGCAACTGAAGACTCAGGCCAAATTCAGCACTCTGAAGAATACCAGTTTCCAGCTTAGTTGTCAGCTTAGAAGCAAGATATGTGTGAGGAGGGAGTGGAGATTGTGGGAGTGGACTTTGCTGGCAGTCCTCAATGAGAGGACAGGACACTGGCCCTTCATTAGGGAAGTGCCAAAATGCAATTCGGCGTCCAAATCATGGGCACATCCCTTGAAAAACAAGGGCTTACACAGCCCCTTTAAAGCAGTGTAGAGCAGGTCCATACCTGCTCCTCCTCTTATCTCCGCCATTGCCATAATCCCAGCACTCCCCACAGCTATGCCCATGTGACAGAGGGGCATCTCCCAACTGCCCTGGGTGAGGCCAGCATGCACATGGCCTCCGCGCATGCATGTCAATGCTTTTATAGACACAAGACTCTACAAATTTCCAGCAGTCTATCCTTTAAAGTCTCCTGGTCCTATAAGGAACGCTCAGAATGTCCATCCATTCAAGAAAGGAGTAAAGTTGCATATAGCATACTCATATATGAATTTGGTCATTATAATATTCTCAATTTTTTTGCTACTCTGGAGTATAGTTAGTGAAAAGCTAGTGGACAGTATCAATGCTGCAAGCTAGTGGAAATGTAAAAGAATGTGCTACCTGCTGTCATAGATATATAGGTGACCATTTCTCATGCTTAAATAAGAAGATAAGAACAGCTCTGCTGCAATAGGCCTAAGCCCTATCCAGTCCAGCATCCTTTCTCACACAGTGGCCTCACCAGATGCCCCACAGGCAAGAACTGAGGCTATGCTCTCTCTCCTGCTGTTGCTCCCCTGCAGCTGGTATTTAGAGGCATCTTGCCTCTTAGGCTGGAGGTGGCCTCTACCCTCAGATGAGTAGCCATTGATAGACTTGTCCTCCATGAATTTATCTAAGCTCTTTTTAAAGCCATCCAGGCTTGTGGCAGAAAATTCCATAGGTTAATTATCTGTTGTGTGACAAGTAATTCCTTTTGTCAGTCCCAAAGTTCCGGGCAATCAGTTTCATGGGATGACCTCTGGTTCTAGTGTTATGAGAGAGGGATAAAAGTTTCTCTCTATCTGCTCTCTCCATACCATGCATAATTGACGTCTCTAGACCATGCTCCACACCATGTATTATAGACATCTATCATGGTGCCCCTCAGTCATCCTTTTTCTAAACTATAAAGCCCCAGGTGTTGTATCCTTACCTCATAAGGGAGGTGTTTCTAGGCCCCTGATCATTTGGTTGGTCTTTTCTGCACCTACTCCAGTTCTATAATGTCTTTTTTTAAGGTATGGTGACAATACTCCAAATGTGGCCACACCATAGATTTGTACAAGGGCATTATGATATTAGCAGCTTTATTTTCAATCCCCTTCTTAATTATTCCAATCATGGAAGTGGCCTTTATCACAGATGCTACACAATGTGTTGACATTTTCAACAAGCTGTCCACCAGACCCCAAGATCTCTCTCCTGGTCAGTCACCGACACCTCAGACCCCATCAGTGTGTACATGTGGTGTGGGGTGGGGTGGGTGGGTTGCCCCAATATGCATGACTTTACACTTGCTAACGTTGAACCGCATCTGCCATTTTGTCGCCCACTCCCCCAGTTTGAAAAGATCCTATTGGAGCTTCTCGCAATCTGTTTTGGATTTCACTACACTAAATAGTTTGATGTCATCTGCAAATTTGGCCACCTCACTGCTTACACAAGCTTCTAGATCATTTATGAACAAGTTAAAGAACACTGGTCCCAGTACAGATCCCTGGGTTATCCCACTTCTTGCTTCCTTCCATTTAGAAAACTGTCGATTTCTATCTACCCTCTGTTTTCTGTCCTTCAACCAGTGACCAATCCACACATGAACCTGCCCCCTTATCCCATGACTGCTAAGTTTTCTCAAGACTTTTTGATGAGGAACTCTGTAGAATGTTTTTTCGAAGTCCAAGTATACTATATCAACTGGATCACCTTCATCCACACACCTTTTGACACTCTAAAAGAACTCCAAAAGGTTTGTGAGACAATATTTACCTTTGCAGAAGCCATGCTGGTACTCCTTCAGCAGGGCCTGTTCTATATGCTTAACAATTTTATCCTTGACTTTTATCCCGGCACAGACATTAAGCCAACCGGCCTGAAAGTTTCCAGATCCCCCCCCCCCCCCGCTTTTGAAAATCAGTGTTAGGGTTACAGTTAGGCTACTTTCCAGTCCTCTGGTACAAAGTCTGATTGTAGAGTGCTGCAGGGTGTTAATGAAACTGTTCTGGGGTGCTGGCTAAACACTACAATCTGGTTTTTGGACTGATGTGGGGTGTCAGCATGAATATATAGAACAGTTCATTACATTATCAATTTATGCAATGTTTTGGTCTAGAAATGAGAAGACAGAAATATAGTACAAATAAGTTTATTTAGGGATGATAGAGGTACAGAAAAAGAAAAAGATTGACTGGGCAAGGTGAGGAGGCCATAAAATCTTAACTAACATATTAACTAGAGTCTCCCATAGAGGCGTTTTACCTTAAGGCCCAAATTGTCAATTGAACCAGCTTAAGGCTTTTCTTGAGAAAGGACGAAGATGTAGACCTGAAAAAGAGAGAGAAGGGAGCAAGGAGATTTAAAAGGGATAGGAAGTTCGTATTTCCAGTCCCGATCAGTTGGTGTGTTGGATACCCTTGCAGGTTTGGGTGTGTGGGTAGACTTCCTTGTGGGGGGAAGGCAGCAGAAAGCAGGAAGAAGAAAGGGTGAGGAGCAAAGAGTTCACTCAAACTCCTGAGAACCAGCAGGGCAAAGATCCATGTAGAGTCTGATTCCAATTCTGATCCTGAGGCCATGTGACTGGGCCAGGGGTATTTGTACTCAGATACATATCCTGAGGCAATACATAAGTCAAACACCCTAATTGCAGGGTGTGTTTCAAGTTTCATAAAGAAACATTAAAAAGTTTATGTTTACATGAACCAATCAAGTGGGTGTGATCTTTAAGAAACCAAGGCTAGAATGGCTGGTTGAGAGGTGTGTGTAGAGTACTGGATGAGTGAACTCTAAAGCCTTATTTGAGACTGGGACATCTCTTCCCGAGAGAGATAGGTTTCCTTTTCTTTTTACAATCCTACCTCTGGGTCCTTGCCAGCTCATTATGCTTATCAAGGTATTTGTGAAAGTGCTTAGCGAGGCTAATCCCATTGCAGAGGGACTTAGCTATTCCTCTTATGAAGGTCTCTTTGACTCAGGTCTGCTTGCTAGCTTCCTCCCTTTTTGCAAGACAGGCCATGGGGGTCTCCCTGTGGTCACTTGTTGTTCTGGCCTCAGGCAGTGCTGCCCCATGTTTGCTTGTGCCAAATACGGGCATGTGCAGAGTTCACAATCCTGTGAGCTCAGGTAGTGGAGATGGAGATTGCAAGCCTGCAACTCCAAATCACATAGAGAGGTGCTGTTTGCAGCCTGGGACAAACTGTCTCTGTAACAAGGGACAGCAGCCAAATTTCTAGATATGATGAGTGGCTGTGCCCTAGAACAGTTAGTCATGGAACCAACCAGAAAGAAGGCAACCTTGGACTTAATCCTGAGAGTTGCACAGGACCTGGTGCGAGATGTTAGTGTCATACAACCTTTAGGGAACAGTGACCATAGCGTGATCAAATTCAGCATATATGTGAGGAGAAAATCACCAAGGAAGTCTAACACAGACACTTTGAATTTCAGAAAAGGAAACGTCTCTCAAATGAGGAGTTTGGTGAAGAGAAAACTGAAAGGGAAAATCAGGAGTGTCCCTTCACTCCAGAATGCATGGAGCTTTAAAATCATAATAACAGAGGCGCAGTTAGAATGTATACCAAAAAGGAAGAAAGGTACCACCAAGTCCAGAAGGATGCTAGCATGGCTAACAAGTAAAGTCAAGGAAGCTATAAAGGGGAAAGAGAATTCCTTCAGATATTGGAAATCCTGCCCAAATGAAGAGAACAGAAAGGAACACAAACTCTGGCAAAAGAAATGTAAGGAGACAATAAGAGAGGCAAAAAGAGAGTTTGAGGAACATTTAGCTAAAAGCATCAAGGGGGATTCCAAAAACTTATTTAAATATATCAGAAGCAGGAAACCTACTGAGGAGGTGGTTGGTCCATTAGATGATGAGGGAGTGAAAGGAACAGTGGTGGCCAGTGAGGGTGGCGCCGGGGCGGGGTAGCAAGAGGCACCTTTAAAAGTAAATTAGAAGGCACTTCTAAGAAGCTGCCTTGAGCAGTGGTGCTCCACCTGGCATCCCACATGGCAGAAGCACGGGTCTGGAACTCACCTGGCCTCTGTGCATGCTGGCCACACAAATGACTCTCACGCACAGGGCCGGCTTTTGTGAGGAAGCAAGAGACGCGTTGCATCGGGTATGAGCTTGCTGTGGGCGCAGAGCACCACCCACTGGAGTCTGGGAAGGTGCCAATGGAACTTAAGAAAAGCAACAGGCTTTTCTGTCTCTTTCTTCTCTGCAGCCAAGTGGATTCCGAAGTGGATTGCAATGCAAAGACAGACAGACTCGCAGAGGTGGGGGTTGGAGTCCTCCCAGCTGCCAGTGCCCTCTACTCAGTCTGAGTCAACAAGTCATCAAGTCAAAACAAAGGGACTCTCTTTGTTTTGCAAAGGGACTCTCAAACAAACTTGACCAGACGCACATAGAAAGAGGCTCTCCTCCTCCCCTTAATTGCTCTCTGGGCTAGATTCTCTGTACATGCACATAGTCACTCCTTACCTCATGTGTGAGGCTATTCAGATCAGAGTGAGGAGAAAGGAGACATGGGGAGCAAGACCACAGGCACAGTCTCATTTCAAAGAGGAAGCATCCTTTATCATTCCTATTTCAAAAACAGTAAGCAGAACTGGAGGGGTGCTTATGGGGGATTGTTTTGTGAAATGGGGAGATACCAGGCATGGAATCACTCTGTGTCTATGATTCTGGGGATGGCAGAGTATTGAATGCAAAACATGCAGTGCCTGTAGAATCCAGGGCAAAAATGCAGTATGTTTTAGTTGCTTAATGCAGTATAATGTTCAATTTAATTTTCAGTATGATTATTTTGAGTTAATTGAGTAGAATTTACAGGCATAGGTAGGGACTATTTTTTAAAGGGTGAAAATAAGGACTACTTGAGTGTTTTGCCTGCTTAATCATGAATGTATCCACAAAATTGAGATTAATTGGCACAAAGAAAAAAGCCTGTGTGTGATCTTGTGTAAGTTTCAATGATGAGATAGAGGGGAGTAAGAAGGATTTTGTGAGTGATTGTTCATGCTGGCCAGTGCACTGCTGTGAAATGAATACCTGACTTATATGTTACACCTTAGTTTAAAGAATATATATATATGGATCTCTCTCTCTCTCTCTCTCTCTCTCTCTCTCTCTCTCTCACACACACACACACACACACACACACACACACACACACACTCCTCATTCAGTTCTGGACATGTAAAGGTAAAGTGTGCTATTGAGTTGGTGTCTACTCCTGGTGACCACAGAGCCATGTGGTTGTCTTAGGTAGAATATAGGAGGGGTTTACCATTGCCATCTCCTGCGCAGTATGAGATGATGCCTTTCAGCATCTTCCATGTAGCATGTGTATAAATGTGGTGTAGTGGTTAGAGTGCTGGACTAGGACTGGGGAGACCCGAGTTCAAATCCCCATTCAGCCATGAAACTAGCTGGGTGACTCTGGGCCAGTCACTTCTCTCTCAGCCTAACCTATTTCACAGGGTTGTTGTGAAAGAGAAACTTAAGTATGTAGTACACTGCTCTTGGCTCCTTGGAGGAAGAGCGGGATATAAATGTAATAATAATCTGTAAGGGACAGAGGAGCCATGAGATTTCATAACCCCATGAGAAGTGAACCTGTTCTTCTATATGCCATAAATAATATAGCATGAGAGGCAGATACTTATCTCTTCTCAGCTATCCTGGAGACCTTACTTCTTGTAAAGTCAGAGCCAGAGGTGAGGGGCTGGAGGTGAGATATAATGTTTTTGTGTGCCACACTGTGCATGGCGCATTATTTGCATGTAGGAAGATAGGAAGATAGGAAGCTGCCATATACTGAGTCAGACCATTGGTCTATCTAGCTCAGTATTGTCTTCACAAACTGGCAGCAGCTTCTCCAAGGTTGCAGGCAGGAATCTCTCTCAGCCCTATCTTTGGAGAAGCCAGGGAGGGAACTTGAAACCTTCTGCTTTTCCCAGAGCAGCTTCATCCCCTGAGGGGAATCTCTTCCAGTGCTCACACATCAAGTGTCCCATTCAGATGCAACCAGGGCGGAGCTCACTTAGCTAAGGGGACAAGTCTTGCTTGCCAGCACAAGACCAGCTCTCCTCCTATTGTATCAGTTTGAATCTGTAACTGACATTTCCATCAGTACCCCCTAATTGTCCTTTCAAGTGGCAATCACAGAAGCTGATGACAAAGGTGTGCTATCCCTTTAAATGCCACAGGCCTTGGACGGTTCTAAGCCAGGCCTGCCTTCTGACAGATGGATTCTTCAGCCTTGAATTTTTCAAACAGGCTTGGCTGCTGTTCCCTGATGGCTTGCTTGAATTCTTGCAGTTCTCAATCTGGTCTCTCTTCATTTTATTTAATTTATTTATTTATTTGATTTATATACCGCCCTTCCAAAATGGCTCAGGGCGGTTCACAATATGATAAACAATTAAAACAAATTAACTATTAAAACTGGGTAGCCATTCCCCAGGTCATCAGTATCTAGCCAGCAATGACTCTCTTCCCTGGTAAACTGACTTCCTGAAAGGGAACAGGCACCTTAGCTCTTTGCCTGCCCTTCCTCCTTCAGCTCTGACTCCATCTTCAGCCTTCTTCTTAAGACTTCCATCCCATGCAGTATCTTCCACCCAATCTGCCTGAAACCCACTAGGATGGGGGAGACTCGAGTTCAAATCCCCATTCAGCCATGATACTTGCTGGGTGACTCTGGGCCAGTCACTTCTCTCTCAGCCTAACCTACTTCACAGGGTTGTTGTGAGGAGAAACCTAAGTATGTAGTATACCACTCTGGGCTCCTTGGAGGAAGAGCGGGATATAAATGCAAAATAATAAAATAATAATAATAATAATAATACATAATTATATTATATACAATGTTATGTACATAATTACATAAAATCTTTGTGTATTAAATTTTGAATACACACGAATTGTATTCTGAATTTTTATTTTTCACAATAACTAAGGGCGCTCAACAGAGTGTTGCATCTGGGCGCCGGATCCCCTAGAGCCAGCTCTGCTCACGCATGTGCAGAGGCCAGATGAGTGCCGGAGCCGTGCAGGATGCTGGGCAGAGCACCACAGAGTAGGCAATTTGATATTTTTCAGGAATCATCCTGAAGATAATTTTTCAGAAGATATGATCTGATAATCTCTGTATACAAAATTTACTAAATTTCTATTTATCTATTTATTGTATTAGATGTTTATATCACCTTACCCTTATGGCTCTAGGCGGTCCAAAAAAATATGTTGAATAAAGAAAAGTGTACAGGCATGTTTGGCACAGGCGGACTTTTTCAATCTGATGCAGTCCTGCATCGGGTTGTGCACACGGAAAAACAGTCTGTTTAAAGAACACAAAAATACAAATAGATTCTGGATTTCCACCTGTAACACTGGGTCTGATGTAAAATATTATTTATTAAATTAGGGCCTTAAAAAGTTAATGGCTGACATCCTGTGTGGCATCCCACGGGCACTGTCAGCACTATCTGAACTGCTGCATGCTCGTAGCAGCAGTGTCCACGAAGCCCCACAGAGTGTTGCCACACAAACACTGGAACCGCACAGCTGTGTGTACAATTCCAGTACCTGCACAACAGCGCCCATGAGCAACTGCTTAAACACTGCTGCTACATGCTGACAACACCTGTGGGACACCGCACAGGACGTCAACCAATGACTCCCAGTACATAATACACACCAGTCCAGACATTTGAAATTTAACAAGAATAATCTGTAGTGATGTGCACGGTCCGGAGAAGTCCGGACCGGCACCGAAGGGGGGCCTTGTTTTTAGGGCGGGGAGGGCTTGCTTAGCCCTCCCGCCTCCTTGCCCCCGCCAGCGCCCGTATTTTCTATTATAGGGGCGCTGGAAACCAGCCGCCCCCCCCCGCCGCTGCCGCCGCGAAAGAACTCCCCATGCCAGCCCTCCCTCCCTCCCAGCTAGCTGCCCGCACGCACTCCCGCCCTCCCGCCCGCCCTCCCGCCCGCTGCTCACCCGCTCACCGGATAGTAAACGAGAGGAGCTCCGGCACAGAGCTCCTCTCGTTTGGAAGGCCTCCGGCAGAATGGTGTTTTGCGCGCGCGCGCATGCGCGCACCGCAAAGCACGCCGTTCGCCGGAGGCCCGGTCTACCCGCCGGGAAAGGGCCGGGTAGACCGGGCCTCCGATCGCTGGGTAGACCGGGCCTCCGGCGATCGGAGGCCCGGTCTACCCAGCGATCGGAGGCCCGGTCTACCCAGCCCTTTCCCGGCGGGTAGACCGGGCCTCCGGTGAACGGCGTGCTTTGCGGCACGCACATGCGCGCGCGCGCGCAAAGCACCATTCTGCCGGAGGCCTTCCAAACGAGAGGAGCTCTGTGCCAGAGCTCCTCTCGTTTACTATCTGGTGAGCGGGTGAGCAGCGGGCGGGAGGGCGGGCGGGCAGCTAGCTGGGAGGGAGGGAGGGCTGGCATGGGGAGTTCTTTCGCCGCGGCGGCGGCGGGGGGGCGGCTGGTTTCCAGCGCCCCTATAATAGAAAATACGGGCGCTGGCGGGGGCAAGGAGGCGGGAGGGCTAAGCAAGCCCTCCCGCCTTTAAGGCATACCCCCCACCCGGACCCGAACCAGGCAGGGCCGGACCGGTCCGGCAGTTCGGCCATTCTTTGGAATGGCCGCCGGACCGGTTCGGGCACACCACTAATAATCTGGTCTCATTGTCTTTTCTCATCCTTAAAAAGTAGTTTTTGTAGGTTTAAAATGAAGATAAACTGTTGCTTCATAGTGATTTCTATGCACACAGTTTCAATCTCTTGTTGAAAATCAGGGCTACGGAAATGATTCTAGTGTTATGCCAGGAAATTCATTTCTTAAAAGGTAAGAGCTGAAATGATATCACACAGTCTATAAGCCACTTAGCTGGCAGCTCTCAAACATTCCCTTGACAATTTTTTTCCTAGGTTGTAGCTTATATACTAAGGCTATTCTCACATGTGGTGGAAACCGGGCTAAGGGAGCCCAGCCCGGTTTGGAGCCACATGGCTCCCAGTAGCAAGCCCGCTTAATTGCCCCTCCCCAAAAAAACAAGGTTAGCTGAACACACACTCCACTAACCCTGTTTGTTTGATCGTGTGTCACCGCAGTGCAGCTCTGCACCGTGGCAACTCACAAGTAGCCCCCCGACTGGGAGGCTACAACAAGCCTCCCAGAGTTGGGGAGCTCCCTAGAATGCCCCGTGCACTCGCTTCTGTGGGCCAGGAGGCTGGGACTTCTGGGAGCCGGAAGGCCCCCAATCCCCGCTGCCCAACCAGCTCTGTGACAGAGCCAGTAATAATGTGGGTGGTTGATCTGGCCACCCTGCTCATCTGCAGGGAGAGCTGCAGAACCCTCGTGTGGAGAGCTTTACCGTGTGCAGAAGCTCTTGTCATAATTAATCTCAGCCTGATATGCTCTGGTGTTGATTGTGTCACATCATTATCCAATTTGGGTTTCCGCGCAAGGATCTGCCGCCCCTGTTTTAACCAGTTATTTGTGGTAATCTATTTGTGGTAATCTTTGTTGCACTCCTTAAACGTTCCCAGAAAATTGAAGTAGCAGCCATCAAATAGCTTCGGCAACAGCTGTTCTTTGTTCAGCCGACTTCTTTGTGGCCCACCTTCTATTTCAAACTTCTCTTCCTGCTCCCTGACTCCTGTCTGCAGATATGCCTCTACCCATTTCAATGTCAAGATCCTCCATCCAGTCAAGCCTGCCAGCATGCACTTCATAGTACTTCACATAGGATGCTCATGGATAACAACATATGTCACTGCACTGTACGTATTTTCGCAGTTATATACTGCAGCAGTTTATTCAACAATTGTTGCTGAGCATGATCAAGACCACTTCCAAAAAGAACAATGGGTCTGTCTCTAGGATGATTTCGGTTTATTTGTTCTGCACACAGAGTAATTGAAAAGGATCCATTTTTCACTGGCAGCATTAAAAGTGACTTTATCTCTTCTGTTTCAACATAATCCATGGGTTTCTCTGACCAAATATATTAACTGCATCTCAAGAAGCTCCACATAAGAGCAATAATTCAACAATGCTTGTATGCCCATTCTTGACAGCATCAAGAAGTGACACTTCATTTTGATATCCAGTCACTTTCATAATTGCCCCATGTTGCAACAAGAGTTCTACAAGTGACCTCCTTATGTCCATGATGACAAGCTTCATGCAATGGTGTCCATCCAGTGCAGTCATTAACAATGGGGTCTGCTCCACTTTTCAGTAAATGTTCAACAGCAAGAAGATCCCTCTCAGTGGAAGCAACGCGGATTAATGTCTCCCCTTTGTGATTTCTCTTGGCTGACAGGTTATGGGGAGATTGCTTAGAGAAAGGCACAATTTGCTGTTATTATGAAGTATATGAATTATGAAGTGTATATATATATATGATACACACTATTGCTGTGTGTGTGTGTGTGTGTGTGTGTGTGTGTGTGTGTGTGTGTGTGTGTGTGTGTGGTTTTTAAAAACTTTATTATTGAACTTTGAGAGTTGCCTTTAACATGGGCTAGCTAGTTTGTGGCTGATCTGTTGATGCTATGTAAATAATTTATTCAAGACCCTTTGTGAATTAATAGATTTATTTACTCAGATCCTTCCCCCAACCCCTTAAACTTAGAAAAGATAAGAAATTTGATAGATAGATAGATATATCTCCCTCCCTCCCTCCTTCCCTCCCTCCCTCCATTTATCCCTTTTTGAAGAAATATATCAATGCATTTTGGTATTAACATTTTAATAAATTTGCTCATTCTTAGCTTTTGTACATACGTGCAAAGTATGGCTGCTCAATACAGAATTAACAATTCCGTCAAAGAGCATGGAATGTTTCCTCCTGTTGTTTACAAATGAAATTCTACAAAACTGCATTTTATTTTAAAACCTCAGTTAAGTGCTATTCTACCTCTTGAAAGTCTGTGCCAGTCACTATTTTATTTTTATTTATCAAACTTTTGTCATATAAGAGTTTAGATTAAGGAAATGGATTGCCTCCGTTCACCCATGGTTATTACCAGGAACAGTTCTGTGTTTTTCAGAGTATGTGTACTTAATTCACTTTAATTAAATAGGCATTTGCTGGGCTAAGGTGCTATTTTTAGGAGATCTTGCCCCATACACACAAGAATGCTTTTGGCTTTCTCTCTCCTTCAGCTCCATGTCTGAGGTTTCCCCTCAAATGCTGGCTTAGTGTTTCTGTCAGTCATTCTTGAGCAAACACACTGTCTCATTAAAAACTATCCTAAACTGGTTTCAGTTTTGGGGAAAAAATATATGAGATGAGCGTTACAGACTGGCTCACTGTTTTCAGGTAAGAGAAATAGGTGGCTTCAGGAGCTGAATTTGCAATAAAGCCATTTTGTGGTGGGTTTTTGAAAAAGAACGAGGATATGATTTTGTAACAGTTACCTGTATTAAAGGTATGAGACAAATTAGCTTTTAAAAATTGTGGTGTGCAAGCTCAGATACACTAGTATAAAATCAATAGCTGTCAGCTATTGGTTAATGATGACTCGGTGACCCTGCTCTACTCCTGCTGGGAATTCTGAGCAGAAGTTTATAATGGGGAAGGCTCAGTGTTTCTTCTCAGTTAATAATGTATTAGATGCTGAAGTCACTTTATCAGACAGAGCCTCCTGGAAGGGGAAGATAATCTTCCTGAAATGGGCAGTGGTTGGAATTGTCGTAATAGTTAGGATTAACTCCAAGCCAGTTCTTTGCGAAATAAAAAATAAATAAAATTTTTAAAAATCTTACAGTGTTATCCATGAGTTTCAGATACTCTACTGCAGCGACAGGCATTTGGCATGGGAGGATACTGAAGGTTTACCCCTAAAGACATAGGGGGTCAGGCTTGTCCCTGGCATAGCTTGATAATCCTGCTCAATTCAATGGATAAAGAGCAGAATTCAGATGAAATATAGGAAATTACTAGAATCAGAAGCACTAGATAAGCTCAAAAAAGTAAAGGGGGAGGAGAGGAGAGGAAGCAACCCATGTTATATCGTGTCAGTTCAAAGGGTTGTAAAAGTGAGTAATTGTGGCCTTTCTACTGTACCTATCCTGCCTTCAGCAGTTTGGGCAAATGTTAGGAATGTCTCCCTTACAAACAGAGATGTACTTAAACAAAACAAAAGTGTAGCAAGGTAGCTGATAAGTACAAATGCATACAGATGTACCTCTTCTTTAGAGAGGTGTGAGAGCAAAGATCAAGCTATCACCCCGCTATTCACCTGACTGCACTGGGGAGGACTGGTGGGGAGGCAGGCTCCTACTTGCCTCCCCACACAAATTCTCCCTTCCCCTCTAAGCTCTGCCACTCATGTGGCAAATGAGCGGCGCTGTGGCAAGCAGCAGAGCTGAGAGCTGGAGAAGGAAGTCCTCTGGCATCCCACAATGCGCGCCATGGCACGAGTGCAGTGCATTGGGGAATTTCCCCATTGCCGGGCATTCTTGCTGCCCGGCTCTGTGGACACTCAGGCTGCAAGCAGCAGGAGCAGTCACATGTCTGGGAAGTGGGGTAGAGGGTTGTGCCAGGTACAAAACCAAGGCTTCCCTGGTGAAGAGCACTGGGATCGGGACCTATCCTGGCACTCCACAGAAGTAGCCCTACCTGGGTAGGGCTGTGCAAGCCTGGGTAGGATTGCTTGTGTGAACAACCTTACTGTCTTCCATTTGACTATCTGTTATCATCCTGACTTGAATTGAAGTGTGTTCTGTTATCTTAAATTCTCACCTAACTTTATTTTACATACAAACTATAGTTGACATGATGAGGACAATCACTCAGAGTAGCTCCATTGAAACTAAAAAGACAAGTTGGGCATTGCCTAATGGTTCTTTTATTTCCAGCTGGAGCACTTTGAGTAATGTTCCTCACCATGTCACCTCATATGTATAGCAATGGCTTTCTTGAACCAGTTCATGCATTCAGCACAATAGAATGTTACCCACAAAAGTTCATGCTATAATAAATCATGGAGCCCCTAAGATGACACACACTGTTTGGACACAATCCATTGCATCCTCTTATGCTATTCCCACTGCACAGAAAAACTCTGATAGGTAGAGATTTTGTCACATAGATACAAATATGCCATATTACACCAAACACCAGTAGTGGCTGGTGACTCCTGGGCAGGTGGTGGGTGGAGCCAAAGTGGTCGGTAGAGGGGTGGAGCCAAAATCGACAGTGAAAGGGTGGAGCCAAAGTGGGCAGAACCTACTATGTGGGTGGAGCTGCAAGTGGGGCATTGCTAAAAATAAAAAGCAATATAAGCACTTAGCATTTCTTACTATGGTTCCTGAAGTTCTTCTTTGACAACTTACCAGCAGTAGCAGCTATTCGGGACTTTAGGATCTGACAACTGATCCACAAAACTTTGAAGTTAAATTTCAGTTCTGAAATTGAAATATAGAATTGTGAGATGAAAATCCAAGTTTTGAAATATGAGAACTTGCAGATTTTTGGAATGTATATAATACATTTATATTACTATTACTACCACCACCACAGAATAGCATTTATATAATACAACACATGCACTGAATTAAAACTACAATTATCCTAGTTCCTTTAAAATCATGTCAGAACATTGCACACAGCCATTGTTATGATGGTTCAGGACAGGTTCACAAATACACATGCATCACTTAGTGACTGCAATTCAAGTGATGATTTGAGACCCAATCTCATAGCAAATGCATTACTTTTTAAAAATGGAGTTAAAAATAGCATACTTGGCTGCCAGACATCAAATTATGAGAAATTAAAAGATTCACACATGTATGTGTGAATCAACCCTCATTCACCATGCAGCAAAAAACATCATGTGGAACAATTCAAAGTACATTCCATGCAGCAGCTGTAATGTGTAACCCGCTCGAGAACCCCTGGCAAAAAGCAGCTTTGCGGAGCGAGTGCTCCTGCAACCCTGCTTTTTGCGATCATGAGTAGCCGCGGTGCACCACAGTGCGCTCATGAGTAGACCCCCAGCCGGGAGGCTTAAAAGCAGCCTCCCGGCTCGGGGGTCTCCCCAGTATGCCCTGCGCGCTCACGCAGGGCATACTGGGACTTGCGGGGTCTGTGCGTCTCCCACTCCCTCCACCCCCCGCCGACTCCATCTCGGAGCCGGCTATCGTGTGGGCGGCCAATCCGGCCACCCAGGGCTCCCTGCCCTCTCATGAGCAGGGAGAGCGGGCTTAGCCCGCTCTTCCCACTCAGCGGACAAAACCGGGTCTCACTGATTGTGAGACCCAGTCCATCGAGTCCTTCCCAAGGACCTGGGATGGCTGAATTTTATTATCAATGTTGTTGCTGTTATTATAGATATCGCCACAGAATATAGGCTGTTCCCAGTAAAGTTGCTTTTTGTAATTGGTTGATGGTGATTTCTGTGGCCCCTATGGTGTTGAGGTGCTCTTCAAGGTCTTTTGGGACTGCACCCAGGGCGCCAATTACCACTGGGATTATTTTGGTCTTTTTCTGCCACAGCCTTTCTATTTCAATTTGTAGATCTTTGTATTTGGTGATTTTTTTCCTATTTCTTCTTCTTCTGTTCTGCTATCCCCTGTTACTGCTATGTCAATTATTTTAACTTGTTTTTCTTTCTTCTTGGCTACAGTTATATCTGGTGTATTGTGTGGCAGATGTTTGTCTGTTTGTAGTCAGAAGTCCCATAATATTTTTGCCTCTTCATTTTCTACCACTTTTTCAATTTTATGGTTCCACCAACCTTTGGCTAAAGGTAGCTTGTATTTTTTGCAGATGTTCCAGCGTATCATCAATTTATTATTATTATTATTATTATTATTATTATTATTATTTAACATTTTATATTCTGCTCTTCCTCCAAGGAGCCCAGAGCGGTGTACTACATACTTGAGTTTCTCCTCACAACAACCCTGTGAAGTAGGTTAGGCTGAGAGAGAAGTGACTGGCCCAGAGTCACCCAGCAAGTATCATGGCTGAATGGGGATTTGAACTTGGGTCTCCCCGGTCCTAGTCCAGCACTCTAACCACTACAGCACGCTGTCTCTGCGTGCTGCACAACTCTCAGGGTAATATTTTTGGGGTGAGAGATGGGTCACCTTTGCCTTCAAAGTGAAAGGGAGACTGTGAAAAATTGCCCATCCCTCAAACATGGTAGCACACACCCCCCATCACCACCACCGGCACGTCCTTAAACTGAATGTGAGCTGCTGTGTATAAAAATTTTGAAAACAGGTTTGTGATGTGGAAATTTGGTAGCAGTAAATACTTTATTTTTCATATCCATAACAATTTGGCAGGGCTCACATAGATTTTTGAGCCATTAGTGCTGCCTCTTGATGACAGTGAAGCCTGAACTGTTAAATTGAGTGTAATGATGTTCTTTCCTCACAGCTACAAGAGAATGAATTTTGCTCCTGCTGAAGCTAGCAGCTAAACACCTTTGAACCCAATGTGTCACTATTATTCATTTGGCAGTTCTCTTTCCTCATAGCCAAAGAGGCCATTTGCTATTTTTCTGCACTTAGCAAGTGAACCGATACTCATTCTTGATGCCACACTTTAGCAAAAGGCTTAATATTGCATTATAAGTTCTCTGCTTAGCATAACAATGTTAAACCACAGCTTTCTGTTTTTCCTTCAAAGGCCTCTGTGTTGGATGCATATCCACAAGTGCCCAGAGGTGGCCATTTTGGATTCCCCTGCACCAACTTTGCTTCTTTAATGACAAATTTCAGCTAAGAAGAAAAGGTGGCAGCAAGCACTGCTGATGTGACCTACCTTATATCAGGTCATGACCCAGTTGTGGAAAAGGATTTGTTGAACTGAAAACCAATCGAGTATACCACCACCACAGTCATTACTTTGTAATGAAAAGTAACAAGGTCAGCACAAGTAAGTAAAGTAGGACTAGGTCTAATGGGCTTAAGTTACAGGAGCGTAGTAGTAGTAGTAGCAGCAGTAGTTGTAGTATAGTAGTAGTAGTAGTAGTAGTAGTAGTAGTAGTAGATGATGTAGATTTTAGTTGAACACTAGGAGAAACGTCTTTAAAGCAGTTTGGCAAAGGAACCAAATACTGGGGCTTGCGGGAACGGGTGGGGCACGCCCTTACTAGAGGTCTTCCAGCTAAGGCATCTGTTGGGAATGCCCTTGAGCAGGGGTTGGACTAGATAGCCTGTGACTCCCTTCCATATTATGATTTTATGAATAACGGGCCAACAAAATGATTCAATAACTCCACTGAAGGCTTGTTGCAATAGCCAGGTCTTCAACAAGCAGTGGAAAGTCAACAGATGCGGGATACGATTAATCTGCGAGAACAGATTGTTCCACATCTCAGTGCTACTATGAAAAAGACCCTTTCAAATGTCCCCATCAGCCACAGCTCTGTGGGCTACATATAGTCAGTTACACCGTAGACATTGGGGCTATTCTGACAATCGGCAAAAATCGGGCTAGGAGAGCCTAGCCTGATTTTTGCCGATTGTAAGAACCACCGGGCTCGGCTGCGAGCCTGGTGGTTCTCGAGCAGTTAACCCACTCAAGTACCCCTACCCTTAGCCCAGGTTTGGAGAGCGAGCACTCCGCAAACCCGGGCTATTTGATCCTGAGTCACCGCGGTGAGGCTCCGCGCTGTTCCTACTCACGAGGAGACCCCTGGAGGGGAGGCGAAAAGCCACTTCCTGGCTCTGGGGGGTCTCGCCAGCATGCCCTACATGCTCACGCGGGGCATGCTGGAGCTTGCTGGGGCTGATCGGCCCCCACTCCCCCCAGCCCCCACCGGCTCCGTCACGGAGCCGGCAATTGTGTGGGCGGCCAATCCAGGCACTCAGGGCTCCCTCCCCGATCGTGAGCTTAGCCCGCTCTCCCCGCTCACTCGAAAAAAACAGGTCTCACCGATCATGAGACCCGGCTCATAGTCAGTCACCCCTCTCCAGGTGATCTTAAAGCAGGGAGGTAGTCCTTTGGGATGCTGGTTCAAGGCCATTTAGAGCTTTAAAGATAATAACCATCAGTTTGAATTGCAGTGCCTAACTTGTACTTTAAATATAAGTGGGACTACTTTGAGTAACTTTCCTCATCATGCCAGTCATTGCCTGTAGCGGATGGTATCAAAATCTGCTGGGAGAGCCAGCACAACCAACAGGCATTCCCTCTGTCCAATTTCCTGGTATAGTAGATCACCCACCAGGGTCACCTAAGCTGTTTCAGTTCCAAGGTCAGGCCAGAAAATAGATATAAATGTACACTGTTTCTATGAATATTTACACACCGTTTTTCAACAAAAACCTATCTAAGGGGTATACATAGAAAAAAAAACACAGATATAAGCTGGTTCCCTGTGCCAAAAGGGCTCACAGTCTAGATCTAGAAAATCAGTTCCTTCACAGAAGACAGGAGCTCGGTTGCCACCAACTGCTCTAAGTTCCTTGTCTAGAAATGGAAAACTAGAGACTGCCTGGTTAATATCCAATATGATGGGATCAGGGGAGACCTTTTTTAGCAGAGGCCTAAATTCTGCAGCTTTTAAGCAGGCTGGAATAGATCTTTCACTAAGAGAAACATTAATTGCCCTCCCAGCTCACTCATCCAGGCCTCCTCTTGCTGCTTTAGGTAGTCAGGATGGGCAAGGGTCAAGCTCATAGGTCAACAAACTCACCCAACCAAGATCCCTTCCCATCTCTTCAGGCAACACATGCTGAAAAGAATCCATAACAGCTGGACAAGCAGTTGCCAAAGGGATCCCAACAGATTCTGCATATTAATGAGGCGGAGCTGGCTAAACTGGAAACCATACAAGTATCTCTGTTTGTTTTGTTTTGTTTTGAAAGGCACGCTCAGTGCTAATCGTATTCCCCCCCCCCCCCGATTGTGGACAAGGCCACCATAACAGCACAGCCCAACAGTTAAAGAGCTTAGTTTCCCAAATCCCTTTATCCTTCCGCGAACTATGGAGGGCATTGACAGCAAGTCACTTAACTCCGTCCAGCCGCAGCTGCATCGGTTTTGCATAATTAATTATTTATACCGATGCAGCCACAGTAATTAACTTCCAGATGAATGCGATATTCTGATCAGAAATGCTTTGCAGTTCAGTCATCCCTCTAGCAAGCAACTGTCAAAGCTGGACTGTTTGACGGAGTGGGTCCTGCCAAAAATACCCTCCCAGACATCTGCTCTGAAACAAACCAAAAAAGGTCCCTCTGAACAGCTTCCATACATATTAACTCATTTTCAAACAAACAAATCAGCAACCACAACAAAAGCTCTGGTGATAGCTTTTTCACCCATTGGGATTTGCTGACCGTAGCTGCAGAGACATCTTGTAGTGGATCCACCGTTCAACATGACAGTGGAGTTTCCCACTGTAAACATGAATTCTGTGAATGACGTCCTTGTGCCCTTAAACACCTGTGTGTACATAGTTGGGGGCCCTGGATGGACTCCCCTGGCTCTCCAACACGTTTACAGCAGTTTTTAAGGTCACACTTTTCTGTCATTCACACTTTCCAGGTGTGCTGTGAGAGCCATTGGGGTAATTCCACAGCTGACACAATGGTGTGGAACTGCTTTAATGATGTGTCATTCTGATAAATATCCTGCTTACTCCAGGAAATACTGGGATTTCCTCACCTGAATCCAACAGATACCAATGGAAAATGAAAATAAATCAAAACCAGTTTGATGCATTTCAATATTTTATCGTTATTGGTTACATTTTTGTCTCACCTTTCCTCTAAGGAGCTTGGGTACTATTTGTGAGTCCCCTAACTAGTGTCTAATGCAGTTACTGGCCAAGCCACCTGATTTTCATTAGAGATGAAACTACATTCTGTATATTCAGACCAACCTTGGCAAGGGGGTAGAACTCCTTTCCTCTGAAGCATGGGTTTGTTTGGAAATTAAGTCTGGGAATGCTTTAACCTCTCTGAAGTGAGAATGATACACCTACTTTCACAGAAGAGAAAACATATTTAGTTACTAGATAGTTGGAAATCAGAGCAGTGTACAGGGTTGGACAACTTCTGACTCATCAAGTTGCTTGGTTCATTGGTTGGCAGCATTCTGAGGTCTCCACAGTGCTTAACACCACTTCTTTGTTTTTGGCAGGCCCAGGCAGGCAGCAAGCACAAGAAGTCAGAAAACTCCTGAAGAGCTGCCTTTGGATTGAAGGATCACAAGTTGTGCAGACCAGTAAGCCTGTATTTTTATTTCCTTTGCACTGAAGTAGTAGTAGTAGCAGCAGCAGCAGCAGCAGCAGCAGCAGCAGCATCTAAATTAAGGACACATGCATGGAAGCGCATTTCACATGAGCAACAAGGGAGGGATGATTTTCACCAATCTTTCCTTCCTTTTGCAGCCCTCTGTGTCTCCTAGAAATATGTCCCAAGGATTGTGGGACCCTCAGACATTCTCACGGACATATTTCTGGGAGACATGAATGGCTGCAAAGGAAAGGGGAGGGCTGCCCAAAATTGCCCTTCCCTTGTTGCACACAGAAAACATTATTCTGTGTACACATTGCTAACTTGGATGTTGGCCAAGAACAGTAAACAGTGCTCTTAGTTCATGATTTACTATTATCCACTGTTGGAAAATAACTAAAAAGTATGTTTTATTGTAGTCAAGCTAAATAAACACATTATTTCTCATAGATGATAAACATGCAAATTTCATACAACAAACTGAGTAATTCACAAATCACACAACATATTTTAATGTGAATTTAAATGTATCAGTGTTACAATTCACTCTGCATGTATTGAGATTATGATACATCCACTGTGAAATAATGTATTGTTGTTAGCCATTAATGGGCCAGTTGTAAGATGTGCAAATTGATTTGAATCAAATTGATTCAAGCTTGATTTGGAGTGATTTGAGTGATTTGAACTCGAATCGAATTGTCCCTAAAATGGAAGGCCTGATTCAAGTTCAATTTAAGTTACTTGATTTGACTTGAATCAATTTGAATGGTTCTAACGTATTTTGAGGCCATTTTTTTCCAGGGATAGCTGGTCTACAAATGGGGGTTGATGAGTAGACCAGCCCTCTGCCCTGGACTTGGTGTGTCTGCCCTCCTTGGAGAAGGGCCAGGCCGGTCTACTCACCACCCAATTGATAGACCAACCCTCCCCAGAAAAAATGGCACTCAAATCACTCAAATTGATTCAAGTGATCTGAGGTTGATTCATTGAAACTGCCAAGCCAGCTGTTTCAATGAATTGATTCATGGATTTTGCTATTCAATTTGAGCTCAAATCAAATTGCAAAATCCAATTTGTGCACATCTCTAGCCAGTTGTCATGAGTCCAAATTGCATGGGGCTGAAATCTTCCTACAAATATAAAACATCACACTACTTAACCTCAGTCACTAGGACTGTGCAACGAGCCACACCCAACAACAAGTTTGGTCCAACATAGGGGCAAGTTGGTTTCGGACCCAACTTACCCTATGTCTGGAATTGTCAGACAGAGTTCCACCACGACAGCAGGAAGCCTTTGACAGAACTGTCAGGAGTCTCCCTGCTGTCATGGCAGAACTCCTTGGGAGATGTCAGACCCCACCCCACCATCAACAAAGCTGTCAGATCTCCAACCCAACTGTTTGGAAGGACAGACATGACCACTCTTGGCTTGGCTTAGAATCTGAATTTTGGGGCCGTGTACAGGCCTACCAGTCAGCATAACCAAGTCCAAATAAAGCTTCTGAAAAAGATATCCAGACCTGTTCTCTGGAAGATCCCATTTTGTGACTGTGTACAAGGTAGGATGTGGGGGAAGTGATCATGTGCAAGAATCATGCTGGGTAGGATGGCTTTTCACCCGACCTCATTAAACATCTGGGTACAGCTGCTGGTAGGACAGAGCCCTCCTACCCAACAGGAGCCTCAGACACTATCACTTCCCCCATCTCCTACCTTACCTTTTCCTTGCACATGATCACAAAAAGGGAGTGTGTTCAGCTCCTGAACCTGGGTAGGACACTTGTCCTACCCATTTAACGGTAGTGTAAACAAGCCCATAGAGTGACCACCCTGTACAAACCTGAACTGCAGGTGTAACCATTGATTTTTATAACGAGATCATTGGCAGTACAGTCCTCTTCCTAATCCTACCCTGTATGCTGTGGTATCACTGGATTCTTAACCGCCCCAAAGATTAACCCTACATTAAGCAGTTTGCATTGTATTTCAACATGTCAAAACAGTATAAATCAAGCTTTCAAAGGGAATGACTTGTTCTAATGCATTTTAATAAACTCTGCTTTCTTTCTATGTCACAGTATACTATGAGGATCTTAAATCTATATTATGACTGGATTACAGCCTCACTTCTTCTTTGCTTATTTATCATAGTGGGGCTGCTCAATTACTGTATAGTTATTAGCAAAAGCATCCTATATTCATTACAGTAGTACAATAAAAAGGTGTGCTGCTTCCAAAATAGTAAGTTAGCACAATAATACAGACTAGCTGAGCTGGGCGCAGAGCATCTGCACCTCTAGTTCACTGCTGCAACTGCTCCCCCACCCGCCGCTGGCCATCTTCTTCCCCGCCCTTTGCCTTCTTCCCTCACCTGCTGTCTTCTTCCCACCCGCCAACCATCTTCTTCCCCTGCCCCTGCCCACCGGACGTCTTCTTCCCTGCCCTGCCCACACCCTCCCCTGTTGTCATCGTCTTCTTCTTCTGCCCTCCCTCCTGCCCGCCTGACCCCGCCATCATTTTCTTTGGCCAGCCAACCAGTGAGCCGCCATTCCATTCACTGCCATTATCTTTGCCCACCAGCCAGCCGAATAACACCACCATTTTCTCCCCATCCCCATTGCTATCTGGGCAGCTGCTCACGAATTCTTGTGAGAGCTGCCACACATGGGATTAATGATGGGTATGCCCTAGAGAAATATATATAAAGATAGTAATATAGAAAATTAGGATAAAGCATGGGAATTTTTTAAAAAACTTGCATGTTTAAAATTTGTTATCAGCAATGTATGTATTTTATTTGTATTATTCTTTCATTAATTGATTGATTGATTGATTGATTCATTCAATACATTTGTATACCTCCTACTGCAGAAGTCTCAAGGTGGTTAACAAGTAAAAATAGCAAAAATAAAAATAAAGACATACAGAATTGACCTACAACAAACTATTAGAGACTCACAATGGAATGGAATACTGAAATGGAAGCCGCTGTTTTCTACCTCTTCCCAAATTAGAGAGAATTTTGTTAAGCTCTTTCACAGGTGGTATTTGACCCCTTCCAGATTATCCCACATTAATAAGAATTTGTCCCCACTATGCTGGAATGGCTGTGGAAATAGGGGGACATACTTCCATCTATGGTGGTCTTGTCCCAGTATTTTCTGTTTTTGGACAGAGGTATTTTTAGAAATGGGTAAAATTACACAACAGAGGTTAGATATGAGACCAGAGTTGGCTCTGTTAAATGCATTTTCGGGAGCTAATTTGGCATTCTTGTCTAAGGATCTTATAGTGTTCATGTTAACTGCGGCTAGATTATCCATTGCACAATACTGGAAGCATAAAACCATGTCTCTTGGTATCAGTCTATGTGGCATATTGCCATATCTGAAAAATTGACCCATATTATTTGTCTTTGAGCAGTTCAAGCTAATTCTAATGATTTTTTCATGATATGGTCAGATTTTATTCTGTTCACAAATCAAGATAATGTTAGTTATTCTCCTCCATCTAATTATTTACATATCTGGAAGGATGGTTAATGGATGTCATTATGTATCAGTAAAAAATTAAAATAATCTTTTAAAAGATACAGAATTCATTTTAAAACATTTAAAACAAAGATACAGTAAACATTCAGCTAAAAGCCTGGCTGAACAAATGCATCTTCAGTTGTTTTCTAAAAGTCATCACGGATGGAGCAGCTCAAATTTCAACAGGAAGTGTGTTCCACAGCCCTGGGGCAACTGTAGAGAAGGCTCAGCTCTGAGTTGCCACCAGACAAGCTGGTGGCACCCTCAGATGAACCTCCTTTGAGGAGGTTTATAACAAAGAAGAATTAATTCACTTAAATACCTTGGGCCCAAGCTGTTAAGGACTTTATGGGTAATAACCAGCATTTTGTATTTTGCCCAGACACCTATTGGCAGTTCTTTTGGAGCAGAAGTAATATGGTCCTTTGGGACATCCCAGAGACCAACCTGGTGGCAGCATTCTGCATCAATTGCTGTTTCTGGACTACATACAAGGACAGCCCCATGGAGAGCACATTGCAGTAGTCAAGCTGCGTAGTTTCCAGCATGTGTACTATTCTTTTAAGGTCACTCTCTTCCAAGAAAAGGCACAGATGGCATATTAAACAAAGCACTCCTGGCTAATACACCACCTCCACCTGAGGTATCAGGGGAAAGGTTGGTTCCAGAAGTACTCCTAAACTGCATACCCATTCTTTCCAGCAGAGTGTAACCCCATGTAGAATGGGCAGATCTATCTCATCACTTCTGTCTTATTTGGATTCAGACTCAGTTTGTAATCCCTCAACCAGCACATTACTGTCCCAGACAGGCAATTAGGGAAGTTATGTCATTTCCTGATGTCAATGACATGGAGAAATAGATTTGGGTGTCATCAATGTACTGATAGCACCCTGCACCCAATCCCCCGATGATCTCTCTAAGTGGTTTCATGTAGATATTAAAAAGCAGTGGAGACAAATTGGAGCCCTAGAGGACACTGTGCAAAAGCTCTCACTTAGCAGAGCAACGAACTCCAACCGAAATCTACCCGAGAGGCATGAGTGGAACCCCTGTAAAATAGTGCCTCCTACATCCAACCTCCTCAAGTGGTCCAGAAAGATACCATGATCAATGGTATCGAAAGCTGCTGAGAGATCCAAAGGGACTAACATACTTAACCCAAACACAGGTCTTACTCTATTACTGTTACCTTTTGATTGTATCATTCCATCCAGTTCTTATTTTCTACTGGCTATCAGTTTCCATTGACTGATGATCTGGAGGTTTGAGTCTGCATGCATTACTTATGATTATTTAGCACATAGTGGGAAACACTCATTCTATCTCCTCTCACCATTTGAACAGAAGAGATTAAAAATGTGTTCCAGAGGGCTGCGTTTTCCAGTAAATATGTTCTCTCTAACTTCTAGTTTGAGCAATGAGCCTCCCATTTCCATCCAGCACTAATATTGGTATGATGTACCCCACTCGATCAGTGTGGAAAACCAATTACTATCTGATGACCCTTGGGTGAATAATTTCAGTACCATTAATTGCCCACAACTGACAGTGAGGTCATTTACTTCTCATTAACTGAGGCTGAGAGAGGTTTCCAGGCAAACAAGGGTTAAATTATCCGTATGTTGTTGCAACTGTGATCCAAATATAAATGTACTCAGAGAGTATGTGCGTGAGTTTCCCCCCCAAGCTTATTAATGCTACATTATTAGCATATTTTCTATTTTACAGCTCGGTTAAATAAACAGTTAAGGCAGGGTGTGTGTGTGTGTGTGTGTGTGTGTGTGTGTGTGTGTGTGTGTGTGTAATGGATGCTTTAGAAGGATTATAGACGATGCTACTTTACAGCAATATCTAGAGCACAGATGGCTTTTGAATAACTGGTTCAGATTTTAAGCAAGAAAGCTTCCAGTTTTAGGGTGTTAATTAGGGCTGTGAGGGTAAACACAGGTCTGGAAGCCTACAAAAAGAAAAGCGGCTGGGTGAGGCTGCTGATAAAAAGTGGTGGTGGTGGTGGTGGTGGTGGTGGTGGAGTTAAGCATCCCTCCCCCACTGATTTTCTACTGAAAACCACCCCCCTGCTGAATCTGCTTTTCCCTAGAAGAAACAGTCATCAGGGTTTTGTTACATGTGTTTGCATCCATCTATCTATCTATCTATCTATCTATCTATCTATCTATCTATCTATCTATCTATCTGATTGATTTTTATACCACCCTTCCAAAAATGTCTCAGGGCAGTTTACAGCATGATCTAACCTGCTGTTTCACCCTAATGTGCATCCATTTATCCTCAATGTGGACAGTGCAGCAAAGGAGTCTATACCCATGGAGATGGAAAGTAATGGAGCTGCATGAGACATTCAGGTACCAGCTTTAAGATCTGAGAAACCTTCCGAATTTCACTAGCAAGCTAACAAAGCCCACACAGGCAACTAGCTACCCCACAGTGAGGTTTCTCCCGCAACAGCTGGGTTGTCTGTATCCTCCTGCTGAGTATCAAGGACACTTTTACTAACACATAAGGTGCAGAAGTGTGGTAAATGTATAGTAAAGTCAATAGTACCAAATCATGAGTGTAAATTGCAACACATTGGTCAAACAAAGGTGATGTGAAGGAGACGGTTGCATCATCTTGCTGTAATTAGCGCATCAGTGGGGCAAACCAAATTCATATACATTTGTCTGCCTGTTCACATATAAGAAGCTATGTCGGAAGGTCTGTCTCTTTGCAGGAAAATTGTGTCCAGCTTATCATGGAAATACAGAATCAGAACGAAGGGAACAAAATATTAATTCTCTGGGTTTTGTCATCATGTATATGTCTTGCTGTTGAGGCTAGGAGCACTTACCTTGCATGCAAAAGATACTAGGTTTCCTCTCTGGCACTCCAGGTACAGGCAGGACCAGAGAAGGACCCTTGGTTGAAACATTAAAGTAATCTAGATAGACCAAGGATCTAAAGGCCCATTCACATTCTGGTCAACACTCGTACAATGAGTATATAGTGTACACAGGTACAGATCTGTACACAGATACAGTCATTCACATATTATGTTGAATGCAGGTACAGAAGTACACTTCCTATTTGTAACATGCATTTGATGGGCCTGTATCCAGGTTTTAAAATGAACACAGGTACAGACATCTGCATACTCAAGCAGCATAATGTCTGAATCGGACTTAAACCTGTTTTCTATCTATCTATCTATCTATCTATCTATCTATCTATCTATCTATCTGGCTGTCTATCTATCCATCTCTATCTATCTGTCTGTCTGTCTATCTATCTACATTTACTAATATGAATGGTATCCAGATCTGCATTTGATCTAGGTTATTCCTCCACATTTGTTGTACTGGTTAACCTTTCTTATAGGTATATCAAAGGCAAAAAAAGTAAGAGAATATAATGTGATTAATCACACACACACACACTCTCTCTCTCTCTCTCTCTTCCTGCCAGCTTGGCTAAAACAATCAACCCAAGAAGAGCATGTTTGCAGCATGATAAGCAGTGTGTCTGCTATTTTTCTTGCTCAGTCTTGAGAGCTGCAGGACTTCTTGCCAAGCTTCCTGGCAATTTGTACTCCTTCTGCATTAGCTAGCACATCTGTCAGGCTCAGGACAAAGTGCAGCTCCCCTCCCTGAACACGTATCTTTTCAAGCAGAACCTTTTGCAGTAGACAAAAGTGCCTCCACTCCACCTTAAAATGGCAGGGGAAATGAGTGTGCCGCTTCTAATACAAGCATCCCTTGTGAGGGCCCTTGGTCCCTATATTCTCTGAACAGCAGGAGGGTGAATATATGAATATCAATGAAGAAGCATGGCTGTGCTCCGAGAAGGAAACCAGAAGAGTTAATGAGATGGTGTCTTGCTGTTGGACCCTTGCATGCTAAATACTGACATGGTTTATGTAACCGTGAGCCTCCTTTGATCCACTCCAAAGTCGCTATCAGTAGGTCTCAGCACCAACAGAATGATGCTCATATTGGAACTGTGTGCTGTAGGCAAAGAACACTTTATGCATTAAGAAAAACCTTAGGAACGCAGAACAGTGGAAATAATCCTGTTTGTGTTGTATTCAGGCACAGTGAATTAACTGTGCTGTGTCCCATACATACAATCCAGCTTTCCCCTCCCTCCCTCCTGCCCTCTCTCCCTTCATTTGGAGAACTGGAAGAAACTTGTGCAGGCCTATATTTAAGAGCCCTGCTATGGAGATATTTAATGAACTGTTCATAAACCTGTTAACATTACCAACACCTGTGCAGAGCCTCAATACTCAATCAAGTTTCAGCTAACACTGTTATTGTATGCAATTATATTTAGAAGGAAATAATAATTTATTCTATCCAAAGAACTGGTGACAAGGTGAATGTATTTATATTTCCTTCCAGTCCCTTTGGGACCTGAACCTGTCTACAGAGATCTAGTTCCGATTCTCACCAAAATTCCTCTGATAACAGTGAATACTACTGTGGAATGATCACCACTCCTGGGATGCTTCCATACTAACATGCCTTAGTGCTGATGAGGCATTGCTTTCCTGCAGCTGAGAGAATTAAAATGGACATTCCACACAATCTTTTGTATAGTGCTATGTTAACTAGCAATGCCTTTCCCCATCACTAAGAGCCCTCTATAATGTCTACTTATATATAAATTCCATTTAGCGAATGTCCCTGCCAATGTCAAATGGAGTTCAAATAAAAAAATATTGTTTGCATGTTCAACCCATTTTATTGCTTCCTGTTGAGCCCAGCTGGGAAACAGTGAGTAATTTCCCCTTAAATAGCCTTTTCCAAGCAAAAATCCACATTCTGTTTAGACACCCAGCAGGAACCTTGTGTGATTTTCACAGCGCCACCACTGGCCAGCAATTTCTTTCTGAGAACAACCGGAACCTTTTGCATTTCTACTTTTCTGGCAAATGGGGAAATTGCAAAAGGTCTCTGTTGGGCATTTGAGCAGCACTTGAATTCTTGCTTGGAAGAAGGAGGATGTGGAGATGGGGTGAGTTCACATTCAGAATTTATGCAAAACCTTTTCACATCCCATCTACTGCTGTCTGGAGGCACCCCAAGTGTTCCTCAAGTGGGGGAAGAGATACAGATACCCGGGTTCAGAGGGGAAACTGCCTGGGGTGAAAGAATGAAGAAACCTCACCCCACCCAGTTTTCAGATTGTAGCATCTATGACTGCATTTTGGAAAAAGAAAGAATGAAAGAACACAAGGTAGAATGTAGGAAAGTAACCCTGTGGGAAACCATAACTCTGTGCCAAATTTGGCCCTCTATCTGCAGAGCTGGGATGCATCCTTTGTTAAGCGGATGTGAGTCTTTTTCAAAACCAAACCAAATATGTGATTGTAATGCACTGAGTTTGACACAGGTTGTTTTTCAAGAAAGGCAACTATCTTTCTATTTTTATTGACAATGGAAGAGGTTGTTTTCTGTCTTTCTTATCACTCCTGCTATGTAACAAATTACTGCTGTTTAAATCTGTTAGAAACAAGCACTGAGAGAACTTGACAGGAATAATGAAAGCATAACAGAAGCACAATAAAACATCTAAAGTATGTCCAGAAACATCTAAATATAGTATATTGTGAGAAGGTTAGTGTAGGGAAAGAATTAATCCCCCCCAAATCCAGCCGCTCACCACCTTTCTGGCAGTGCGGCTCGTTTGCTCCAGCCCCTATGTCAAAGGAGCATGTGACACTGGGAGCCGTTGCCCATTGGCTCCCAGGTGCTCTCAGGGCGGGGCTAGTGCAACCGAGCAGCGCAGCGCGTGTGCGCCGGCTCAGTTTGACTCTCACAGGCACGGAGAGCAGACATGCGAAGCGAGCTCTGAGGCCAGCCATGAACACGTGGCTGGGCCTGCAGACCTCAGGCTGCGCCAGGAGGCTGTCGAGGGCGGATCATGGGCTATTAAGCCCACCTGCCTGCAGTGAGGGCTGCCGCTGTTTCGGGGCACTGGCGGTCGTGCAGACGGGCTATTAAGCTCGGCCCACTGCTCCCTATTGTTGGTTGCCGCCGCACGGTGCGGCACAGGCCCTTCGCTGGGCCAACAAGCAGGTCAGCTGGATAAGAACATAAGAACAGCCCTGCTGGATCAGGCCCAAGGCCCATCTAGTCCAGCATCCTGTTTCTCACAGTGGCCCACCAGATGCTGCTGGAAGCCACAGGCAGGAGTTGAGGGCGTGCCCTCTCTCCTGCCATTACTCCCCTGCAACCGTGGATGCGGTCTTCGCGGCATGGCCCACACGGTCTCTGGGGCCTTCACCCCATCCCCCACCTCAGACTGTGAAGTGCCACCTTCTCCGTGGATGGCAAGACACTGCAGCTTGCGCCGACAGAGCAACAGGCTGGGTCTTAACCCGGCCCAGGTTTGAGCATCAGGGGTGCGGGGCAGAAAAAAGGGCTTGTAGGCTGGGGCCTATGCCAGGCGGGGGTGACATTGCAGTGAGGAGGGCTGCTGGTGGATGGTGCAATTAGCAATGAGAAGAAGGGGTAGCATATAAATGGTGCAATCACACGAAGTTTATCGGGGAGGCACTGCGGTCGAGTGGAAGGGCAGCGGCTTGCATGCAGAGGGTCCCAGGTTCAATTGCAGCAGCATCTCCTTGATAGGGTGTCTGTTGCTGCCCCACGTCGAGCCTGATCTACAGGCATTTCTGAGCTGATCACCTCCCCACACACACAAGGGCTGGAGGTAGCATTGTTCCATACCTCCACCCCCACCGCCAAAGGGGCCAGTCAAGCATGAGCCCCAATGAAAGCCCCGGTTAAAAAGGGTCAGGGAGCATTGAGCGGTTCACCCATGCAGGGGGCGCTGGCGAGCTCCAGCAGCTGCTCAGGCGAGGGGCCCATCCCCCTGGTAGACCGTCTGTTGCCAGTCATCAAGCACATTGGAAAGGGCAAATGCGTTGATATCTTTCAGATCTAGATCAAGGAACCCAAGCCTGTGGATAAGAAGGGGGTGCAGGAGAGGGACAAAGAGAGAACTAAGAGGAAGCCCATTGAGCACAATTGGGCCAACTGGGTTTTCGGTTTCACTATCTGTATGGGAGTGATCACTCAAATGCACCCCGCAAAGGGCCCTGCGCTCATTAAGGACCCGGTGCTGCCATGGGACAAGCAGCATCAGGAGCTCTGGTTCCAGATCATGGCCCCAGCGAGGCCCATGTCGGGGGAGCGTGCTGGCAGTGGCCACTTAATCTCCAAAACACCAGCGGCGTCTGTGGCCTCAGCTGCGGGTGCCCAAGGGGTTCAAGGTCCCCTGGTCTGTTGGGAGTTCAATAGGAGCAGGAAGTGCTCATGCTCCCCATGCAAGTACAGGCACGACTGTGAATTTTGCAGAGACCAGCATGCCAGCCTCAACTTCTCACGGACTAAGGGTTTCAGAGGGGGAGGCAGGAACCAACACTCGGCTTGTGGGAGGGGGCCTGCGGCCGCCCATGGGAGCAGTGCAGGAAAAGGGCCCCAGTCCAATTAGGATGAGGAGGCCTTGTTCTGTGCAGCGGGACTGGTGGCGTTCTTTGGGGCATTCAGGGCAGGGGAATTGTTCCCTAGTGTAGCAGACAGTTTGGCGGGCAGGGTCCTGCAGACACGCTACCTCACTCGTGGGCCATCTTCAGTAGTGCTCCAGCTTTGCTTCTCCAAGATGGAACAAAGGGGCAGGGGTCAGTTTGTCACCCTTCACAGGGCAGACAACCATCAACTGTGCCCAGTGCAGGCCCTGGAAACCTACTTGGCTGTGAGAAGTGAGGCAGAGGGATGCCTCTTCATACACTCTGATGAGTACCAATTCTGGGCAGTGATGAGAAAGGCCTTCGAGGTGGCTGGCGTGTCCACGAGCCATTTATTATCTCATTCTTTCAGCATCGGAGCAGCTTCCATGGCAGCCCAGCTGGGCTACACAGGCGCTGCTATACAGCGCCTGGGTTGGTAGCGGTCTGGGGTCTATTGCGAATATGTGTGCTAATGGAGCGCTGCCCCCTCCCCCTCCTCACCAGTCTTCTTCTCTCTTGCGCAGGGATGAAATATCCGGTGGAGCAGGCCAGAGTCCTCGTCTTGGGTCACTCTTTCGTGTTTTGGGTGTCCAAGTGAGTGCAAGGCACTGAACTTGGAACGCAGTTGGGCCTGGGGCAATGGGCTTCAGTGGAGTGGCTCGGCTGGTGGGGCATGTGGATGGCCCAGCTGTTGCCGGTGCTGCAGGAGTTCTTGGAGGAGAATCTGGCACCATATTTCCTGGTGTTACAACTTGAGGGGAATGACCTAGTTAGCCAGTCAGGTATTTCACTTGTTCAGGAGGCCACATGGGATTTGGAGGTCATCCTATCCTGGTGCCTGGGCATTATCATAATTTGGGCTGACATCACACAGCGCAGGGTTTGGAGGGGAGCTCTCAAGCAGAATAAGGTCGACAGGGCCAGATGAGGGGTCAACGTGGCAATGGCCAGATTTCTGGTCTCTAGGGGAGGTGGCTGTATACCGCACAACATCCTGTTTTCCCAGCCCACCCTCTACCAGGGGGACGGGGTTCACTTGGCCACCGGCATGAGACTGTTCATCGATGATTTGCGGCTGGGATTGGCAGTGGTTCTGCGTGGTTGGTGGGGTGTGTGGGGCATTAAGCTAGGCTAACACCCACCATGGCAGGTACAGTGCGGCTGGAAGCATCAGATTAAGCACCAGCCCCTGAGTGACTCAGCTGTTCCTTGGGTCACCTGCTCAGTTTTGGGCTTTATAGGAAGGCTCCTTGCAGCGGCGGGCCTGCCACTGGCAGGGTTGCCCCTTTGGGGGAGACACTTCGGGGGAGAATGAGGGCAAGGGCTAAAGGGCTTCTGTTTAATTAGTTTTAAGCTGTTTTAGACTTGGGTTGAAATTGCTGTAATGTGTTTGGGTTCATCTGAAGATGGGGGGACAGAGGGTGCCTTTGTTGACTATGGGGCAGCCATCCCAGTGGTGGTGGGGAATAGAAGAAGTAATGTTGGCAGGTCAGCAGGGCATTCCAGGGGAAGGCAGTCAGAAATCTAATAGCGGTCTCCCCTTCCGGCTGTCCTGCCAACTCTTTGACCTCGGGGAGCACTGCCAACAACCCACATCGCTTTTCCCTGCTCTTCTGTAATGCCAAGTTGGTCCAAAATAAATCTGAACTCATCCATGATTTGATCATGGATGAAGGGGCTGACCTAGTATGTTTTATCGAGACTTGGTTGCGGGAGGCTAGTGGTCCAGTTTGGTCCCAGCTTCTCCCTCCAGGATATTCTGTAGAGGAGCAGGTGAGGGGACGTGGGCAGGGAGGTGGGGTGGCTGTGGTCTATAAGGATAACATCTCCCTTACCAGGGTCCCTGTCAGGGCATCGGACCATATTGAATGTGTGTACTTGAGTTTGGGGACCAGGGATAGACTGGGACTTCTGTTGGTGTACTGATCGCCCCACTGCCCAGTGGAATCCCTTACTAAGCTCACAGACTTGGTCGCAGAACTTGTGTTGGAGTCTCCCAGACTCTTGGTGCTGGGGGACTTCAATGTTCATTTTGGGACCAATTTGTCCAGGGCAGCTCAGGAGTTCATAGCGGCCATGACAACTATGGGCCTATCCCAGTGGTCTCTGGACCAACGCATATTGCAGGTCACATGCTTGATTTGGTATTTTACTCTGATCAGGGTGGTGTTCCATGGGTGGGGACTCCTGTGATTTCCCCATTGTCATGGACGGACCACTATCTGGTTAAGGTTGGACTTACAACCACTTCCCACCTCCACAGGGGTGAGGGGCCCATTAGAATGGTCTGCCCAAAGAGGTTATTGGATCCATTAAGATTCCAAGAAGCCTTGGAGGGATTTAATGTTGGCTTTGCTGGTGATCCTGCTGATGCCCTGGTTGAGAATTGGAACAACTTGCTCACCAGGGCAGTAGACACGATTGCTCCCAAGCGTCCCCTCTGACCCGCTTCAAAATTGGCCCCTTGGTATACAGAAAATCCACAGGGGCTGAAGCAGCAAGGTAGGCAACTGGAGCGCAAGTGGAGGAAGACTTGACTCGAATCTGACAGATTGCAACATAAAGCACATCTAAAGATCTATGCTCAGGCAATACGTGCGGCAAAGAGGCGATTCTTTTCTGCCTGTATTGTCTCTGCGAATTCACGTCCAGCGGAGTTGTTCAGGGTTGTGAGGGGATTAGTATCTGCCCCCCCCCCGAACCAGAATTTGGAGTCATCAGTTACCCACTGTGATGTGTTTAAAGAGTTTTTCTCAGATAAAATCTCTCGGATTTGGGCCAACCTAGATGGAGACTCCACAATTAATTTGATGTCTGAGCTGGAGGTGCCCAACGACTCCTCTTATGTGATTCGACTGGATGTGATTCGGTTTCAGTTTGTGACTCCTGAGGATGTGGGCAAGCTGCTTGGATCGGTGAGGCCTACCACTTGTTCTCTTGACCCTTGTCCAACATGGCTTGTTCGATCTAGCAGGGAGGTTGTTGTAAACAGCCTGGTAGATATTATAAATGCTTCTCTGAGGGAGGGCAGGTTGCCTCCCTGTCTTAAGGAGGCAATCATTAGACCTCTTCTAAAGAAGCCTGCATTAGATCCCTCGGAGTTGAGCAATTATAGGCCTGTTTCCAACCTCCCATGGCTGGGCAAGGTAATTGAGAGGGTGGTGGCCTCTCAGCTCCAGGCGGTCTTGGAGGAAACTGATTATCTAGACGCATTTCAAACTGGCCTTTGGGCGGGCTATGGGGTGGAGACTGCCTTGGTCGGCCTAATGGATGATCTCCAGTTGGCAATTGACAGAGACAGTGTGACTCTGTTGGTCCTTTTGGATCTCTCGGCGGCTTTCGATACTATTGACCATAGTATCTTTCTGGAACGTCTGAGGCTGCCTTTGTACGTAGTCTGGAAACTTCAGTTGGTTCAGAACGCGGCAGCCAGGTTGGTCTCTGGGTCATCTCGGAGAGACCATGTTACTCCTTTACTGATGGAGTTACACTGGCTGCCAATAGGTTTCCGGACAAAATACAAAGTGCTAGTTATAACTTACAAAGCCCTAAACAGCTTAGGCCCTGGTTACCTAAGAGAGCGTCTTCTTCGTTATGAGCCCCACCGCCCATTGAGGTCATCTGAGGAGGTCCATCTCCAGTTACCGCCAACTCGTTTGGTGGCGACACAGAGACAGGCCTTCTCAGTCGCTGCCCCATGATTGTGGAATGCGCTCCCTGCTGGGATGCGATCCTCCCCATCTCTGGCAATTTTCAAAAAACACCTGAAAATCCATCTTTTCACCCAATCTTTCTCAGCTTCCTAAATTGTGGGGGTTTTAATTTCTAGTTTATTTTAAAATTCAAAACCCGATTTCGGGGGTTTTAATCACTGTAATTGTTTAATTGTTGTTTTAAAATGTTTTTAAATTGTTAATTGTTTTATTGTTTTTAATTTGTTTTAGCTCTTTACTGTTTTAGTGATGTGTTTTAATTGTAAACCGCCCTGAGCCATTTTAGAAGGGCAGTATACAAATCAAATCAAATAAATAAATAAATAAATAAATAAATAAAATCAGTGCTGCACCTTATTAGGTAAGCGTTTGGCATCATGGAGGAGGGGCAGATCCCTTGAGGTTTGACAGATCAGGGATGCCACTCAACTCCTTCTTCTCTGCAAGCGACATCCTTCTGTATGGCTGGACAGCGTCGTCGGGGTGTCACTGGTACCAGAGACCTGACCTGACCTTAGGTCGGCTAAGAAGGACGCCCCTGCTTTAGAGCAGTGGAGCCACCTAGAGCCAAGGTGCTAGCGCCACGGTCATCTAGGCCAAGGCAGCCACTTTCGTGACTGGCCTGCTAGGAACTGCACTGTGGTGGGTGGAGTGCCAATCCCAGCTGAGTGCCTTGCTGGCACATATTGGTCCTACTTAGCCTGCTAGTTAGAAAGTAGCGCTAAACTCTATTTCAAGTGATGCTTGTAAATGTGAATTGGCACTGCATTCTCACATTTAAAAATATATATATCCAGAAGATGGTCATATGCAGTTACAGCCTATTATCCATAAACTGCAGCCTAGCAAGCTCTTGTGGAATTCCTTGCACCATGGTGTACCTAGCTGCTTGAGAGTGGGGAAACTCTAGTGATTTAATCCCGTGTGTAGAGCAGATTCCATCTCTTTCTGTTCACAGGCGATTAATGAAATAGCCCTCCTTTTGATGAGGAGGAAGGTCTGGAGGTAGCCCAAGGGAGCCTTGAAAGAGTGTGGTGAATCTCTGTGTCCAGGGACACATCACTGCTCTGATGGGGCCCCTGTCAGCAAAGGCTGAGTGACCTCCATGTCTGAGGCATAGATAGGTTTTGCCCTTCACAAGTGTGTTCCAGGTTGCATTTCAGGTATTTGGTCCTGGGGCACAGTTGATGCCACTGAGACCCAAGCCGCTTGGCCTGCATTTCTTTCTTTGCTCTGGGTTCAGCTCCTTGGTTACACAACAGAGTGTCAAAGAGACAAAAACCAGAAACTCATCTATATTAGCAAAATGCCTGTCATTATGAGAGGAGGGGAGAGGGGGGGCCTGTGGAGCTAGGTAGCTTTGACCTCACTGCAATGGTATCCTAAAAGTGAAGCATGTTGCTTTTGATCACATAAGTGAACAGCAGGTTACTCGTTTTGTGAGCAGATGGGAGGCGGGGCTGAGGTTTTGTTCTAGTCCCAAATTTCATACTCCTGTCTCCTTTGTCCCATATAACTCAATGGGAGTCATTGAAATCAGAGACTGCTGCTTTCTTCATAGTCCCTTCATTTGCATAGCCTTCTTTTGGATCCTGATTCTTGATGAATATGACAAAAACAATGAATTAAAGTGTAAGTGTGTGTGTGTGTGTGTGTGTGTGTGTGTGTGTGTTTTATAAATTGTTTCCATTTAATCCTTTGGACCCTCAAGTCCTTAACTGGATAAACAAGAAGAAAATAACAAAAAAATATGTTTCCTTTTTAATCTCCAACGTTCTACATTAAAGAATGTTCATTTTACAAACAAAGACAAAAAGCAACCAATTTTGCATTGCATTATACAATACAGATGATAGTCAATTGAAAGTTTACATGTTTAAAGATACTGGCTGCCATTCTGACTAAATTCAGCATCCCGACTTGTTAGAGAGCCAGCATGGTACAGTGGTTAGAGCAGGGGTGGGCAATCTTGGCCCTCCAGCTGTTGTTGAACTACAAGTCCAATCATCCACCTGGGTTTGAGTCTTGGACTAGGACTGGGGAGACACAAGTTCCAATCCCATTCAGCCATGAAGCTCACTGGGTGACTCTGGGCCAGTCATTTACCTCTCAGCCTAACCTACCTCACAGGGTTGCTGTGAGGATAAATGGAACCATGTACACTGATCTGGGCTCCTCAGAGGAAGAGCAGGATATAAATGTAAAAATAAATTTACTTGAGGAAGTCCCATTGATATTAAAAGGAGAAGTTAGGTAAGTTTAGTCAGGATATCAGCCACTGATTAGGAATGGCACCCAATATACCAAACTCAAGATGAGCAATATATATATATAGTCACAATCTGAGATCAATTGCACCAGAGCACTCCTACTGGTGCTACAGTAAAATACCAAGTAGAACAATGTTAAGTAAACTCTAAGGTCATTCATACAGCCATTTTACTGTGGGCTGGGGAGGGCTGCAGGGAAGGCAGGATTGTTCCTACCTTCCCCCCACCCACCCCATGCCCACCATTCCTGCCCCACTCACCAAACCACACACAAACTTACCACTGCATCCAGCGGGTAAAAAACCCAAGCTACCTGATGGAGGAGCTCCAGAATCAGGACGATCCCAGTGGTTTTTATGACCAGGTCTATCTTGGTGGGGCTACACTAGTCTGCGTAGACTTGGTCATAAGAACAACCTTTCTTTGTTCAAAATTGAAATTCCGATAATTTGTAAAAGGCAATCATTTGGTGATGAATGAGAATAAGGGAATCATATTGAAAGATTCAATAAACCTTCACTTCACTAATGGGTCAATCTGCAGGTTTACAAAATATCTTCAGACTTTTGTGTAATCTGGATAGCAGCTAGAAGGAAAACAGGTCTGATATTTTGCAAACCAGTGAGATTTGTTTGAAAACACTCAGTATTCAGTAGCAACATTTATTTTATTTTATTTTATTTTATTTTATTTTATTTTGGTGATTTCTGAAAAACTAATTCTACAACTTTTCAGCATGATTCACTTTTGAGGGGGAATCTGGCAACTGAGGGCACCTATAGGCTAGTGCCTGTGCCATCACCAACACATATTCTTGGTATCTTTCTCCTGGTAAAGAGGGCAGTAAAACTTAAACACCGTCAAGTTTTTTCTTTATTCTCAGACTCTTTACAGATTTTGTCCCCTTTCCTCTCTTCCCTCCATTTGTTCTTCCTTCTTGCTCCTCCCTTGATTCCATCCTCCTTTCTATTAGAGAAAAATTCTAAAAAAACAAACCATATAGAGACCACCAATATAAAGACACAACACTTTTTTTGACCTAGCATTCAACTTCCTGGCACGTACACGTTTATAAGCCAGAACTGAGTGAGAGACCCATGATGTCATGTTCTGTCATGGTGGAGAACTATACAAAGACTTCTCTTTGTATAGTTTTGCATTAAGCTGATATCCTGTAAACCTTCACATTTCAATGGTAATCTTGACTGTTTTACAGGGAAAGATGTTTTAGTTTAGTATCAACACTTGATTTGCTTTATTCTTTGCTTTTCCTTTAGGCACTTGCAAAAAATATACCATATTTGCGGGTTCCATTTATGTTTCATTTCCTTATGAAATATTCAAGAGGCACCAAGATCCTAAGAACCCTGCCTTGGAAATAAACTCAGCTGGAATCAATGAGTGAGACCTCCTTCTAAATAAACGTCTTCAAGATCAACAGTCTTATTTTCTCTTAAGTCTGCCTGGTTTTGTTTTGTTTTTTAGCTTTAGCTGTAGGAATTCAGGTATTACCTTTCTTGTTTGTCCTGCAGAATCCCTAAATAACCAGAGCCCGGGAAGACTTGACATCAGCCACATCGACGAAGTGAAACCTAATTAAGATAGGAATTGATTTTTATTTAGACTGCCTAAAAATTCTTTAATCCTGACTCGAATGTCAGTCATATGCATTTCACTCCTGCAAAATATACTGTGCAAAGTGCTCTGAAGGGCTACATGTTGCTCTCTATGGAATCCATGGGCTGGAAGAGACCTCGAAGGTCACTGAGTTTAATACTCAGCCATAGGAGGAAGATTTTATCTGCAAGGCGATTCTCTTGACAGAAGGGCAAAGGCGACATGATAGTGACAAGTAAGGCAAAGTGTGCTGATTTCAACTCCTGGCGCCCACAGAGCCCGGTGGTTTTCTTTGGTAGAATAGAGGAGGGGTCTACCATTGCCTCCTCCCACGCAGTATGAGATGATACATTTCAGCATCTTGAGAGTGACAGACATATCTCTTTAAATGTAAATCGATCATGTAAAAAGCAGATTGTGAGGAGCCTTATTTAAAGAGTAAAAGAGTTGTATACATGGGTGGGGAGAGGACAGGGTACTGCACCTACCACCACTTCTTGTTTAAAGTAAAAAGTAAAGTGTGCCGTCGAGTCGGTGTCGACTCCTGGTGACCACAGAGCCCTGTGGCTGTCTTACTCTCTTTATCAACCTTGAGGTAAAAGCAATGAGAAACAGGCTTTGGGGAGATGAGATGTGGATTGAGGAAAAGGATTCAGGCAACTCTTTAAATGAGGTCCCACCCCACTTCATGTGTGAGTAGGACAGATCTGCATCTAAAGGTCCAGGCTGGTGAAACTTCAGTCCAGTGTCTCTTAAAATCTAGCTCATTTGGAATTTTGGGCCGGGGGGGGGTCCCCTCTGTGGATTTACACATGCTGTACTTGTCTAAAGAACAAGTGTTCATACTGCAGGCCCTAGGGAATCTTTAAAAAGTCACATAAAGACATGTTGAAATTCCAGTCACAAGTTCTCTTCAGCACATGCAAAGAGCCTATCTTTTCCTCTTAAGATTTTGTGTATGAATTCTTGATATGTAAGCATTATACTGCTGCCATTCCTTATATCTGATGGGTTTGTAACCCTTCCCCCCCCCTTTCTTATTCCTGGACTTATTCTTATTAAGTCTGTTTTTATTACCCGTACATTTTGGAATGTTTTAAATATGTTTAGATAAAATAAAACAAATTGAAAATAGCTGTCTGCATCCAAACTAAAGTTGTGGGCAGGAAATATGTCCTCAGGGCACAGGCAGCTGCAGAGGGAAGGGAGGATAACCAAAAATTTCCATCCCCTTCCATGTGTATGCAGAAGCATTCCCCACTCACAACCCTTTGTTTGGATATAGGCCACCATTAAAAGAGATGCAATAACAAGAACATGAAGTAGGCATATAAGGAAACAACACAAAACAGAATGACCCCCTATGCATTTTGCCCCCCTATAATGCCTCTGTGGGGCAGGAGTTAGCATGACAATTTTGCTCCATTGGTCTGAATGGGTTTTAGTTTGTCATGAATAATTTTAACAAGATTAGGAGCTCTATTTCTAGCTAGTCACGACTCTGTCAATAGATAGTAAAATGTACAAACAAGGTGCCAGGGATCCACAAATTTAGGCTTACTCACTAGCCAGCCATTATTTGTGGTCACCATCAATCCCTCAGATCCTTTTCTGGCACACAGGCAGAGGCCATAGGAGAGAAGTGGACCTTCTGTCATTTGCACTGGGATATGGAGAGCGTAAGAAACAGTGGGAGCCTTCTCCTACCTGGGCTGGCCCACCCAGGTGCAGGGCTGCCAAGAGCGGGTTTGGACCCCAGTGAACAAAATGTTTCAGACCTCCGCCCCCTGCTGCTGCTGCCACAAGGCCCCCTGCCGTTGCCGCCACAAGACCAAACTGCAGGTCTTTAAAATAATTCTAGCTGCCATGTGCATGCCCAGGGGGTAGGGGGGTGAGCCATGTGTGCGCACGGCTCACCTCCCACCCCCCACCCCCTGGCCACACATGGCTAGAATTATTTTAAAGATTGGCAGTTTGGCCTTGTGGCGGCAGTGGGGTGGGTGCGGGGTGGCAGTAGGTGGCAAGACAAAAACATAGGCAACATAGTCAGGCCCTGGGTCCCCTTCTGGACCACCGGGCCCTGGTAATTTATACCAGCTCTCCCCCCTCTCATCAGCCCTGCCCAAAGAGGAAGGGGTGCCGATGCCCCAGGTCATAGGTCTCCCCAATAGGCAGGAGTGAGGCAGTGAGTGAGTGGGCAAGTAGGCGGGCAAGTAGGTACTCCTCAACCTTGCCACCCACTTGCTCTCCTCATTGCAGCAGGCCACCACTCCCATCACTGGCCTGCCACAGCATGTAATAATCACATTGCCACCTTGCATGGTGACATCATTATAACACACTGTAACAGGGCAGCAGCAGAAATGGTGAGGAGAAATGGTGGACAGGGAGGTGATGGGCCCAGCCTGCTAGTTTTCCTTGCTGTGGTAGACCACTGATCCTGCCACCAACCCACAGTGGTGCATTGTAATCATGCAGTGACATCATTGTAAGGTGCCATGGTGGGCCCACAACAGGAGTGGTGTGGAATTGGCAGATGGGCCGGCGACAGGGCCCGCCTGCTCACTCTCCTTGCCATGGCAGGCTGCCGCTCCTGCCACAGGCCTGCCATGGCACATTATAATCATCTCACTACCTTGCACTGTCATATCATTATAATGCACTGGGGCAGGCTAGCGGCAGGTGCGAAGCCCTTCCACAGCAAAGAGAGCAAGTGAGAGGGCAAATGACGGAGACTGCCCCCACCCAACAGGAGGTGCCCCCCGCAAGCAAAAAGGGCACAGTTTCAGGGCAGCCATGCCGGCAAACAGGGTGTAGGGTGCATACTTTGCCTGGGGTGCAACCAACCCTTGGACCGGCCCTGTCTCCTACTGCTCAGAAAGGATTCCTGCTGTCTCTTCCCTTCTCAAAAACGGCAGTGGAAATGACATGTCTGATGAGGAGATCTGTGTGGTGCTGGATGTCCTGCTTACCAGAGAGCTGAGGGCACTTGCCACTGGTGTTATCAGATCTGAGGAGTTACATCTCCATTTTGTCCAACAGGAGATAAGCTCTCACTGAGGCATGCAGTATAACCAATCAGCTATTCCTACTAACGATAGCTGGTGGTTTACGACATTCAATCTAAATGCCCCATTTTAACTTCTGTTGTTTTGATTTCTGTCCAAACACATAGTCAGCCATTCTTGATCATTGCTTTCCCAGGCAGCCTGCTTCTCTCTTTTAGATTCTGTTCATTCATTCTAATACTGCATTAAATTCCTGAAGTCAATTTATTTGCTAACAAGAAGCCTCATTTTTAAAATAATCGTCATCTGATTCCATGATGTTAGCATGGCGAACAAAAATAATTGCAGTCCTCTCACTTTCCAGTATTTGGTAGTTCCTGATAAGGGTTGGTGAACTGCAAAATTAAAGGAGCAGCATCTGAAACGGCATATTTCATAGGAAATGTCCTCTTGTCATTGATTTCCATATTATAAAAATAGAATGTTCTCTGAGATCTGCTCTGGAAAAGAAAACATTTGTGCAGTATTTTAATGAGTCTAAGATATATTATGGGCTGGGTGCCATGCCATTTCCAACATAATTTCACTGTCTGTTTATCTATCCATCCACCCATTCATATGTATATAGAGTAGCCAGAAAATCTGGTGGTTGTTGATAGATAATATATCAGTGTCTGCTCTCGACAGTATCTGAATACAAATGTGATTACATTTGATACCTTGTCCATTTCTCATTCATCAGACTGTAGAGAGCTTTTACATGGGTGGTGCCCTGCCTTGATGATATAGTGCTTTCATTTCTTGAGTGGCTGCTACTAGCGCTACCGTGAATAGCACTATGGGTTTGAATTTTGGCAAGAATAAAATAAATTGGAAGGGAGGTGAAAAGTTTCAGCATTGTGCAGCCAAAAGGGATGTATAGCCCTTGGGGACATGTTTCCACTGGTCAAACAGAGCTTCTGGGGCACAGAAAGAGTGGTGAGAATAATCAAGCTCTTCTGCAAAAGCACCTGTGCTTTGAAAGTACTGTAGCTAGCACTGGCCACCTTCACACATAATGTCAAATGGTCGGTCCAATGGACCTGAACTTTGCCCCCATTTCCCTTGCCGCACACTCCCAGACAATCCCAGTCCGGAGTCTGGGAGACTGAAATGGGGGAGGAAATGGCTGTGCCTGCTTCCTCCTTTGCATGGAGGAAAGCCACGGCAGCCAATCATGAAGGAGGCAGGGAGGAGTTTCCTACCCTCAATTCTGGTTTCACACAGCAGCAGACAACATGCCACTTCCGAACCTGAGGTTACGGCAGTGAAACCAAGAGGTAACCAAAGGTTCCAATCCAGGTTTAGGGGCTAAAACTAACCCACAGTTTGATGGTGAAACTGTGGGTTCATGCATTAGGAGGTCCAAAACCTTGAACCTCTGGCACGATTGCCTCTTGTTTTGCATTATGTCCAAAGGCAGCCACTGTATGCGTGCCACTGTTAGGCACACAGAAGAAGTGTTAGACAGGATGTTGGCCATTGTACACAGATTGTATAGCACTGAACTTAATGTGAATAGGGATACAGCCTAACTGCTATTATAAGCTTGAATTAATAATAAATAGGACTGGACCACAGACAGGATCAAATTTGGAAAGGGGGTGCTTATTAGTACTTCCATGCTTGGTGTTTGGTTTTTTTTGGGGGGGGGGGAGGAGCGGTTAACAGAAAATAGCAGCCAAATCACTTACACATTCCACAGATCAAAAACATAGTAGGGAGTGGTCTTTAACTCCACCTCGAACTATGACAGTGATCTATACTGGGCTCTCCATTATTGTTATTTGTCCAGGGGAAAAGACTTAGATCCACTGCCTCTTTTCACTTGCTTAGCATCGCGCTCTCTGGGTGGCTCAGTGGGCTGAATTGGGTTTCATGGTGCTGCAGAGGGAGAGGGGTGAGTGGGGGGTGGACAAGTTGCCCTCTCTCTCTAGGCAATGAATGCAGTAGAGAGGACTGGTCCCATTGCAAGTGGGCAGATGTAGATGAAATCTCTAACTTACCTATGCTGGCTGGGCTACTTAGAGAATAAGAATGAAATGAATAAATACATGACCATTCTGAACTAATCCATGTATCTGACATGACCAAAAAAGAACCCAACAATGAATGGGTCCTGATCATTTCAGTTTTTCATTTCTTATGAAACAAATGCTTTGAATCCCTATCACAGAGGTATGTTCCTGGAAACACTTGACTAAGCTAGAAGAAATATCTGAAAGAGGCAAGTTTCAGTCCTCCAAATACAACAAATATTGTCTAGTTCAGCTCAGATATGGGAGGAGCTGGGGAAAAGGCAACAATTCAATCAGGAAGGGAGCTTAGTCACTAGAGACTGAGTTCAGCAAAGAGAGGTGCCTTCATGTAGGGGAAGAATGGCAGTTCAGTCCCCAAATAGCAACGCAAAACCAGTTTGGTGAGAAAGCAGCAGAGCAAGAGGTCTTGAGATGGTTCTTTAGTATTAAAGAAGTACAAGGATTTATTTAAATAAAAGGTTACAAACAAAAGTGGAAAAGCTTGCACCTTAATTTCAGCTGTAGCTCATGGCTAAAGAGAGAGACCAAAACAAACAACCTTCTCTGGAGAGACAAAATGGAGACTAACACTGGAAGAACAAAGAAGGGAGAAGTCCAGCACTCTTATCCATAACTCTAAACCCCCCCCCCAGTGGTCACTATGAGACATTGCAGCTGAGAGCTGATGCTGCCAGGGTCCTAGTTCCAACACTTCAAAGGGACTTCCTAATTCTTCTATAGGAAAGCTTGCTGGTGGGAGGCAGGCTTGATGCATTACTACTGCGTTTCAGTGTTGTTGTTTTCAATGTACAACCAGGTTCAAAACATGCAGTCCTAAAAAATAAAAAAAGTGCAGTTCTAAAAGAAGATGTGTGTGGTTCAAAAATAGAGTCATGGAAAAATTGTATTATGTCAGATTGTGGAAAAAGCTACTGTTAACAATGAGAGGAGGGAAGTGAGTAGTTGAGGCTCCTTTAGAAGCCAAACTCAGGCCAGGTGTATGGTGTACCCACTTCTCATCCCTCCCCCATCAAAGACGCTTCCTTCAGACTCCCCACATAGTCTTCATCAGTTAATATAACACTCTTCTGAAATAATGCTGTCAAATTCCCAGCTCTGAGGGTTTTCTCCCACTTCTAAGTGTTGTAGAATATGACTCTAGGCAACAAAGTATGCATGCATAGACAAGGAGAATGCACAAGGAGTAGTATGCATATAGACAAAGTATGCACATAGACAAGGAGAATACAAGGTATGTACTGTAGTGGTGCAAGGTGCCGCATGAATTACACTCATATACCATTGTGCAGTTCCCTTTTTAAAAGCCCTGCTATATGTCACACCTTTAGGGTTGGCTCCCTTCTCTTGCAAGAGTCAGTGGTTCCAAAGGAGATGGTGACATGAGGTTTAAAAACCAGACAATCCAAGCAACACATGTACTTGTGTCATTGTTAGCAATGAAAAGCATCAATATCATGCTATCACTTTAATGAGGAGCCTTAACTGTGCAGAAGCTGTGTTTCATTAGCAGCCATGTGGCATGACACAGTTTCTTATAGTATGAGATCCTGCAGAATTGTTCTCTTCACCCTGCATCAGTTTGATCCCAACTGTGACACCATGGCCTGATACACAATCCCATCCTCTCATACCCAGTGTGACTAGCCTGCCTGATGGCTTCCTGAAATGAGTCCCAATCCCCATTCTGAGTAAATGCACCCAGAATTAATAGCTGCAATAGGCATGCTGTTCAATCCTGTCTAAGGGTATGTGGAAGCTGGAATTGTTCAATGGGGCTTACTCCCTTATATTGCAATCTCGGACGTAATCTTAATCTTTTCCTGCTATAAAATGCTTCTGTGGCCTTCAGTCTGGCTTCTATAGTGGATCAACATCTAGAGTAAAGATCATGTCAAATTAGAGGAATAAGCATTTCGGGACATGCAAAAAATCCAAATACTTTTCAAAAAACCTCATCATAACTTCTTTATTTCTTATTTCTAAAAGCAATATAAGCAATTTATTGTTCACATTGGTCTGGCTAGCAGTCTGGAAAAGGCTACTCTGCTAATGGTTTGCTTGCTTTAGAAGGATTTATTTATTTTATATTTGAAGGCATTCAGGGGTTAATAGCACAACTGGAACATTTCCACTTAAAGAAAGCCTCATTTATTTGAACAGCAATTTCTCCTGCCAGGCAGTCCCAAAACACAAAAGACATTTGACTAAAATACACACAAGAAGGACACATCTCCCTGCATTTAAACTTTAAATTTAAAGTGAAAGCCTCTTTCAAAGGATGTCAGGGCATCTTTGCAAGAAGACGACACCTGCAAACATGGATTTGGAGTCTGGAGCGTGAGAGCATTGATAGACTAAGGGAAAACATCACAAAGCAACAAATTAGTTGCCCGGTCACTCACAAAGGCATTAAAACATACACTTCTGTGCATTAGCAATTTCCACTTTTTTCCGCCTGCCCGCTGAACATTGCTTTGAAGAGAAATCTCTGTCCATATGTCACAATTATTTGGTTTAGTTTTAAACGCCAGATGATCTGGTATATTGTTGCCGAAGAACCCTGGGAGGACAGATGGTAAGCTAACACTGCTTGTTATCCTATATCTTGCTTCTTATTGACTTCATTTGCAATTGGTAACTAGGAAGACTCCCCCCGCCCCCCGCACCATCAGTGACTGTGGTGAAGTGCCTAATCATATTTCCGATGAGCGTCAAATTGGGTTATTATATGAATAGATTCTAAGTGGGAATAAAGATCATGCAGATTTTTTTGGACTTTCTTTATTGGTAAGTGTGGAATCAAGTACTTTATGCCCACACAAATGAGAGTTTCAAACAGGATTAAGTAAATTCTCTCTTTCGAAGGCGATCCCTCCCTTTTATCCTTAAACTGCAGAGAGTGAGTGAGGAAGGAAGGAATTCCATTCCCTACTCCAGTTTCCATTCTTCACTACAGATACATTTAGGACTGCCTAGCTAAAAGAGTGAGCCAGGAAATCCACAGTTCAAATTGCTAGGTATACCTCATGCACATGCCTTAGACCCCACATCTGGTTATTGAAGGAAACTTAGTTCAGGGCTGGCTTTAGGCTTTAGAGGGTCTTGGAGTAAAGTGGTCTGAGTGGGTTCCCACATTTACTAGGTGGGAGGCAAGCATGGCAGGCAATTAAAATGGCAGTGGCAAGAGAGGGAGCAAAGTGTCAGGTGGCTGGAGTATGTGGTCTTCTTGCTTTCCATTCTCTTCCTGCTTAGTTAAACCTGAGCAGGCCTGGTGTCAACATGTGACACCCACAGGAAAATTCAGAAAGCCCATTACATGGGAGAGATCCACCACAGATGTCTTGCCTCCTTGCCTGCCCCCCCCCATTCTCCTCCTGGCTTCCTTTCATGCCACGGAAGAGTTTATAGAGGGAAGTGAGAGAAAGAGGTGAAGGGGTGGTGAAAGCCTAGTGCTTTTCTTGCCCCTCACCCATCCATCCTTTCCCTGTTATGAAAGGCCTGAGCCTCTCAATCATGGAAGTGCTCACCATCATGGATACAGCATTCACCTCTTCCGACAAATGTGAGCGGGACACTACTGGGCATGGCTGATGGGCTAGGATGGGACTTTCAGCCCTGTTTTTAGACTCTGTACATGAATACAGTGTCTTTCTTAAAATGTCTGAATAGGGCTACTATGGCAAGAGAAAAAGAAGGCAAGGAAATCCTTTCGCTGTTTGTTTGGTTGGTTGGTTGTACATTTATATCCCTCTCTTCCTCCTAGGAGCCCGGGAGCAGTGAACATGGTTTATGTTTCTCCTCAAAACAACCTTGTGAGGAGCCCATTGTTTTCTACATCTCTTCTTCATCTCACTGCCATAAGAGGAGGAAGTAGGAAAGTCCAGCACTTCCCCTGGCCCCTCCCCTGTCACTCCAGGGAAATGAGGGGAAGGTGTGGAATTAAGCACTGAGCTCCTCACAGGGTTATTGAGAGGATAAACATAAACCATGTACACTGCTCTGAGCTCCTTGGAGGAAGAGTGAGAAATAAATGTAGAAATAAACAAAGAAATAAGTCCAATCCCTGCTCCTCCAACTTTGCCAAGCTGCATGCTTTAGATGGCTCTTCCACCCAGCAAGGCCAACATCTGACAGTCGGCCGGAGGGACTCAAAAATCAGAGGCATGTGTGAGGGGAGAGGCCATGGAGGGGAGGGGTAGCAGCATGTCATCCTGCTTTCTCCTTCCCTCCCCTTTCCCCACAATGTTGCCTCTTTTTCCTCCAAGCATTAGAAACATTCCCTAACGCCTCTCCATAAGGAGAACTTTTGGAATGGTTGCTGCTGTGTGGTTGTTCAGCATCCGGATTGAGAAATGTCGTGAACAGAAACTATTATAGCCAGGTCTACAACTCACTAATAGTATGGTCATTAGGCACCTATCCTAGTGGTAATTGGTCATTAAAAAAAGCCTCATTGGCCAGCCCTGCATGCAGTGTCATGCCAACAATGGGGAGCTACCCAACAGTTTCCTTGAGCCAGATTGAAAAGTGACTTTGCTTATTACGATTAAGGACATGATATAAAAGACACTGGACAGATCAGCATGGAAGTGCATAAGATTGTAATTAGGTAATGCAGGATGATATATGGACTGTCTGGAAGGAAAATGAGCAATGGTTATGGTGCATTAATGTGCTAATATTTAGTGATCAAACTGGAAACAGAGGGAGATAAAGAGAACCTGGCTAGAATTTGTAAACGTCCATATTAAAGTCTCCCTGCTTTGATCTCCTTCCAAATTTGAACGGAGGGACTGCTAGAATGCCTGTAGGATGGAAGTTGAAGAAGCTGGGAGCACTGATTGGTGCATCCTTGCAACACATGCAGCTTGAGCTTACTGAACATTAGATAGCTATTAAGAAAAATAGGGAGAACAGAATAATTTGTTCAAGAGAGGCAATAGAGGTTATGTGGCAGGAAGCAAGTAATGAAATAAGCACTTTCTTTAGCCCTATAGAGACATTATGTTGTAAAGCTGTAAAGATGTTGGTATGCAGGTACATATAGTATTCTTCCATGAGTGACTGTACCAGCATTCATGTTAAAATGAACCTGAGTATAAGGTCCCCTGAAATGCAGGATACAGACGGGAAGTGTACTGCTATAGCCTGTGGTCTTTATAACATGTGAATGACTGTACCTGTGGACAGATCTGTGCACACTACACAGATTGTACCAGCACTGGATAGGGCACTAGCACCATTGACATGCATAGTACTCAAGGACACATCTCTGAGGAATGAATGAATGAGCTGACCAATCCAGTATTTAGTCTTCCACAGATTTCATTTGTGATTTCGTCTGTTTCGGAAACAGCCAATTACATTCCTAGAGAATGTTTGGTACTCACCTGAAATGTCAGCATCTCCAGCAACCTGGAAAGAGAAGCGTGCATTGCACATGACTACATCATGTCCCACAGGACACTTCCCTGTGCCATATCAGAACGTGAAACCCTCTGTAGATGCAATAGGAAGAAAAACAACATGAAAAATATGTCTGAGATTTTATCGGCTGAAAGGAGTCATTTACACATGAGTAAGAAATCAGCATGTGCAGTCAGAACGTCTTGCGGTCTTTTTTCTGCAGCAGCTTCCAGGCCCCAAACAGTAGCTGCCATTCACTTTTAAGGGGAGTCACCTCCCACTGAGGCAGAACTCAGGCTTGCGCTGGTCAAGAAATGGCTAAAGAGTCTACAAGTTGTTAATTGTAGCTTGCTAAGGTCATAAATCTTGCTAGCCTGGCTGGAATGTGAAAAGAGGCCCCTCTTCTTGTATCTCCTGATAGCCAAGCCTGCAAACTAACATTTTCAAGGGCACAGCTGGACAAGAGTAAAGATAGCTTGCTTATCAATAGGTAGTAGAAAAGGCTCGATTGTAATAGAGGAATGTTGTCTAATTAGCAATGATTATAATATTTGTAATATGACGATTAAGTGATGCTAACCAATGAAGATTGTATTTACTGAATGTAATTGAGATGGATATAAAGCTGGAAACACGATGTAATCGTTTATCTCAGGTTGGGAGCGATTCCACTGAGATCAATTGCCAGGCAATAAAATCTGTTTTCTCTCAATTTGCTGGTGTCAATTCTCGCACTCCGAACCCGGGCTAAGGAATTCTGCTACACCACAGCTGCCACTACTCAGCACCCCCTCCTTCTGCCCCATCTAGGTAAACTTGAGGGGATGCGGTGGCAGAGAATGTGCTGTAGGTGGGGCAGAAGTCTGGACAGGGAAAGGTATGTTGGTTATAGGGTTCCAGCTGAAGGGGTTCAGGCAGAGGCATGGGGCTGCCACTAGAGGACTGGCAAGGTGCAAATGCTTAATATTTATGTAGAATGAAGGGAGGGGAGAGGGGGAATATGAGGTGGTGGGTTCTGGGAGCTGAAGCAAAGTAGGCTAAAAATAGTAAATGGGTTCTTAAAAATATTTCAATACTATATTTTTCTTTTTAAAATAACGTGGTTAAAATTAAATCTGGAGTCAAACATGTGAAATCTGTAGGAGAAGAATGGCAGTTCAGTCCCCAAATCGCAGAGCAAAACCAGTTTGGTGAGAAAGCAGCAAAGCAAGAGGCTGTCATTTAGTACTGAAGAACTGCAAGGATTTATTTAAAGAAAAGATTACAAACAAATGTGAAAAAGCCTGCAGCTTAATTTCAGCTGTAGCTCATGGCTGAAGAAAGAAGAGACCAAAACAAACAGCCATCTCTGGAGAGGCAAAATGGAGACACTGGAAGAACAAAGAGGGGAGGAGTCCAGCACTTTTATCCAAGACTCTAAAAACAAAACAAAACCCAGTGGTCACTATGAGGCATTGCAGCTAAGACTTTATGCTGCCAGGGTCCTACCTCCAACAAAACCTACAGTTATAATTTTTTAAACTGAATCAAAATTGGTGGCTAGCATCCAGAGCAATGGAGTGTGGACTCACCAAGAAGATTGTCTATGCTGTGGAGAGAGATTTCTTAGCTGTACAGCAATGTGAATGCCAGCGCTTTGCTCTGCCTTTGGAAATGCCCTGTGCCACCCAGAGACATGTGTCTGAGGGTTGCACAACCCTCAGGGATATGCTTTGGGGTGACACAGGGCACTTCTGGAGGCAGAGCCAAGCATTGAAATTCACTCCCCATTTAGGAAGTGCTGTGGAGAGTGGAAACACATTGCTGACCCTCAGGGACGTGTTTCTGTTGTTAGTTCCAGAGTTTCTGCTTCCAGAGCTCGGGCTGTGAGAACAAGAGGACTATGCAAGGGCTTTTTCGCACTTCATTTGTCAAGACTCAGTCAATCTTTTTAAAAAAAAAAATCAAACAATGCATTTATTTCTAATTTCTATGCTTGAACATTCCAAATTCACCTAATTCAGAGTCTTCCTATTAATATTCATTATGGCCATATTTTTTGAAGGAGAAGAATGTTACTTATCTGGAGCAAGGTCCACTATGTGGAAAGCCCATGCCCTTTTCAGGATCATTCCCAGTGCTGAGCATTCAAATGTATTGCGTCACTTCCTCAGGGCTCTTTTCCCTCATAGAGCTCTGGGCAAACAAACAAATTCCTGCAGATTCCAAACTTCAGTCCAGCCATCCGATACTGACACCGCTTCATATGGGCAGCCCAAGCGCAGCCACGTTTAATAGCAATAGAAAAACAGATGTTTTGTGGTAGGGCGGCGGTGGGGGGGGGATAGTAAAACAGGATGCTGGATTTATTTAACAGTAAATGCTTGTGTTTCCTTTACAATACTTCTTGAAAAAGCATTACATATTTTTCCATTGATATCTTTGAGATAATCAAAATGAGTTTTGTCCTGACTGAAATACACCATAAAAGGAAGAACTGGAGCCTGGAAAAGGAAGGCTGAATCCTTTGGTCTCCCCTGAAGCAAACAGAGAGCCAAAGCTTGAGCTCAATGGAGAAAACTACTGAAGGCATGGTGTTTTTGAGCATTGTACCTACTCATCCTTTCCCTTATACCAGGCATTACTGGTAACCACCCAAATATTTGGGGTTTAAAAGGGCCTTTTCCTAGCAACCCATATAATTGGCTGTTTCTGGGCCCTGTTGTTGTTTTGTAGGGCTAGGCTGCCTTCTTAACAGTGCCTCTCCTTGTATCCATGGAAGTTGAAGGCAAAGCGATTGAAAAGGGGTTCCAAGAATGGTTGTTATGTATATTTTTAATGCTTGTCACAGCTTTAGTCAGGGTCACAGTGGAAGCAGACAATCTGGCAAGTGGGAGCTGGATTGAGAGAGACGGTGACAGAGGGATCTGCCGGTCATTTCAAGGCTGCTGCAGCTGCTGCTGGAAGTGGCACTCATCTCTCAAAGCAGGTGGCGAAGGCAGGAGAGGAATTTTCTTCTGTTTCGATTTGCTGCTGTCACTTCAAAATTCCAGTGCAAAGTCTGTGTCAGCCAATAAGAAAGGGAAGAGTTACATTTTCACCAAGTTCTCTGCCTGAACCAGTTATCTTTTACCAATACCATATTGTCCTTTCTACAAATTTCCACTACTCCTGGCTTGACTGTGTGCATAGTTATGTCAGCTTTGGTCTTCAGCAGATCCAACCACATGTGACATGCAATTATCTTTACCATGATTTGGAGAGATCCCTGCATGAGCAAAGCAGCTATTCATATGCCACAAGTTCTCTTGCCCATAGGTTCAAAATCAAGACAGGCGCAATGGTTGGAGGTTTAGTACAGCCCATAATATAATACATTTGAATATATAATAAAATAGCGATCTTTACTAGGCATTCCAACTACTTTTCCTTTCTGCAACCTAGCTCTAAATGCCTTAGGACCAGTATTATATCTGAAGGACCACCAGCTCCCATATGGAATGGATGGGAGTGATGCCTCAACACAAAACACATCTGCACCATCTTTTATAAACATGGAGAATATGACAAATATTTAAATACCACTTTTCAAGAAAAATTCCCAAAGTGGTTTACATACAAACAAACAAACAAACAAATAAAGGCTCCCTGTCCCCAAAGGGCTCAGAATCTAAAAAATAAGCAGAAGACAGACACCAGCAACAGCCACTGGATCTTTTACACGACAATCCTGTTACTTCTCATGATCTGAACACTTTGCCTCTGTTAATGCAGCTCCCCACCCCACAACTCCACTATATTACCGGCCCATGTTTAACTTGAGGGCCAATAAGACACCTAGAACTTTTTCACATGTGTTGCCACAAACCATAGCAAGGTCTTCTCCATCCTAGACTTGTGCATTTGAGTTTGCTTTCTCAAATACAAGATTTACGTTTATTTTTCTTGAATGTCATATTGTGGCTTTTGGCCCAATAGTTCTAGAGAGCAGCAGCCGAAGAGAGCTAAACATGGGAAACAGTGGCCTTGATCCAGTTGTAGACTGCTTAAAGATACATACAATATCCTTCATCCAGGTGCAGATGGCTGGTCATGCATAACCAGTGATGCAGATGTGCATCCCTGTTCTCATCAAAAGACGCATCCAAGCAGGCTCAGATGAACATTGTACTGTGGTTGAGGAATGCGCATCCAAATGCACATCCACACCTGCATCATTAACAGATGTGTGAAATGCTGCTTGTGTGCACAAATGAGTATAGAATGGTTTAAGCCTTAAAGATGATAAGGGTTATGTTAGGGGTTATGGGATTTTTCAGAAATATTATGCAGAAGTAAATTCCACTAAATTCAGTGGGAATGACTATTAGGATAGGGGTAACCCAGGAATCTCTGGTCTGGGGCAGCAGGAGCCCTCCTGACCCAGCTGTGCTGAATCTGGGTAGCCCAAATTTTCTGCCCAGGTTATAAGTGAGGTAACCTCCTCAGGTTACCAAGAACAGGCAACCAAGTCTGTCTTACCTTCTTCTTTGGTCATCTGTGCAGCCACTCCATTTAACACTGATCTTGAGCTGCAGACAGCCATTTTAACCATAGAGCTGGGTGGAAAGAGGGCCCAGGCAGAGCGAAGGTGCTACAATAGTTCTGGCTGCATCTCTGCTGCTCCCACACTGGTATTGCTAGAGACCCCAGCTCCCGATTGCAGCTAATGTCGCAGTGGTATTTGTGTGGGGGTGTTCACAGCGGAGTCAAGAGCAGGCTCTGGCCAGCTGGAAGTAGAAAGGTTGGATCCTGCCTTCCCTCCTACCCACCCCCATTTGATCATGTGAAAGAGCCCATAGTATAGCAAACTGATTTGGGGAGAGAAGTAGCGACCACTCCAGAATTAGCTAAGCACTTAAGACTAAGAGTCTGCACATGAGTGGTTCTACAGAAATAAAATTGCTACCAGTAAATTGCTAGGAACAAATAATGTTTCTGCTAATAATTGGTTATCAGGTGGAGTCTGTTTTGCATTTCCCTACATTTTCACAGAGCCTAGATGGAGATTATGAGAGACATGTCAACTGTTTATGGTTAAGGGTTGTTTCTGTATTTAAGTAATGCATTCTATAAAATTCATGGGATTTGTTAGTGTGTGCCGGGAGGGGGGGGATGACAGACACCATTAATTTGTAAGCATTAGCAAAATAAGATGCAGTTGCAGAAAGTGGAATTGGATCATCTGTGTATTTTATGCCAGCACGTCTAAAGAATATTAAAGGAGGCACAATGCACACAACGACACCACTTTGACAGCAATAGAGGAGCTGTTGGAGGCAGGAGTAATAATAGCCAACTTCACTTTTCATTGTCAGTTTAGTGTTCCACCTTTCCTAGGCACCATTCATTAGACAAGAAAGGCTGCAAGCCTCAGCCTGAAAGCTTAATGGACTTAAACCTTTTGTAATATTAATATGTTCTACAATCACAGCTCCATTAGGAAAGCACAGAAGACAGCCTTTGCTGTAAACCAGAGAAATCAGATTTTTAATCACCAACTCCCTTTTTTCCTTCTTCCATTGGAGCTTTCAAACCTACTGCCTGGCAAGCATCTAAGGCACTCAGCTAAGCATAATGTATGGGTTGCCTCGGCAGCCAGGCTAACACCTGCAGGAGCCCATCATGAATGATTATGATTTTTTTATTATTATTTGCATTTCTAAGGATGCTGTGCGTAGGAACATTAATCACTCTACAATGCGGGGAGGGACCCAAGCTCAGTGCTCATTTCCAATACACGCACACCATTTACTTATATCAGGGTTGGTGGTGAGACATTCTTCCTGGAACGTATTACTGGAGCTTTTGTGAGGCTTGGCTATTACAGACGCATACTCACTTAGCATCTAACTCTACTAATCTTCATTATTTGAGCTCAGCTTAGAAAATGCAAGCATGCCATTTCCTCAGACCATTGAATGGTTCCCTGATACTGGTAAGATCTTATGAACTGTGAAGGCTTCGCTTTGTACAGACATTCACCACAGTCTATATACCAAAGCATTTGAGGATGTAATAGAAGTATGTAGATATGAACATTAGAACTTCCTTTGCCTCATAGTATACACTCCAGAAAGACCTAAAGACTTTCCCGATGAACCACATGTATCGTATAGGGATGTGCAAACAGGTTCAGCAATTGGGGTCAAACTGAACCACCCCCTGTTCAATCTGACACACACATACACACACACACACACACACACACACACACCGGCCTGTTCGGCGGGGGGTGGGTGTCAAAAGGGGTTGTTTTTTTAAAAACTTTTTTTTAACTTACCCCATCCAGTGGTGTTCTCCGAAGTGGAGAGGTTTGATCTCCCCCTGCCAGCCTCCCTTTGGCCCCAAACCAGCCTTTCTGGTGTTCCTTCGGCCTGTTTAGGCCTTTCCCCCAGGTGTGGTGGCCATTTTAGAGGCCGCTGCGCCTGCACAATGGGCCTCTGCATGGCCTGGGTCACTTGACTAGTTGTTTCTTTGGCCTGTGTGAAGCTTTGGTCAAAGCAGAAGTTCTGCACAGTCCAGCTGGCACCGTGTGGAGGTGACTGTTCCCACGGTGCAGCCCAGGGTGCTCCTTTAAGGGAAACAGGGCCCGCTTGAGCCCCTGTGCATGCCATCTTGGAAGGCATGCACAGAGTGCTGGGAAGTGTAGCTCTTCCTAGTGATTTCCTCCCAGAGCTCTTAAGGGAGGGTTCTATCTCTCTTAATGGGCCCTCCCAGCACTGAGAAAAGCACAGTACTGTGCGAAGCTCAGCACAGTGGGAAATGATTCTTGCACTGAAGATTTTTTGTCAAAGTGGCCCCTGCTTGGAAATGAGTGAAGATCAATGTCCTAGGAGCTGATTCATCAGTGTTGGCCATCGTCTTTCCCCTTCACCCACACAACATAGCTCTGGTATGCAAGGGGCCTTTACAAGATTAGCAATGGACAAACTCCCTCTGACTCCATTCAGAACTGAGCTCAGCAGATTGATTGATTTCCCCCTCAAAAAACTCCTTCCCCCACCTCAAAGCCCAGTTCCTATATTTGAACTCCATCATGCTCTTGATGACATCATTAGGAATGTGGCAGGGTCTAAAACTTCTCCATCCAATCCTTATAAGCCTCTGAACTCTGCTCCACAACCTCATTCCCTTCCCACTTACCTGGAATGGGAGGAATGTCTCACTGGAGATGTCCCAGTCCTCCATTCCTTACCCTGGATACAGCAAAATCAGTGTCTCGGGTGCAAGGGACACAGATTGCATTTTACCAGAGTGCTGGAGTCCTTTCTTTCGACATCATTTCCCATTTCTTTTCTTTAAAAAAGGTTTTTTTCCAGGCACCATTTGACAGGATCCGAATACAGGCCAAAACTAGCTCTCTCCACAAGTTTTTGTCATGCTCCCTTTACCCAAATGTCTGCTAAGAACTGCTTTCTATCGTGTTGGCATAGGGACATTTGGCTAAGAACTGAATTCTTGCTGAATAGAATGGTGAAGGTGATTGCTAACTTTATTCACTTTGGACTACATCTGTTTTAATAAATAAATGTATGTTGTCTCCCTGTAAGCTGCTTCTGTAAATATTCTTTCACCTTAGGGGCACACTTTTGCTCCTGTGTTCTGTAAATTGGACACTAAATATACAGTTCTGAGTTCAGATAAGACGTTAGCTTTCCGTTCTTTGTAATGCACCAAGTATGATTACATCCACAGATGTGGGGAAATAACTCTTAATATGGTAGGGTTGTAATCTGGCAAGTGTGGAGAAACAGGGGAGAGAGGAAAGATTGCTTTGGAAGTAAAAGGGTGTTCCAGAAACCTTTTTATTGAATGGCTGCATCCTATTACAGCTCCCTATAGCATATTTTTTCCTTCTATGTAATGCATGTCCGCATATGCATTTATATTTCTGTGCAGGAAAGCATTACTCTACACATTAAATTATGTGATGCCAGCTAGTAAAAAAATTTATCTGAAAAATATACTTCAGAGCCTTTTCAGTCCTGTAGGTATTACATTCCCTGCCCATTAGGGATCACATAAAAAGCTTTTTGTCAAGGTCCTGCTCCTAGAAGAGCAGCTAGATCAAGCATAGGGATTTCCAAAAGTACTAAACAACCTTGATATATTCCCATTCCCAATGAAATTAAAGTTAGAAATCCCTTGAGTCTCATTTTTAGGCCAGTTGAAGCTAGGATGATACTCCATCCCTTTGCACCACAGAAGCAGGTGAAAGCAGCAGCATGGCTACAGGCATAGAAGAAAATTAAAAGGAACAAAAGAATGGTAGAATTCCTTTGCTGGATCAGACCTCTGGATCAGAACAGAGTCCATGGTAGAGAGACGGTCTTGTGGTAGTGAACATGATCCATCAGGGCTGTTCTTATATGCTAAGCAAGGTTTCCCTTGGTTTGGATTTGGATGGGTGACTACATGTGAGCACTGTTTGCTGTAAAATTTCCTTAGGGGATGGGGCCACAGTTCAGTGGTAAAACATCTGCTTGCATGCAGAAGGTCCCATGTCCAAGTAGGGTTGGGAAAGACTCCTGCCTCAAACCTTAGAGAGCTGCTGTGAGTCAGTATAGAAGACATTGAGCTAGATGAACCAATGGTCTGATTTGGTATAAGTTCTTTCTAGCCAATGATGGCCAGCCAGTTGCCTCTGGATAGCTCACAAGCAAGGAAAGAAGGCCTTAGGCCACCCACTGTTATTTGTTCCCAGAATCTGAGGTAAGAACATAAGAACAGCCCTGCTGGATCAGGCCCAAGGCCCATCTAGTCCAGTATCCTGTTTCCCACAGTGGCCCACCAGATGCTTCTGAGAAGCCTACAGGCAAGGTTTTTCCCCCAAAAGCTACTGGAAATACAGGTAAGAGGTGAAGGCATGCCTCTCTCCTGCTGTTGCTCCTCTGCAACTGCCTTGGAACTGGGAGGTTTTCTTCATATTCCATGGCTCAAATGCCATGACTCAAATGCCATGGCAGGATCAATAGTCCTGTCTTCCAGGGAGTTATTCACACATGGCTTTATGAGTTATTCACACATGGGGTATCTGAGGGGCAATTTTACTTCACAGTAGATTTGAGGAAGTTTAATTGGGGGGACAGTTCACATAGTCATCCGCTCCTCCCCGCACTCCTTGTGATTTTTCTCCTATGAGCGTTCCCACTGCTTGCTCCGGTTTTTCCCTCCAACCAATCACACCCCAGGAGGAGGCGTGAAATGCCTCTCTTCAGTATTACTTTTTTTTTTAGTTTGACAGCCTGTCAGATTTCCACAGAATTGACAAGTCAACAAAACAGAACACTTAACCCCAACCTGCTGAATCTGACCTGAATCTTTGCTTGTCTTTATACTGAGCTTGCCTTTGTTAAATCATTGCTATCTCTCTGTGATGAAGAAAAATCAGCTGAGACAAAAAGGGCTCAGGTGACATCTAACCTGCAGTCCCCATTGTTAAGCTTCCAAACATCTGCATATGTAAGCTGTGTTCCTGTGGTGACCAAACTTGAAAGCATAGGAAGACCCACATTTTGCACATGCTTGCATTTAACTCAGGGATTTCTCCCTCCCTCTCCCTCCCCTTCTGGACCCCCTTCACAGAATTGCATCAATCTGCCACAACCCCTATCCCCCACCCCCAGTGTTTGCAATTGCAAATCACTCAAAGAACAGAACAGACTGAGCTGTCAAACTCTCCTTTGCTGACACTTGGTGTTACGGAAGTCCACCCAGGAAACATTTTTTAAAACCCCTGAAAGTGCGAGTAAGTTGAATTATCAACAATGGTCCTTCCGCACATCAAAGAAAAACATCAGAGCATAGCTGAAGCCTTGGGGTTCCCCCCCCCCAAAAGCTACTGGAAATACAGGATTTTTTAAAGCCGGACATACTTCAGGCTAAGCCAGAATGAGCAGCCTCAATTTGGGGGGAAACAGAGTCATGTCTCTACTGGTCCCTGATAGCACGCAGGGACTGCGGGGGAAATACAGCTAATATGTGGACTGGCACACTCCATGCCGGAAGAGATTCGGAGTAGAAGCCATGTGTGTAAAGCCTCCAGGGATTTCTTTCGTCCTTTAAAAAGGCTATCTGAACAAGTAGAATGAAAGGGAAAAGAGCTAGCCATCTCAATCAGTTTTAAACAATTTTATTTTAAATATAAGCCATATTTTTTTTCCAGAGTAATTAATCTGCACTATCACAAACATGGAAATGCAGGATGGCCTGTAATGACTGCAGGGAATATTTTGAAGGGGGCATTTCAAAGCAGGTTTCAAGAGCAACTCAAAAAGGCTTTATAATGTGGTGTAACGCCTCAGTGTTGGCAGTTTTTCACCCTAGATGATCTAATCTCTTTCCAGGGTAGAGTTTTCTCCCATTAGCTCACTTGTCATATACTGTAAATATGACAAATACTGATACATTCAAAATACTGCAAACCTCCAAAGGCCTCACATCATTCTTTGTAATAGGTTCCTCACACACTTGTCGGCAAGATTATTATTCAAGATCTTAACTTGTGTAGCTACCAGTGCGGTCTATAGGTCCCTATTTCACAGGGCTGGGAAAGAATCATCCATGCTGGCCCAAATACATTATTTAGTAAAATAATGTAATTTGCACTTAAGTCCCGTTGAAATTAATTGCAACTAAACTTGTCTAATTTATTTCAGTGGAAATTCATCCTAATGACTTTCCTGCAGGTTGGAACCTATACATTTTACAAAGGAGGTTAGATTTGCTGACACACAGTTGTACAAAGATGCCAGGTCAGTCCCAAAGAAAGCTGGAGAGATCCAAAATGGTCCAGAGGATAGTTTTTATTGAACAAACTATGTAAATGGAGCAGCAAGGTTTGGGGGGCTCCCACTGAACTTTCCTCCAGTCAGTTGGGGAAAATATTGGCATCACCTGGTCCTTTCTGGATTCTGTTAGAGAAAATCCCTTTAATCCTTGTTCCTAAATTAGGGATGTGCATAAAACCGGTTCTCCCGGTTCGGTTCGGGTCCGAACCGGGTCCGGACCGGACCGGGGTGGTTCGGTTTTGGTTTTGCCAGACCACCCCCCCGGTCCGGTTCGGTTTCGAACCGGTTCGGATCCGAACCGAACCGGTTCGGATCACAAAAAGTGGCTGGTTTTGAAGGGGACATTGTGTTCTACCTGCCACCCAAATTTCAAGTCGATTGGACCTTCCTCTGATTTTTTACAAATTTTTTTCAAAAAATAAATTTTTGCCCATAACTCACAATGTGGAGCCCTTAGGGGCAAAAAAGCTGGGGTGGGTGGTAGCCACCCATGGGTGTCCTCCACCCCAAAAATCCCAAGGCAATTGGTGGCTCCTAGTATTATTGGTGAATTTCTGAAGAAAAATTTTTTTTCCATTGGCTAGAATGGGGGTTCGGGTCTGCCCCAGACCCACCTCTGTGGGGTGGCAGCACCCCCAAAGTGGGTCCGGGGCCATGGCAAAAATGCCCTCAGTCCCTCCCAGCAATCCCCGTAGAGATAGGAGTGATGGTTCTGTTGTTTTTCTGAGGTATTCTGAGTGTAGATTCTATGATAGCTTATGAGATTTCCAATGAGACACCATGAATCCACTCTCATTTGCTATCACAGAATCCACACTCACTCAGAACACCTCAGAAAAACAACAGAACCATCACTCCTATCTCTACGGGGATTGCTGGGAGGGACTGAGGGCATTTTTGCCATGGCCCCGGACCCACTTTGGGGGTGCTGCCACCCCACAGAGGCGGGTCTGGGGCAGCCCCGAACCCCCATTCTAGCCAATGGAAAAAAATTTTTTCTTCAGAAATTCACCAATAATACTAGGAGCAACCCAACAATTGCCACCCCATCTTTTTGGCGCCTCTCTCTGGGCGCCCTAACACGTAACACCTAGTCAGTCCATCTTAATGCCTACCTACTACCACCACTCCTATCCAAGCAAGTAAGAGGAGGACACTCAGAGAGACAACACCCACTCTCTGATCTAACAAAAAGGCCACAGCTGTGCTGCCTGCCAGCACAGCAGCAGCAGCGGAGCAGCACACTAAGCACAAGAGCAGCACACACAGAGAAGAAGCAGGAGGCGGAGCAGCAGAGCAGCAGACCTGCTGCTCCGCATGATGGGTGACGTGATGCCCAAAGAAACCACCGCCTCACTCAGTGCCTGCCACTGACTAGGCCCGACAGACAGAAGCCAGCCAACCTGCTCTGCTCTGCTCTGATGCTCCCCATGGATGATGCACACACACCCTACATCTGCATCCCAATGACCAGACCAGACCAGACCAAGTGCGCAGAGTCAGCACAGGCCAGCAGCCACCAGCCCAGCAACAACAACAGCTACTACTGCTACCACCACAGCCAGTGTTGCCGCTACAATAACATTCCCAGTCCAGTCACGCGCGCCACAGCCTGAGCCTAGCACACAGCCAACAGCTGCTGCCAGCCAGTGCCTGGCAAGCCCAGCCAACATGAGGAGGAGAGAGCTAACAAGTAGACGGCGCACGCACATCACCAACCCATCACGACGGCGCAACTGCAAGGGGAGAGGGCACAATTACAGGCAGGAGGAGGAGGAGGAGGAGGAGGAGGCGGGCGAGGCAATCCTAGCACAGATTTGAAAGTTTAAAATCCACCAGGACATCTTCTAGAATCTAGACTTCTGTTTTTTCTACCACCAGCTGTAGTGTCTAGTTAGTCAGTGTGCTGTGCAGCTGAGCTGAGCTGAGCTGAGCTGCATGTGAGGAAGGGTGACTGTAGCTAGTTCTTTAGTTTCAGCAGACTGAGCATTGAGCATGGGCAGTGGCCTTGGGAAGCAACACAATTACACGACACTCACCTGCTGCTGCTGGTTCTAGAAGTTGCCTCTTCTCGTCTTCACCTCTTCGTGTGTGTGTGTGTGTGTGTGTGCAGTGAGTGCATGCCTTTTGCCTTGCTGGAAAGAAATGCTTCTCTGGTCCACCACCACATATCTGCTCAAGGACACAGAGGCCCAAGGCAGAGGTGGTGGCACCAGTGTGAGTGCATGTGTGCTGGTGGTGTTTGCCACCACAGGTGTTTTGTGTGTGTATGTGTGCGCTGCTAGCTAGGAGGGGGGAGGGAGGCAGGGAGGGAGGCTGGGAGGCAGGGGGGAGGAAAGGGGAGGGGGAGAGGGATGTAGAGGGGATTGAAGGGGGGAGGGTCCGGCTCAGAGTTGGTCAGCCACATATTTGTGCACACACGTGCTCACGTGTGTGCTTCGGTGGGAGAGACCAGACTCTCATCATCTGCCAGACCGGGGTTGGGGGCAGTTGAGGCGGTGGTGGGCTGGAAGGGAGGGAGGATGGAAGGTGGTGAAGAGGAAGGGGAGAGGATGAGAGGGGAAGGATGGAGGGAGTTGGAGGGGGGAGGAAAAAAACATGTAGACAGACACACACCACACTACACACAGAAAGCATCCACACACAGAGACAGTGCTAGGCATCCATTCACACAGACAGACAGACAGACAGACACACAACAGGAAGAGACAGACTGAGCCTGCACCACACACACACACACACACAGACCCAATTCCCCCCCTGCACAGTTATCAATCAATATGTTGTGTTGGCAGCCAGTTCATTGCTATTCTGATGGTTTTGGGTTTTTTGCCATCAGCCAACATCAACAGTGACCACAATCAAGATGAACATAAGATGATAATAATTCATTCGTTTCATTTCAAAAAATCACCCAATCATTTTCTCCATGTAAACCAAGCCCCCCACACATGATTTCTGGTGACATTTTCAATAAAATCAATTCATTTGGCATTCATCATTTTGTTCTCCCTTTGTCACCTTTTTTTCTTTCTTTTGCATAATTTTGAGGCTTGATTTTGACATGGGGTTTTTAAAGAAAAAATTATTTACATGTTTATTTACATACAGTATTTACATATCTACACTGCATTTTTGAACGTATACCCGCCGCTGCCGCTAAGTCTAGTACTCCGTGGGCTGTGCTACTTTGGGGGGGTGTGCCGTGCCCACGCCAGGTCCCCAAATGCTGACAGGTGGATAGATAAAGGGCCTGTGCTGGTCAGCATTGGGTTTCTTTTTAGGTGGGCGTGGGCATTGTAAACATCTGGCCAGTCGCAGCACTACAACTACTACTACAACTGCATCTCTGTGTGGGCACACTACACGCTGCGACTGGCTGGCACGGCTCAGCATCTGTCACGTCAGCTCAGCTAGAGGTGGAAGGGGGGAGGGTAGGGATAAGCAGAGGTCGAGCCAGGCAGGTGACCAACCATGGGGCAACCCACGGTAATCACTCGCCCGTCTCAAACTGCAGCTTGGGGTAGCCCAACAAGGGGAGGTTCACCTTAAGGAAGACCAGCTGCTCCACCAGACCAGGGTCCAAGCGGGAGCGAGAGGGTGTCACCACGTCCCCGGCACGTGAAAACACCCGCTCGCTCTGGACACTGGTTGGGGGGCAGGAGAGGAGGCGCACAGCCACCACCGCCAGGTCCGGCCAGACTTGGCGGCGGCTCGCCCAGAACTGTGCGCAGTCCACGCCGTCTCCCTCCACAGGCTCCTCCAAGTACTGCGCAACGCATTGCTCAGCACTGGAGGGGGGCCTGGCAGGTCGAGCCTCCCGCATACCAGGCATGGCGCCATAGCAGAACCGCTGAAACCACTGGGCGGATCTCGAGTCGGTAGCAAATGGCTGCTGCGATGGCGCCGCCTGGGATGCCGCGCTGCTGGACTGGGAAGAGGGAGGGGAAGGGGAAGCTGACGCCGGCTGGCCGCCCATGCTGCTGCTGGGTGCGGGTTGGGCCGCGAGGGCTGCCCCCGCACCACTACCAACACCCTGGTCTCTGCGGGCCCTAGCGGCCTCCTCCTCCCTAACCTTCTCGACCAGGATGCCCTTCCACCTGGGCAAGTCGTCGGCACTCACGGCATTGCCCTTGAGGGCTGGGTGACAGAGACAAGCGAGGACATACTCCTCCCTGTCTCCCAGCACATCAACGAGCCGCTTGTCAACCCCAGACCTCAGCCTCCCAGCCAGAGCACGACCCTCTGGCGTGGTCAGAGAGATATGGAGTCCACCCATCAGCTTCTCGAGACCAACAGCTGTGGGCAGCGCCTGGCTCAAGGGAGTGGTGTCGCCACACAAGCCCTTCGTGGCAAGCTGGAAGGGCTCGAGTGCCGACACCGCCTCGGACATCTGCTTCCACTCTGCGTTCGAGAAGTCGCAGACATCCAAGGACTCGTCCCTCGCCAGGGCGACAAGGGCTCTCTCCTGCTCCAACAGGCGCTGGAACAGGAGGAAGGTGGAGTTCCACCGCGTCTCCACATCCGTAGGGATGAGATGGCGAGGAAGGCCAAGGTCATCCTGCTTCTGGCGAAGCAGTCTCCTGGACTTCTCGCTGCGGTGGAAGTGGGCGGCCAGCTTGCGGGACTTATCCACAAGCGTGGCCGTGGCAGCAACAGCACCTGCGATGGGGCGGGCCCCCTTCTCCTGGGACGCCCTCAGCTCCTTAAGGCCAAGGGCGTCCCTGACGGTCAGATGGAGCGTGTGTGCCATACACCGTATGTTCACACAGTCCATGACTGTCTCGACAGCGGCGGTAACGTTGGCTCCATTGTCGGTGACAATGAAGCCGCGGGAGAGGTGTGGACACCCGCCAATCCACTCCTCTATCTGGCGGTCGAGTACGGCCGCCACCTCCTCCGCGGTGTGCCTCGTGTCCATCGTCTCCACGTGCAGGACGGCCCACCTGTGCCGTAGTGCATCGGGAGCCGCGCCGGACCCGGAAGCATCGCCCGCGGAGGTCCCCTCACTCTCCGGTCCCCACCAGTGGGCAGTGAGGGCCAGGAAAGAAGCGTGCATCCCACTGACACTGGTCCAGAGGTCAGTCGTGAAATGCACGCTTGTCCCGGCCGGAGCTGCACGCAGCTCGGCCGACACGAGCTCCCTGCACCGGCGGTACAGGGAGGGGACCACGTTCCGGCTGAACGTCGTCCTTGAGGGGATGACGTATTCGGGAGCCAGGTATTGGAGAATACGGCGGAAGCCGTTGTTCTCGACCACCTGAAACGGCTGGTCATCGGTGGAAATCATCTCCCCTATGAGGCGGGTGAGGTGATGATGGTCCACGCGAACAATACGCTGGCTGCCCGAGGACTGCGTCCACCGCTGGACGGGCAGTGTAGCCTGCCTGCTGGCTGGCACACTGCCGCTGCCCGCCCTAGTGGCAGATGCACAAGGCGCACTAGCGCTGCCAGCCTGTCCCCTGAGACCTGGGTGGTGACGCTCTAGGTGTCTCCACATAGGCGTCGTACCCAGGTGCGCAGGGTCCCTTCCACGGCTGACAAGCATCCTGCAGTGGACACAGCGGGCGTGGAATGGGTCATCTTGAGGAACCTCAAAATGCACCCATGCACCACTGCCCTTGGCCTCCTGCGCCCTGGGCGCCGTCCTAGGCCGTTTCTCGCAGGGTGGCTGCAGTCCTAGGGGGGGGGCGGCCGCCGCTGCCTGCCCACTGCTGCCACCCAACCCGCCCCTTCCGCCCTCCACAGCGGAGGAAGGGCCCGGCTGAACTGGCATCGGAGAGGCAGGCCTCTCCTCCACCACCTCGCCAGACCGCTCCCCACCAGAGTGTCGGGCTTCACGAGGGGGGGCCCCACTGAGCGGCGAAAGGATAGGGGGAAGGGGCCCCAGAGGGAGGGAGAACCTGGCTGCATCGCTGCCAGCCGCACGGTCCTCACCGCCCTCTACCTGCTCTTCCAACTCCACAGTCTCCTCCACCTCAACAACTGGCGGTAGCTCAGCAGCACCTGGTGCCGCCGGCGAGGAGGGACCCGCCACAGCCCTAACAGTGCCTCTGCCTCTGCCGCGATTGGCGGCAGCAGGCGTGGGGAACTGAATCCTGCGCACCAAAGATGGGGCCGGAGCAAAGAATTCTCCAATGGGGAGAACTGGGGTGTCCTCAGGCTCCCCGCGTCCTCTCCCTCCCCGTGCCGCAGGCGCACCCCGCACCTGGCCTCTCCCACCTCTGCCTGCCAGCCTTGAGCGAGCCCTGCCCGCCACACGGCGCTCAGACATGCTGCTAGGTCAGAAGGAGGGAGACTTTAGGAGGAAGGCCAGACAGGGTCAAAAAAATAATTTGGAGGGGCTTAGGGGCCAAAAAAAAGGCAGCTGATTTGGAGGCGGCGGGGGGGAAGTTTGTTTTGAAAAAAGGAAGCCAATGGGGGGGAAAGGAAGACTTTTTGATATGGGGGGGGAAGCCAATCGAAGTGAGGGGGAGGGTGTCCTTTTTGAATTTGGGAGTCAACCACCAAGCCAATTGGGGAGATGGGTCTGGGAGGGGTTTTTTTTAGAAAAATAGGGGGTTAAAGGGTGGAACCCCGGTGTGGGAGGGTGGCACGGGCAGTTGGGTGGAGTAGTTGTGGTGTGGGTGGCAAGTTTTTAGCTTTTTTGGGGGGGGGAGTGGATGGGGGGAGGGCACAGCACCTACCGGGGGTGGGGGAGGGATGCAGTCAACGCTTGGGAACCTGCAGATCAAAGGAGGAAACCCTTATTTAGTGAACTGGAACACAAAGTGTGGGTTCTGGGGGGTGGTTCAAACTCAATGCAGCCTATTTAGTGACTCTAAATTGCACACAACCAAAACCAGAACCCAGTCACACCAACACAGAGGTTGAACCCACCCACTCTGTGACTCTGCCTGCCCAATGCCATGGCAAGCAAGCAGCAGCAAACACTTGATGGCAGCCTCATGGATTGAACATCATGATCATCATCATGCGTGTGTATTGGCCCAGCATGTAGTGGCAGCATCAGAGCCCAGCCAGGACCCCACTCAGACTGCCCCAGAGGCAAGGAAGCACTCTGGCATGGCATGGGCCCAGCATGTAGTGGCAGCATCAGAGCCCAGCCAGGACCCCACTCAGACTGCCCCAGAGGCAAGGAAGCACTCTGGCATGGCATGGGCCCAGCATGTAGTGGCAGCATCAGAGACCAGCCAGGACCCCACTCAGACTGCCCCAGAGGCAAGGAAGCACTCTGGCATGGCATGGGCCCAGCAGTGGCAGCATCGCATCAGAACCCTGGACCCCACTCAGACTGCCCCAGAGGCAAGGAAGCACTCTGGCATGGCATGGGCCCAGCAGTGGCAGCATCGCATCAGAACCCTGGACCCCACTCAGACTGCCCCAGAGGCAAGGAAGCACTCTGGAAGGCACCTGTTCAAAAACCACCTGCAAGACGCATGCAATGCAACGCAACACACAGCAGCAATTTCTTTACTGGGCATGGGCATGAAGACACAAGTTTTACAACAGTACATCTCCTCTCCAAGGTTCCCTCCCTCCTCCCCACACCCAAATGCATTTCAGAATAGGGGTGTCCCTATTTAAAAGCGCCAGCTAGGGAGAGAAAGGGGCAACAAAAGGTGCACAATCGCACACGCACTAACCCCTCTTCTTCCGGTCCTTCTCCTGCCGCTCACTGCTGGTCACGGATTCGCCGCCGCCAGCCAGCCACCCTGGGCTGAGACACAGCAGGGCGGCCGCACGAGGCACACAGGCAACCGGGGTAGTTCAACAACGATGGAGGGGCAGAAGTGAGGAGACAACACTGTTTGTGTCGCTCAACTCACCCCCAAGCAGAGACAAAATCAACCAAAAACTATAAAAAGAAAAAAAAACCGATGGCAGCCGCCAGGTGGGTAGGCTACTGTGTGTGGCTGCAGCTGTGGGAGAGGAGGTGGAAAGTGAAGGGGAGCAGAGAGAGAAAAGACTAAGAGAGAGAGAAAAGAGAGGGGGGGCAGGGACAAAGAGAAAGAGAGGAGAGAGAGAGAAAAGAAAGAGAGAGAGAGGAGAAAGAGAGATGATAGAGAGAAAGAGGAGAGAGGAGAAGCGCAGCGCAGCAGGGAGGGGGGATTCAGGTGTGGGGGGAGGACACAGCAGTAGCAGCGGTCCAAAGAGGTGGGGGGAGCAGAGAGGGTGTGTGTGGTTGGGGCTAGTGTGTGGCAGGGGGCCTGGGGTAAGTGGAGAGAGTTGGGGGCAAGGAGGAAAAGAGGTGGGGTGGGGGGAGCAGAGAGGGTGTGTGTGGTTGGGGCTAGTGTGTGGCAGGGGGCCTGGGGTAAGTGGAGAGAGTCGGGGGCAAGGAGGAAAAGAGGTGGGGTGGGGGGAGCAGAGAGGGTGTGTGTGGTTGGGGCTAGTGTGTGGCAGGGGGCCTGGGGTAAGTGGAGAGAGTCGGGGGCAAGGAGGAAAAGAGGTGGGGTGGGGGGAGCAGAGAGGGTGTGTGTGGTTGGGGGCTAGTGTGTGGCAGGGGGCCTGGGGTAAGTGGAGAGAGTCGGGGGCAAGGAGGAAAAGAGGTGGGGTGGGGGAGCAGAGAGGGTGTGTGTAGTTGGGGCTAGTGTGTGGCAGGGGGGCCTGGGGTGAGTGGAGAGAGTCGGGGGCAAGGAGGAAAAGAGGTGGGGTGGGGGGAGCAGAGAGGGTGTGTGTGGTTGGGGCTAGTGTGTGGCAGGGGGCCTGGGGTAAGTGGAGAGAGTCGGGGGCAAGGAGGAAAAGAGGTGGGGTGGGGGGAGCAGAGAGGGTGTGTGTGGTTGGGGGCTAGTGTGTGGCAGGGGGCCTGGGGTAAGTGGAGAGAGTCGGGGGCAAGGAGGAAAAGAGGTGGGGTGGGGGAGCAGAGAGGGTGTGTGTAGTTGGGGCTAGTGTGTGGCAGGGGGGCCTGGGGTGAGTGGAGAGAGTCGGGGGCAAGGAGGAAAAGAGGTGGGGTGGGGGGAGCAGAGAGGGTGTGTGTGGTTGGGGGCTAGTGTGTGGCAGGGGGCCTGGGGTAAGTGGAGAGAGTCGGGGGCAAGGAGGAAAAGAGGTGGGGTGGGGGAGCAGAGAGGGTGTGTGTGGTTGGGGCTAGTGTGTGGCAGGGGGCCTGGGGTGAGTGGAGAGAGTCGGGGGCAAGGAGGAAAAGAGGTGGGGTGGGGGGAGCAGAGAGGGTGTGTGTGGTTGGGGGCTAGTCTGTGGCAGGGGGCCTGGGGTAAAAAAAAAAAACAACACCTGGGAACAATGGGCAGAAAGTCTGGGGGGGGGGGAGAGGAACCAACAACAACCAGCAGGGAGGAATGGGACACACACACAGCAAAACCAGAACCAAAAGAAGCTAATTGATTTCACACAAAAAACCAAAGTAACTAAGACAGGACTCAACAGGCAGCAGCAGCAGCACCAGGGAGGATGGGGAACAACACTCAGTCTGGGTGGGAGGGGGCAGGCAGGGCAGGAGTGGAGGAGGAGGTGGCAGTGGGGGGAGTGGGTTTCTGGAGGGGAGGGAGGGGGGAAGCTAGGAGCAGGACCACAGGGGAACAATCAAATTTGAATCCAAACAATCTATACACAAAGTAAAAAAAAGGAAACCAAAGGGCAGCCAGAAAGTCTCAGGGCGGGGGGGGGGGGTTTACAACTACCAGGGGGAGGGACTGGGGGAGTGGGTGACACACACAGGGAGCAAAACCAAAACCAGAACCTAATTCCACAAAGAAATCCAAAGAATGCAAGGCTCAACAGGCAGCAGCACAGGAGGGAAACAATCTTATCTGGGTGGGAGGGAGGGAGGGAGGGGGGAAGCTAGGAGCAGGGCCAGAGGGGAACAAATTAACAATCAAAATCAGAACACAAGGAATCAAATTGCAGCAATAATATAAACTAAATCCTCAGAAACACAACTCAGACAGGCAGCCAGCAATAACAATAGCTATTAATTAAAAACCAAAATCAGCAAATATATAAATTTACACAGAAGCAATAATTGAATGCAACTCAAAAAGTGGAACAAAAGTCAGGCAAGGCACAAAAACAGGAAAGCAATGCAGAAGAGGGGGGTGGGGGGGGGGGAAGGAGGGAAAGCCAAAACTTTGGAAGAAGGGTTGAGAGAGAAAGGGTGAAGAGAACAGAAAACACACAACAGGAAAAGTTGGAAAAAGTTGAGGGGAAAGTATTAAAGAGGTTTGGACAGAGACAGACAGAGGGCAGATGGACAAGGTGGCACACAACAACACACACAGAGAGCAGAGAGACAGACACACACTAATGTGACACACAGTCAGCAGGGACTCACAGCAGACACCAGCAGCAAAAGAGCAAGCAAGGTCTCAGAGATGATCCCACAACTGCAGCCAAGAGAAGTTTCCAGAGAAGAGGCTTGGGTTTATATAGGTTTGAAATTCCCTCCTTTGGGAGCCCCCACCTTTGCACTCCCCCACGGCCAACAGGGTGCCAGCTCTCAACAGTGCAACAGCCAAGCAGCCTACCAGACCAAAGGACTCATTCTGGCCAATCAAAGGATCAATAGCGCAGCCAATACAATGCCTGAAAATAGCATCACAAAATGGATGCTAGGAGCAAAAGTTTCAGGAATGAGCCACAAAATGGAGGACACACTTCAAACTTTAAAGGGACACTCCAGAGACTCAATTGAACTCCCGAACCGGTTCGGGAAACCCGAGCCGGTTCGGAGCCGAACCGACTCGGATTCGGTCCGGATCGGTCCCAGAAGGGCCCGATTCGGTCCGGGATCGAACCGCCGGATCCGGACCGGTTCGGGACGAACCGATCCGGATCCGGACCGAACCGCACATCACTATCCTAAATCATTCTGCAAAACCTATCCTGAAATGCATTCTCCTCTAGCTTAGAGGAGCACTGTAGTTTTCCACTTTGAGATCTTGGTGAATTGGATGGGCCTCATGGATTTCATTAAGGACCCTCTTACCCATTCTACCATAATAATTCAAGCATTGCTTCAGAGGCCCTGAAGTGCCCCCATTTTCTAAAGCAAGATGAGTGTCAAAATGGAACAGGGACATTATCTTCCTCAGCTTTTGATGCGAGTTGATTTTCCTGCTTTCCCTTCCCCCAGCCCTCCTTGTAATGGTCTGTTTTAAACCATTATCATTTAACTATTGCTATGTGTATCCTTTTAGTGTGATTTTAGCCATCTTGTGAATCTGTGTATGACCAGGAGTGTAGCAAGGCTGGAGTGGGCCCTGGGACAAAAAGTGAAGATGGGCCCTTGTCCTCTCTGACCACCTCCCCCTCCTCCCTCTCCTCTTCCTCCTCTTCCTCCTCCTCCACCTTCTTCTTCTTCTTCTTCTTCTTCTTCTGCTTCTTCTGCTTCTGCTTCTGCTTCTGCTTCTGCTTCTTCTTCTTCTAGACGCTGGTGGGAGAGTCTAGAGCAAGCTGTCACCCAGCTGGCAAGCCCTCTCTCTCAGGGACCCATGGACACTCTCCCCCCCTCCCCATTCACTTGCAGCTGCAGCCTCACCCCTATGATTACTAGTTGGTGGGATAGGCAGGTTTTAAATAAACAAATAAGTTTAGAATATATGTCCCTTCCCAACATGTTTGTGAGCCAACTTCAGTGCCCCGGTAACATTGTCATGCCTCTCTTACGAATCCACTGCCAAGAAGCAAAAGAAGCAAATCAGTTTGCTGCATGTTGTCCATTACAACTGGCTTTGGTTTGGTTCTCCATGTTGCCGCATACCCAGCTGGCTGCATACCCACCCTTTGCCTTCTGCCAAGATATCAATTTGTCCCTTCCGATGCAACTGCCTCTCAGCCGCAGCTCTGCTCTGGCCTTTTCTCTCCCATGTGTGAAGACTTGAGGCTGTTTATTTTCTTGGCCTGACAACAAATGGCCCTGAAATCTTCCTGAGTGCTTCTCTTGCTGCAACTGACAGTATCTCTAAGCCTTCTGGGGTGCATTAGCTCCATTTCAGGAAAGCAGGCAGGCAGTGGCTGGGAAATAAATGGGTTCTAGTGCTCTGGGGACATTAAAGGGGCTGCAGTAGGAGGAATCCATGGAAAATAAATACAGCTAAATGAACGGAAAGATATTTACTTTAGCACTTTTCAGACTTGCACTCAGGCAGAAACTCAAGTGGAGCCTGAGGCTAGGGAGGAGTCAAGGTCAGCCACCGGTGCCCCTTCGAAGTGCCCAGGCAGCCGAGGATCATTTTGCCTTCTGAATTCAACAATGTTAGTCCAATAAACCATTTTTATGACAACATGCAAAGCTGTGTTGCCAACAGCCTCTAAATTTACTGAGGGCCATTAATTTCTTTTACATGGTGTGCATTTCTCTCCCCACCCCTGCTACCCCACCCCACCCCACCAGAAAACCTTCACTGACCATAAATTGTAAGTCTGTAGAGGATGAACATTTAAAAACAGCACATCAACAATTATTCATTCTTTTGGCACTAATTCATATACTGTTCCAGCATGTATGCACTGATAATATATGTTACTGGGTTAATTTGCTTTAAGAAGAGAGTATTTGCCCTGAAAGTTTGTATTCCACAGAGGGATGTTGCCAAGCTTCATAATTCCTTGGCCCAGAATACAGTTATAATGCTTACCTTCAGTATGAAGGCAAGCTTTATGTTCCTAAGCTCTTCTTCCACATGGCCGGGAATCCCACCCACCAATTTATCTGGCAACAGCTGTAGCAGTGATGAGAGTGGTGAAAGGGATGAAAGCCATGGAGGCTGGACTCTTTCTCTTTCCTACCTAATCAGTGCCTTCCTCTTTGGCTCTTTCTTCCTGTAGCCTTCACCCTATTCCCTTGTGCCTGGGATGCTGAAAAACTATATTTCCCAGCATTATGGGTGCTGAGAAGGGGGAGTGGGCCAGAGAAAGGAACAGAGATTATTAATTCAGTGGTAGCTCAATGGTAGAGCATGGGTTATGCATGCATAATATCCCAAATTCAATTCCTAGCATCCCCGGTTAGGGCTGGAGATCCTTGGAAAGATCCCTGCCGGAAACCCGGGAGAACTCCTGCTGCCAGTCAATATAGACAATACTAAGCTGGATGGACGAAGGGTCTGACGTAGTAGAAGGTAGTTTCCTGTGTTCCTATGCATATTGATCTAGGAATAAGTCCCACTGTGTTCAAGGGGACATACTCCGAGACTACTCCCAGCCCTACTTGGAGATGCCGGGTTTGAATCTGAGACCATGCTCTGGTCCATGCCTGGGGGGAAAACAAGGGTGAAACCTTCTCTCTCTCTCTCTCTCTCTCTCTCTCTCTCTCTCTCTCTCTCTCTCTCTCTCTGAAGAGAGATCCCCCCCAATCCTTCACATTTCTAGTTGGTGTTGTCCATGAAATTTGAACACAAAATTAAATTAAAACACCTGAATAGGACTTCAGGCTCTGTGAGCAGCTATCCTGTGACTGCAGGCCAGAACTGCATTGCCAAAATAAAGAGTTTTCAGATTCCAGACTGGCCCTGCCCAGCCATGCTGCTTATTAGATCCTGATGAAAGAATGGTAAACGGCTAATCGGGCTGGGACGTTGCCTGTTTAACAAAGTCTCATTGGCTCTGGTGTCTGAGTTTTCTGGCTTGACTCTTTGGTCCTGACTTCTGGCTTTGGTCAGGGCTCCTAGCTTGCTTCTTGGTCCTGACACCTGGCATGACTTTTCTGCTCTGACTTCAACCTTCAGCCCTGACCCCTGGCTTGACTCCTCAGCCCTGGTTCCTAGCTTGCCCCTCAACCCTAACTTCTGACCCTTAACCCTGTGGCTGCTGCACATGGCTCAGCCCTGACAGAAGTGCAAAGCAGTGTACAGGATAACTGCAAGTGGTATTAGTGAATATTAAATATTAAATAGGAGTATATTAAAATCTCCAGAGAGGAAAAATAATGGCTGTAGGAAACATATCAATCTATACTTGACAAAGAGCTTCAGGTTATCTATGCATTCAAATTAGAAAGAGGAGTTGAGAAAGCTGTTAAATACATTTTTGTTTGTTTTTAAAAACATGTGCTTGTTTAAAATTACAATAAATGATTGATACAAGATTTGTTGGAAGGCAGATCTGTGATTCTAACACTAGCAGGACTGTCTAGTGTTAATGTTCTCATTGGTCTGCTCATTTGGGTGAGTTTTATAACCATTTTGATCTGCTTGAATCATTTCAAAGGCTGCATTCAGACATAACACCAAACCGGAGGCAAATGTGCCAGAGGTTTGGGTATGTCACCATCCAAATGTATGAAATCACAGTTTTGTACCCAACCCTGCCTCGGTTTTCAATCCCAAACTTGAATTTGAACCTTCAGTTTGTAGTGAGTTTTGCTGTTGAAAACTCAGGTTCCAAAGCATCATTGTTTTGTTTGAATTCTGCTGTTGCCACAATCTGGGTTTTGTGCTTTGGCTCCTCCCAAAACCATAGAGCGGGCAGCTCAGAGCAGCCTGGAAATACAACAGCTCTGTGCTGGCTGTGCTTCTCGCTGGCCACCTCTTAGAGCTGTTGCCCTGCCCTCCGCCATCTCTACACATCTCTACACTTGCTTGGCAACAGGGACACCACGTCCCTAGCATTCATTAATTTAAAGGAAAAGAACCACATTTGAGAAACCCAGCATTCCCCTGCATCTTATTGGCCCCCATTGTCCATCTGCACAAAAAGGATGGGATGACAAGACGGGAACAGCAGAAGAGAACTGCAGCAATTCAGGGCTGCAGTGATATGTGCACAAACACATGAAGCCCCGGCAGCAGCAGACTAGGCTGTTTCCCCAACATACATGCCAGGCTGTTGGGGGAGTGATACAATGGCACTTAGCAGACATGCCAATGTGCCGACCTCATGCATTAACCATGCAGAATCCCTTTGCTAACTTGGCAAAGAGGCACCTTTTAATGGGGTGATTCTCTTTATGTAGCAGGGAGAGAGTAACTGGCCCTATCCATCCTCAGCACAGTACCTCCAGTGACTGTTGCTGGTATCTATCTTATGTTTCTTTTTAGATTGTTAGCCCTTTGGGGACAGGGTTCCATCTTATTTCTTTGATATTTCTCTGTTTAAACCATCCTGAGCCATTTTTGGAAAGGCAGTATAGAAATCGAGATAATAATAATAATGATGATGATGATGATGATGATGATGATGATGATGATGATTTGAACTGCCTGCCAACCATGTTCAAATTATTAACTGGAATAATAGCAGATGTAGTAACTAATAAGCAGCTTCCAGTTGAACAGAAAGGAAATTGCCCAAATACCAGAGGTACAAAAGACCAGCTGCTGATTGACAAAATGATTTTAGAAAATTGCAAGAGGAGAAAAACAAATCTAAGTGTTGCATGGATTGACTACAAGAAGGCCTTCAACTCATTGCCTCACACATGGATACTAAAATGTTTAGAAACAACTGGTGTCAGCAAAAACATTCAGATATTTATTTATTTTTAAAGCAATGAGCATGTGGAGTACACAGTTAATCAATGGCAAGACACTTGGACAGGTTAGCATTAGAAGAGGTATTTTCCAAGGGGACTCACTATCCCCTCTGTTGATTGTAATCGCCATGACTCCACTTTCACAAATACTAAACAAAACAGGCCTCGGATACCAAACATCTAAAACATCAAGTAAAATCAACCATCTGCTCTACATGGACGATTTGAAGTTGTATGGAAAGCAGCTACAAAAAGCAGCTTTACTGGGAACAGCCTATATTCTGCGACGATATCTATAGCCATTGACAATAAAATTCTGGCATCCCAGGTCCTTGGGAAGGACTCGATGTCTGGATAAAACAAACCAGTCAATAACACCTGCCTGACTGTGTAAACAAGACATAATAATAGAGACAACACATAGCCTCACAAATCTGGAGTCTGTCTCTGCCCACTGGATTGGATATCTTAAGCAACCTGCAATGCACACCTTGGTGTGTTGCCAGGCATGCAGGATATTTCCTTGGAATTGCCACACAAAACATTTTGACAGCTTCCATCCAGGGAAGGGTAGGGGGCACACACGCAAGGAATCCTTTCTTTAATAACACAACCTTTTTATAGTGCAGCTGCTCAGCAAGGTATCCTTTCAAAGATGTCGCATATGCTGTCTGGTTGGGGAGCAGGGCACTGATTTCCCTGGATGCCTGGGCAGTTTTAAGGTTCCCGTGGATGGAACTGCTCCCTCCAACTGTATAGAGGGGTGCCTTCAACTCTGCACACATATATGTGTATCCACATGTCCAGTCTTGGCCCCCAGGCTTGGAACTACCACAGACAGGTGCAAAGGAAAATCTACCATGAACGGAATAACCCAAAGTTTGGATTAAAAGGAAGTTTTTTCAGTGGTTCTGTTCTATTTTTTGTACCAGCTTGTAGGGGAAGGGGCCCCAGCATACTTGCATGCAGTCCTGGCATACCTCATGAGCGGGGACTGTCCCACGAGACAAAAGGGATGTGCTTGAAAGCCCTGTGTGATGATAAAACATGCAATAGATGTACATTCTCTTCTTCCAAAGACTGCGCTCTCACGAGAGTATCTGGCCATTGAGACAGCCATGTAGGACAGAGGGTTGTTGCCGGCCAGCCCTGTTGCTAGATCCATGCATGCCCCAGGGAAGGGTACCCTAGCAACACTTTTTCAGTCTGAGCAACTGCCATAAGCCAGTCATCCAAGTGTCCCCTCTGACAGTCTGATCTTTCTGCAACACATATCCATGAGGGGTTTTGCCCTTCACAGCCACTTGGCTTGCCAGGGATCACTCAAATCCATGGGTGCCCTGCCCTGGGATACCCTTCAGTGGCCGATTTACATATGCCACAATGCCAACTTCAGCCCGGCCCATTTGGCTGTGGGTATAGGATTAATCCCTGGTCTTTCCCAACTCTGCCTACTCAGATCGCTCAGATACATGGAGAGGACCAAACTCCTTGGAAGTCTAGAAGGGTTGAGCAGTGAGGGGAATGTATGGAGTATGAGTTGTATTATTAACCAGAGATACCTGGAGCCCCACATCAGTGGAGGGCCCATAGTTGGATGGCCTACCTCATGAGAGTGCAGTCCAATGGAGACCTGAAGTACATGGTGCCTCTGGTTCTCCCCAATGGACTGACCCTCTCATGAGAGGGCTAATCCCCAGCTGGCAAACCAGCATAGGGGAACGAATGTGTTGAGGCTTCCTGGACTGCTTCGCCTTTGAATCCAAGAGCATCCTTTGTCACAGTGTGCTGAACCCATGGATCTTTTGCTTGCCCTCATATACATATTGCCTCCTAGGAAGTTATCATGATCCCTTCCCAGAGTAAGGGATAACTAGTGCGTCTCGCCATCCCCCAGCATTAGTAGTTGTGTTTGTGTGAGACTGTAGGGCTGCAGGGCTCTTGCAGGGGCAGTGGTGTGAGGAAAGGGTTAAAAAGTCTTCTTCCTGCCAAGGGTGGGTGATTGATGCTGGAGATGCATGATCGCACTGGGCATGCCCCCTCAAAGATCATGGCCAATGGTTGCCGGTTTACTGATATCCTGGTGCCTTACATCGCCGCCCCACTGGTCTGGCAACACACATGGTATGGAGCTTGCTGGGATGCAGCCTCGGCAGAAGAGGAAGAAGGAGGAGTCCCTCTGCCCAAAAGCCATAGTTTGCCAAACCACAGTTGAACAATTGACTGCAGGATGATTTCTGGCTTCACAGATTAACCATAGGTTTCTCTATCCAAGGTTTCATGCTGTCTGCACATGCCTAAAATGTCAGTATCCACATCTCTTAGATCAACTGAAAGTTCTAAAATATGCTTAAAAATTGGGAGCTGTGAGTGTTGCCTTTAAATCGCGGTGGTCTCATGATTTAATAAAATTAGAAGATGGACACATTATGTCTCTTAGCACTGCAGGGGAGAAGCTAAGAAATGCAGCAGCATTTCCAGGTTGCTTTGGGAATTGTAAATAGTTCAGTTTGGTAGCCAACAGATGTGCAGGTCTAAGCATTTCTGTTAAAGGTAAGAAAGAGACTATTTATGTAAAATTAAGGTTTTGTTCCCTGAGAAAAATTGCTACTTTTACAAGTCTGAATTTGAAATAGGAAAATCTATCATTCTTATAGCAAAGCAAAATTAGCAAAAATTTCCAGGCACTGTATTCTTGTTAAGCCTGAGAATGCAAATGATAATAGTTTCATGAAGTGCCTCATGGTTAACAACTACTCTCTGAAGATGAGCTATAAAGAATAGAGTTCTCCTGAACTTGATGGCCCAAATCCTAATTTTGTGCAAAATTAGTTGCACAAGTCTGATTGAAGTCACTGGGAGAAGTTACTCATTACCAATTTTAGTTCCAGTTCTTTTAACGGAAGTTCAGAATAGCTCACTTTATCTGGATTTGGGCCTATTTTTCACCCTGGACCTCAAACCTATCATTCATGCCCTGATTCTAACTGTATACTGACTTGGAAGTAAATTCTGTTGATCTCAGTTGGACTGTCTTCTAAGTACATGAAATTAGCATTGCAACCTTAAATTCTCACTGCTTCTGATATTCATTATGTATTATGCGCTTCAGTAATCAAGCTCATATGGTAGCCCTCTGAGAGAATATCCTCCATAGCTTGTTAAGCCATTAGCTTGAAAGAACATTGAACTTTGTTTCTCATATGTATTAATCATTGGATTCCCCCTTTAAAATATATATATTTGAAAACTAACAAAGTTGTATCTTCTATTTGCTGCTATGATGTTCGCTGTACTGTGGGCAGTTCTACACTCCTGTCGTTGTCTACAACAACACCAGTCCGGTTGTATAAGAGAGCTCTTGCACTAATGCATAAAATTGTACAATCATGAATCATGATCAGCCATTATTTCCAATTATTTTAAAGCTCTACATGGCTTGAGGCCAGAGTACCTTTTGGACCTCATTCACCCATATGAACCTGCCAGGATCCTCTGCTAATCATCTCAGGCTCTGTTCATGGACCCACCACTAAGAGATCTGGTTGGTGGAGACTAGGGACAGGGCCTTTTTGGTTGTGGCCCCTTGGCTTTGGAACGCCCTCCCCAAAGAACATAGGAAGCTGCCATATACTGAGTCAGACCATTGGTCTATCTAGCTCAGTATTGCCTTCACAGACTGGCAGCGGCTTCTCCAAGGTTGCAGGCAGGAATCTCTCTCAGCCCTATCTTGGAAAAGCCAGGGAGGGAACTTGAAACCTTCTCCTCTTCCCAGAGCAGCTTCATCCCCTGAGGGGAATATCTTGCATAGCTTTGCCATGCTCCCTCCCTCCGTGTTTTTAAAAAACAACTAAAAACACATATTTTTAAAGAGGCTTTTAATATTTTAGCTACTGCTTATATCTGGTAGATTCTTTAGTTGTTGTAGTTTTCAGTTCTTAGCTTTTTATTACCAAGCTAGATTTTTATTTATTATTTTAATCTGAAACTTAAAAAAAATGTAATTTTAAATGTGGTCTTAGCCTGTTTTTTTAATTTGTTTAACTTAACTTGTTTAACTTTATTAGTCTTTTATTTTACACTGTGTCCATTTTATTAATGTTGTGAGCCTCCATGAGCAGTAGTATACTGGAGAGATGGGATATAAATCCTTTAAATAAAATTTATATAAATATATACAATTATTGTAGCCAGTGGCGACTGCTGGATGTGTGTATCGGAGAGACAGTAAATAATCTTTAGGTGAGGCTCTTCTGTCTCCTCTCCTCTTGCCCCATCTTGGCTCCCTTGATCTCCCTTGTCACACCCACAGCCCCTTTGCACATGGGTTGGTCACTTGCCCAGTTTCCCAACCTGTTTCTGAAAATTCTCAAACTACAGTTCCCATAAATCTTTGGGGAAGGCATGATTCAGATGCTAAATACTGAAGGGAAAGTATTTTAAACTGTTCCTATATTCTACAACAGCTAACTTTCACCTACCTTAAGGTTGTCATCTAAACTCAGGTTTTAATTAATTCACATCTTTTAGATATTAAAAACATCCATTTCATTAAATGTGTTACAACCCACAACATTTAAACTGAATTACTCTGCTGTTTTTTAATATGCATGAAGGGAGCCAGGCCACTGAATTTAAACGGAGAATAAGTAAGTAAAATTTTGTGATTTCATGTTGATTTTTGGAACATAATCATCCAGATTATCTATCCTAGAGGCTGCATAAATTCTAATGGGTTGCAGAAGAGGAGAGCAATAAGATGGGAATATCCAACCATAGGGGATACCAGGAAATGAGGCGTTTCAGCAAAAACAGGAGGAAAAGCATAGCTCAGGTTTAAAGTGTAGCATAATGTCTGTGAACAATTGAAACTGTCAGGTACACTGTCAGCTCTCAGCTCTGAATAGGCCCAGATGCTGATGCATGAAGTTAACTAGCCAATCTGGGTGTAGTGAAATACATGCAATCACTGAAGACATTGTTTCGGAGCTACTCGCTTTTCTGCAAAAAGAATGGCAAGTGTCATTCAACTGCATCCTAACCCAGCAGGTTACTGAAATTCGTGGTCTTTTTTTCTCAGCGTACTGAGGCCAACAATGCACTTCTCATTCCCTGTTCCCTGGGAAGCATCCTGTACACCCATTGTTGTGCATCAGGCCTCTTTTCTCTCTCTCTCTGAGTTTTTTCCTCCCCTTTCCTTTTTCACAGCATTCCCAGGGGGGGACAATGAAGAGCTTTGCAGCATGTATGCCTCAGAGCCTACTGGAAATGGGCTACCTATTTCAATAACACACACCCCTATTTTTAAATAGCCAAGATTTCATTAATGATAGAAGCCAAAGAGACTGGCAGCCAGGCAACTGAGATCACACAAGGTAGAACCAATGAAGCTCTTCACAATACTTTGACAATGATGATAACAGCCAGTTTGAAGCCTCGGCAGTTGCGATGACATTTTATTGCATGTATATAGATCAGAAGAGCAAGACAACGCATTATCAGAGTGGGATCTAAACAGTCTTGCAGTAGCCTATAAAGTGATTCTTAGTAGCTTGAATTTCTATTGCCTGAATTGTTTTCTTCAAGAACAACAGTGGAGTGTGGTGTAGCATAGCACTTTTTCAAGGATTAGCTGCTGTCAGCCTTGAAAAAATTGCATTTATTTGCACATCTTCTCTTCTTGATTTCTCCTTTTTGGTGTCTCTTTTTCATTTCTTACATGGATAAAAGAAAAAATAAACATAAAATTTAAACACACACACACACCCGGTAGTGTTTCTCTGTCTCCCTCCCCCTCTCGGCAAATTGGATCACTCACTCAGATAGGAAGGGATGTGCTAAAGCACTGAGTTTAGGAGGAGTCAGATCCTGATCATAACCTACTTGTCAGTGAGTTATTTTCGGTGGATTTTACTTCCAAACAAGCACACAAACCCACTACTGTTGCTTTAAAGATAATGTTTCTGCTTCCATGTTGGTGGGGAGGGTGCTACTAAGCATTATATCTGCATCATTTTGATTCAGATCCTTACTCAGCCATGATATAGATTTGGTGGTCTGGTCAAGCCACTTTAGCTTTAGTTTCTTGTGATGCAGGAAGAACCATTCCAGGAAAAGAACCTGTCCCATTGTGCATAGAGATGCATAGTGAAGCTGCCTTCTACTGAGTCAGACCATTGGTCCACCTAATTTGGCAGGGGTGCAGATCCCCTGGGTTGCATAACCATCAGGGACGTATTTTGGGGTGGCACAGAGCACTTCCTCAGGAAGGGAAGGGATTGAATTTTGCTCCACACCACTGAGCAGCCATCGCTGAACTTTCAAAAGCACCAGTGCTTCTCCCATAGCAACGCTGCTTCATTGGAATATAAACCATTTTGTTTTATTCAGGTATAATGAATTAACTGTGCACTGTCCCCTTAAGCACAACAGAGACTTCAGACTCCTCCCACCTCAACCTATATTCCTTTGGCTTAGGAGAAACCCTGTATAGATCTGGTTTCAGTACAACACACAACACATCTGCTTTGTCTGGAATTGAACAAAGAGGCACCTCTTAAAATGGTGGTTTTCTTATACAGGGGGACCTGGGTAGCTTTTTCTCTTACCTTGCTTCCACACAATCACTTCCAACCAAGTTTTCCTCCTACCTTGCTTCCACACAACTGAAAATTGGGAGAACACACAGCTCCTGAACCCAGGAAGAACACAGTTTTTGATTGTGTGAATGACCTCCCCGTGTTTAACAGAGGCTGGTATACAGAGCAAAGATACACCAGTGCAGCAAAAGAACAGCCTAACAGAACTTCCCAACTAACTGCACCAGTGCTGTGGGGGAAGCAGTGATTTTTTTTCATCTTTGCACAGCCCTCCGGGACATATTTTCAGATAGCACAGAGGACTTCCTGGGGAAAGGGAAAATGTCAAAATTTGCCACATCCCCGGCTGCACTAGTGCAGTTAGTTGGGAAGTGCTGCTAGGCTGCTCTCTTGCTGCACTGGTGCACTCTTGCTCTGTGTGTCAGCCACTGAGGTGCTTCACATGATTAGTGTTAAGTGCCGTCAGGTTTGGGGCTAGGAGAGCGGGTTTAGCCCACTCTCTCCACACACGGGCAGGAAGCCATCCCTGGGCAGCTGCATTGGCCACCCACATGATTGGCCGCCCCCTCCATCATGGAGCCATCAAGGGCGGCAAGGATCGGGGGCCACATGACCTCCAGAAGTCCCAGGATGCCCTGTGTGAGTGTGCGGAGCATTCATTTAACCTCATTTAAAGGGAGGGGTTCCTAGGCGGGTTAGTCGCCATGGAACCACCAGGCTCACAGGTGAACCCGGTGGTTCCAATGATCACTGGAAAGCATGCTCAGCTTCCCTAGCCGCTTTCCAGTGATCGTGGGAATAGCCTCATTGTTTCTCTTTTCATCTAAGGCTCTGAAATGACTTGATTTATTTGTATGAACAAGGTCATTAAAATAGATATGGCACCCAAAAACTGATGATATGACTTAGTTTTTGTTGAGGTGTTCACAGCTTAAAGAATTCTGATTCTACCATCTCCCAAGTCTCCTTTGTCGTTCGTCTTCTCCCCTCTTTGACTTCAGAGTAGCTAAGCCAATAGTGTTGAAGTGAGAAGATGGGGCTGAGAAGTTGCCTGCAAGACTGAAGAGGTTAGAGGAAGAGTAGGAAATTTTAGGGGGGGAATGAAAATGTGGTCTCTGTTTTGGATGGGTCCTTAGCAAGCAGAAAATAGGCTGCTCACAGTGGCACATACTTCTTATGGAGTATGATTACACTTTTCATGGTCAGTGCTATGTCTGCCTTTCAGAAGATATCAGCTTCTAAACATTCTCTTTTGTAATGGGATAATTATGTTCAGATACTTCTCCCTTAAGTGTCAAGAAGGTCCTAAAATAGTGTAACTCTGACAACAGCTCCATTTGACAAAAATTAGGCTTTTTTAATGCTTCCCTTGTAAAGTCACAGGGCAAGCCAACATTTTCTAACTTGTCAAGTAACACTCTGTGCTGAAACACAATGGAATAAAATTTGATGGAAAACCACTTCTGTACCCAAGTACTAGTTATATAAGATAGTGTAGGAAAATGAGTGTTTTACAGATTGACTTTAATGTCAAAGCTGGTGGCATGAATACAATTAGTTATAGTCAATGAATATGTTGCATCATGCTAGAGCAAGCTGACTTCTAATAAAGTAAAGGTTTACCAACATAAAGCTTTGGACTGAGTCCCTTACCTTTGGAAAAACTCACAGTTCATAGAGTCTGAAGACTCTACCTTTCTTACCTCACCTTAAAAAGAAACCTTTAACTGGAGATCTGCTTTCCATTATCTAGCAGGCCTTCAGGTTGGAAGGGGAAACATATGGGGCTTGTTCACATGACCAAATAGCGAGAAGCTGGAGGGAAGGCAGGATCCTACCTTCGTGCTCTCAGACAACCAGAGCCTCAGGGGCAGAGCCACCATTGGGTGAAATAGTTCAAAGAACCCAGGCTGCCAATGGGGAAAGGCTGTGGCTTGGGCTCCATAGGAGCCCAGAGCGAACTCCTCCCTCCCACACCCGGGCCGCCTAGAGCCCGGGCGAACTCTTTGCCGGTTATTTCAGGCAGCTCCGACTGCCCAATAGAACATATTTCCCTTCCTCTCCCTCTCTAGAGGGAGAGAAAAGGGAAGACGTCCTGTTAGGCAGCCAACCCTGCCTGAAATGAAGAGCTAAGAGCCCGTTCCGGCTCTCGGCAGCCCAGGCCACGCCCCCTTGTCATGTGCCTTGTCATGTGTGAGGGGGCATGGCCTGGGCTGCTGAGAGCCCGAACGAGCTCTCAGCTCTTCATTTCAGGCAGAGTTGTCTGCCTAATAGGACGTCTTCCCCTTTCTCTCCCTCCAGAGAGGGAGAGGAAGGGAAATACATTTTATTGGGCAGTCGGAGCTGCCTGAAATAACCGTCAAAGTGTTTGCCAGGGCTCTCAGAGGCCCAGGCATGGGAGGGGAGCATGGGAGGGGAGAGTTGGCTCTGGGCTCCTACGGAGCCTGAGCCACGTCCCATGTGCGTGATGTAACACGCACGGGCATATTGGGGCCGCCGAGCAGGGCTGGACGCAGGCCGCCACTTGGCTGGCTCCACTCCTGCAGAGCCTGTTAATGGCTCTGCCACTCACACACCCACACAAATGATACAAGCAATCTCCATAGCCAAGATTGGGGGCGAGAGGACAAACTGGGCCCTCCAGTATCCTACAATACACATACACACACACACAAATTGCACAAGCAGTGTAGAGGAAGCCCTCAGTACAGCAACAGTGCTCCTCTCCCTGGCCTCACATACCTCAAAACTGTATGGTAAACATGACCACCACCTGCCCGGGAATAGTTTAAATGCAGTAGCGGCACAGACAGCCCAAACAATTGGTCTCAGGACTGATGCATATTGCTGGTCACACACTTGATCTGGTCTTTCACTCTGAACAGGGTGGTGTTCCGTGGGTGGGGACTCCTGTGATTTCCCCTTTGTCATGGATGGACCACCATCTGGTTAAGGTTGGACTCACGACCACATCCCATCTCCGCAAGGGTGGAGTGCCCATTAGGATGGTCCATCTGAAAAGGTTACTGGATCCAATAGGATTCCAAGAAGCCTTGGAGGAATTTAATGTTGGCTCTTCTGGTGACCCTGTCAACACTCTGGTGGATAACTGGAATAATCAACTCACCGGGGCAGTGGACATGATTGATCCTAAGCGTCCTCTCCGACCCACTTTGAAATTGGCCCCTTGGTATACAAAAGAACTACGGGTGCTAAAGCGGCGAGGTAGACGACTAGAGCGCAAGTGGAGGAAGACTCGACTCGAATCCAGCTGTCGTAAATCTGTCAGGCTAGCCAGACGGAGCATATAACAGGCAGAGGCAGAAGTAGAATAGCAAAGTCTGATAGGAAGAAATTCTCCAAACCAGGTTCAATCCAAGTCAAATTCAATCAATCCAACAGAGTCCAAATTGCAGTCCATGGGCAAGGTCAACACTGACCAGGGTCCAAACACGGTCAAGGCAATACATGAACACAGCTGATTAGCTCACAGGAAATTGTCGTTGCTATCAGCAGGGTAGCTGTGGTGCAATCATCTTAAATAGGCTGGGCGCCGGTGCTCGCTGTTACTCAAGAGATCCTGAGTCAGCAGCCTGTTGATCTACACATGCGGTTCCTTAACTCTTGCTGTCTTGACGCCTCTCCACAGCTGAGACAGGTCACGCCTCCTCCACAAGAGCTGTCTCACCCGGCTCTAACTCATTTTCAGCTCCCTGTGTGTTGGACCCACTCTACTTTGCAACTTCTGGTCCTTGCCTTCCCTCCCCTGCTGTAACCTCCAGCTCCTCCTCCAGCTCCTCCTCGGAGTCCTCCATCATGCCCATGACACCGACTGATTACATAGAGAGCATTTGAAGATCTATGCTCAGGAGATATGTACGGCAAAGAAGAGATTCTTTTCCTCCTAACCCTAACCCTAACCCCTGCATACTGGGCAAAGAGGCACCTTTTACCATGGTGTTTCTCTTTATTTAGCAGGGGGAGAGTAACTGGCCCTATCCACCTCCAGCACAGTACTTCCAGTGACTGTTCCTGGTGTCTATCTTATGTTTCGTTTTAGAATGTGAGCCCTTTGGGGACAGGGAGCCATCTTATTTATTTGTTATTTCTCTTTGTAAACCGCCCTGAACTATTTTTGGAAGGGCGGTGTAGAAATCAAAATAATAATAATAACAACAACAACAACAACAACAACAATATTTCGCCTCTGCAAGTTCACATCCAGCAGAGTTGTTCAGGGTTGTGAAGGGACTAATGTGCACCCCTTCCCCCTTGAATCAGTACTTAGAACCAACAGTTACATGCTATAACATTTTTAATGAGTTCTTTGTGGGCAAAATCTCTCGTATTCGGGCCGACTTGGATTCAATCTCCACAGTTGTTACAAAGTCTGATGCCAAGGTATCCAGCAGCTCCTCTTATGTGATGACCCTGGATCAGGCACGGCTCGTGAACTCTCCTCCAGGGGGGGTGGCGGGCAGCTTCTTTAAGGTAAATGGAGCCAGTGCTCCGTGCCGCCCAGCAGCCCCCATGGCGGGGAATTGCCTCTGCCATTCACCTGGCCGCTGGCGGGGGCTCCCCTCTGTGGGAGCCAGGTGAGTGGTGGAGGCGATTCCCCGACGCGGGGGCTGCTGGGCGGCACGGAGCACCGGCTCAGTTCACCTTAAAAAAGACACCTGCCACCCCCCACCCCCCGGAGGCGCATTCACAAGCTGTGCCTGATCCAGGGTCAGTTTCAGTTTGTGACTCCTGAGGATGTGGACAAGTTGCTTGGAATGGTGCGGCCTACCACCTGCCCTCTTGATCCTTGTCTGACATGACTTATACTATCTGGCAGGGAGGCTGTTGTAGAGGGCCTGGTAGAGATTATAAATGCTTCTCTGAGGGAGGGCAGGATGCCTCCTTGTCTTAAGGAGGCAATCATTAGACTGCTTCTGAAGAAGCCTGCCTTGGATCCCTCAGAGTTAAATAATTATAGGCCTGTCTCCAAACTTCCATGGTTGGGCAAGGTGAGAGAGAAGGTAGTGGCCTCCCAGCTTCAGGCAGTCTTGGAGGAAACTGATTATCTAGACCCATTTCAAACTGGCTTTCAGGTGGTCTGTGGGGTGGAGACTGCTTTGGTCGGCCTGATGGATTATTTCCAACTGGGAATTGACAGAGGCAGTGTGACTCTGTTGGTCCTTTTGGAATGTGCTCCCTGTTGAAATAAGAGCCTCCCCATCTCTGGCAACTTTTTAAAAGGCACTGAAGATGCATTTACCTGTATTCACTCAGGCTTTTAATTCGATTTATAGTTTTAAATAATTTGAATACTGGATTTTAAATGTTTTTAATTTTTTAAATGATTTTGATTGTTAATTGATTTAATGTTTTAAATGATTTTAATTATAAACCATCCAGAGATGCAAGTTTTGGGTGGTATAGAAATATTTTAAATAAATAAAAATAAAAAAATAAACAAGAGGTGGGACCGGCTCTGTTTTCCTCCTACCTTACTTTTAGCCTAGGTAGCAGATCTGGCCTACTCAGGCTTGGAACTACTGGGTCAGGAAGACTCCCATTGCCCCAGACAACCTTAGACTCCTGTGTTAACCTTCTCCTACTCACACATCTCTGGTCATGAGAACAATCTTATGGTATTCTAGGGAAATGAAGCCAGGTCTTCTAGGGAAATGCAATCACAAGACAAAGAAATCGTTAGCAGGGTGCTCACCTGGATGCCCATCTTCTCTGCCTTAGTTTCTATTTCTATTTTCCAGTTTAGATAGTAGTTAGGCTGTGTGCCTGTGTTAGGGGTGGTTTGGTCTGAGTTCGGACCAAACCACAGGTCTGTGAACCAGTTCGGCTTGTTTGGCAGTTCAGCTTGAATTGATTTCGTGGTTCAAGGGCCAGTGAGGGTGGCACTGGGGGGGGGGGAGAGGCACCTTTAAAAGTAAATAAATTCAGACCAAACCATGGGTCCATGAAATGGTTCAGCTTGTCCAGCGGTTCACCTCAAACCAGTGCAGCAGTTCAAGGGCCAGTGAGGGTGGCACGTGGGGGGGGGGGAGGCAAAACGCCCCTTTAAAATTAAATTAGGAGGTCCTTGCTGGCAGGACCGCCACTCCAGACAGCTTCCAGGTGTGGCAACGCTCCTCCCAGCAACCTGTGTGCTACAGCTCTGGCATGCACCTGGCCTTCTTGCATATGCAGAGGCCAGGTGTGTGCTGGAGCTGTGCAGCCACCATGCAGGATTCTGGAAGGAGTATTGCCACACCCAGAAGCTGCCTGAAGTGGCAGTCCCACTAGTAAGGACTTCCTATTTTACTTTTAAAGTTGCCTCTCACCATGCCCCCTCCCACCGCCCTCACAGGCCCTCAAACTGCTGAACTGGTTCGACCCAAACCACCGAATGACCTGAACCATTTCACAGACCCACAGTTCGGTCAATTCAGACCAAACTGCGAATTTCAGTCCATTCCATTTATAATTACCTATAAAGCACACTTTTTCCTATCTGTCTGAAAGTTGGCATTTCTGCTTCTTGGAGGGATAGTAGAAAGCCTAAAAATCATACCAATTGGATGGAAAATTGAGACATTATAGTCAACAAAAGTGCAGCTGGGTCTCCCACCAAAATCAATAGAATGGGACTAATGAAAATGAATAAAAAAATTTATAAAATGAATGTAATTTTCAATTAGATTCAACTTGAAATGCCAAACGAGCCAAACCGGTTCACAGACCTGGAGTTTGGTCCAAACTTGGATCGAACTTAACATTTTAATGAATTTTAATAATGAAACAAGTTTTTTGTTACACACCATAAGAACATACCACCATCTTTATCACACAGACACATAGACCAAGAAGCCAAGATTGACTGTGACTCCATGCTATATGAACATACAATGGTAAATGTGTTGACTGTCATAAAATGTGTAAATTAACTAATGCAACATGGGTCAATATAGAACCATGCTATATACAGTGGTCCCTCTACTTACGAAATTAATCCGTTCCGAATGCACATTTGTAAGTCGAAAAATTCGTAAGTCGAAAAGCGGTTTCCCATAGGAATGCATTGGGAACGGATTAATGCGTTCCGGAGCCTAGAAAAAAGACCCAGACCCCCAGTAAGGCTTGCAAACTGCACAGGAACATTTCTTTTCAAGAACAAACAGGCAGTAAACAGGCAGGCAAGTCAAGGAAACCGCATGTAAAATTCCTAAGTCGAGGAAACCCCATCTAAAAATTTGTAAGTCGAGGAAACCCCATCTAAAAATTTGTAAGTCGAAAAAACCGCATCTAAAACCGGATCTAAAACTGCCGTTTGTAACTCGAAAAATACTTATGTCGAGTAGTTTGTAAGTCGAGGGACCACTGTATTGATTTTAAAAAGTATGAAGCATACCCTAGTATAGTGGACAAAAGGATCCCTGCTATTTAAAATGATGATGATGATGATGATGATGATGATGATGATGATGACTGATATCCTGACTAAATTACTCAATGTTACTGCTTGGGAATTACTCTAAAAGACTACTAAATCTCAATAGGACTTTTCCTAATAAATTTAATCAGAATATTAACAGCATAGATACTCTAGGCGGTTCACAAAGTATAGTATATCAGACACTGTTGTTACTATTAAATATTTAGATATTGCTTTTCAACAAAAATGTCCTCAACTGAGTTTACATAGGAAAGGTTTAAGAAAATGGTTCCCTGTCCCCAAAGGGCTCACAGTCGCAAATATATGGAATGTGCATCATCTTCTGTTGTTCTGGTGTGGGAAGGAGTCCCACTATGACCACTGAAAGACACCTCTGGACTGTGCTCTAGTTTTGGGGCGGGGGTGTATGAGCTTTGAATCTTCATAGTGGCACCAGTCTAGCAAAAACGAGTTTGCATAATTTTCAGGCCACTAAGGACAACGCATTTGCATTCAAAATATGAAGTCCATAAATAGGATCATATGGAATTAATCTAAAGAAGTGCATGGCTAACTCCTTCCTTATATTAGACATTCTGGTTAGTATAAGCAATAGCAACTGTTCTGCTGTGTGCTTATTAAAGTTTCAGTGTTGCTGACACAACCAAGCAAGCACCCAATAGATCAAGTGCAGAGAGCAACGATAGTCCCAGTATATGGCTGGAAGCTTTCCTTTAGAAAGGAGGAAATATAGGATATGTCTGTGGCTTTGTACTGCCGGTGACCACTACAAACAAGGAGAACAAGTATGTGTGCTCAGCCTAGTCCACAGTGCCCTCTTCAGAGTTTTGTTATCACATAACTCTGTTTTCCCTTTCTTTTCTGTTTTTCTATGTGGCATTAACTTGATGTTATCATCCCACCCATGAAGAGTGCCTATGCCACTAACATACAGCCTTTGTGTGTTTAGCTTTAGAGCCCTTCACAGTTGATGTTTTGAGCTGCCTGCTTCCCTGAGATATTCAAGTGTGCGCCAAAAAACTTGAAGTGGGAATGCAACCAACACGTTTGCACATTCACAAAGGAGCTAATGCTGTCTGGCAGCATTGTCTCCCAGAGGGTAAACATCCAGTGGCAAACCTCCCTACATTTTTATTGGCTTTCCACAGTAATTACGTAAAATGGCAGCTTATTTGACACTTCCTCTTTAGGCCTAGTAAATCCATGTAACTCAGTACTGTACACTGACTGGCAGCAGGTCTCCAAGGTTTCAAGCTGGAGTCTCTCTCAGCCCTACCTGGAGATGCCAGGGACTGAACCTGGGACCTTCTGCAAGCAGAGCAGATGCTCTGCCACTGAACTACAGCCCCATCCCCATGTCAATGTATGAACTGGGAGGATGCAGGATGATACCTGCTGATTCTAGTAAATCCATGTAACTCAGTACTGTACACTGACTGGCAGCAGGTCTCCAAGGTTTCAAGCTGGAGTCTCTCTCAGCCCTACCTGGAGATGCCAGGGACTGAACCTGGGACCTTCTGCAAGCAGAGCAGATGCTCTGCCACTGAACTACAGCCCCATCCCCATGTCAATGTATGAACTGGGAGGATGCAGGATGATACCTGCTGATTCTGCCCCTGACTTCCATGTATGTATTGGTGTTGCCAACTCTCCAGTTCTGGCCTGGCGCCTCAAGAATCAGTATTGATCTCCAGCTGATTACTGGAAGCAATCCTGAAGGTTTTCATGACTGGGTATTGTCAAAAATGAAACAAAAATCTATGGAAATAATTTCAGTCGAGAGATGCCAACACTACTCTTGACCTGATATTCTGAACATAGCCTTCATGTGCTCAAACTGAATACACACAGGTTCTCCCTACATTTTCTGTATCCTAAATCTGAGGAGAGATTGTAGACATCTGGGCTCTTCTAACACTTTGGAACTGAAGTTTGGAAAGCAGGATCAACTGGTGCAATTCCACTCGCCCCACCACCCCGATGTGTTGATACATACTAGATATGTTACATGAACAGGGCTAGTGGGTTGTAATGAAATACAGTGTTGTCAAGGTTTAGTGGTTAACATTTTATTGAATTATTACATAAAATCACAACACTAAGGTTCTCCTCCTATGGGAGGAGAGCTGGTCTTGTGGTAGCAAGCATGAATTGTTTCCTTTGCTAAGCAGGGTCCACCGTGGTTTGCATTTGAATAGGAGACTACATGTGTGAGCACTTTAAGATATTCCTCTTAGGGGATGGGGCCGCTCTGGGAAGAGCATCTGCATGCTTGCATGCAGAAGATTCCAAGTTGTCTCCCTGGCATCTCCAAGATAGGGCTGGGAGAGACTCCTGCCTGCAATCTTGGAGAAGCTGTTGCCAGTCTGTTTAGACAATGAGGCGGGTCTCATGATCACAGAGACCCACCTCCATAGGGTTTGTGTGGAGAGCAGGCTAAGCCCCCTATCCCCGCAGACAAGCAGGGCGGCAGCCCTGGCCATCCAGGTTGGCCGCCCACATGACTGCCAGCTCTGTGACGGAGCCGGCGGAGGCTGGGAGGATCGGGGGCCACGTGGCCCCCAGAAGCTCCTGTATGCCCTGCACAAGGCTCCTGGTCGGTGTGGCTACTCACGATTTAAAAAATGGGTTTGTGGAGCACTCGCTCCACAAACCCAGTTTAATGGGTGGGTTACTTGAGAGGTTACCTGTTCTGGAACCACCAGGCTCACAGCTGAGCCCGGTGGTTCACACGGACTGCAAAAATCGGGCTAGGCTCCCTTAGCCTGATTTTTGCAGTCCGTGTGAATAGCCCCAATATTGAGCTAGATGGACCAATGATCTGACTCAATATTAGACAGTTTCCTATGTTCCTGTGTTTGTGTGTAACACTTTCTGCTTTTCCTCAGTCCAATGGAGGACAACTTTTCTCAACTCTCCCCTATCCAAGTCCAATACTCTAAACCACGACACCCCCACAACAATTTCCTTTCTTAGATGATGCATGCCATGGTACCATATTGCCAATACAGCTGAAGTGCCATAAGTGGTGTGGCACTATGGCAGATATCAGTTTATGAGCTGGCACCCTGACATTCTTTCCCCCATTTTCCAGTGTTGTTCTTCGATATGTGGAGATACATGCAGCGAATGCAGAGATGCAGTGAAGGTAGATATGCAAACAGTGAACACAGTAGAAATCTCCTCACACAGGTAGAGTAGGTGGGTTGCAAAGTACACATGTCTGTGTTGTGTACAGACAGCTGTGAAAGTGCTTCTTAATAACATTAGAAATAATGGCACAGTTTGTTTTCTGGCTCAAGTGGCTGAGAAACTGATGAATGATCCTGCAGGAAATGGTGGCCATGAAGGAGTAAATTCACAATGAATCATGTTCCACACAAACCTGGGGAAAAGGCCATTACAGAGCTGATTTGTGAGCTGATGTTGCCCTTTAATGTGGTTTCCATCAAAGTTTTCATAAAATGCACGGCTCCAGCTCACCTCCATTACTGTGTCCTTGCACATTCTTCTTGAAAGCAACTTTCTTATAATGCTACAGAAGAGGCCTACAGTGATCGTATATTGTAAGCTGAGGTGTGTTATGAACACACATAACAGGTTTATGAATGGGCCATTACATGGTTGGATTGTAACTACCATTTTGCAGATATGTTAAGGCTGACAGTCTTCAAAATTCTTCAAACATATAATGGAGAGGTTTTTTCCCCCTGATTGCACTCTAAAGACATAGGTGCACTCTGAAAACTCACATCCATGCCTGAAAATGCATGTAAGTGAAATTTTGAGAACCAGAGGGTGTGTCATTGAGAAACATCTAGTGGACTCTATTTCTTTTATCTAGGATAATCTCTTACCCTAGAATTCCTTCCAAGATAAGATGTGCAATGTCTGGTAGGTGCTGGTGCTGTGGATGTAGCAGAAGGCCGGCTACAGCTTCCCATACTATGATTTAGTTCGTGGCTGAAATACTGAGTGCATACCATGTGCCTTGTAATAGAATATGCACATATGTGCATGAATTGCTGAAACACAGTTGCACACTGGGCAGCCAGTATTTCCAATTGGAATCCTGTGTGAAACTGTATTTGCACAAGAGCACTCTAGTGCAACTGCACACACGTTCTGTTATAAATTGCAACTACAAGTGTGGGCCATCATATTTTGTGGCACCCATCTTACATCTGGGGCACTGTGGGGAAAACAAAATGGTGACCACCGAGAAAGGACATTTGTCCCCCACTATCCATTTAAAGTAGGGAAACGTTTTTAAAATAAAATAATAATAATTATTATTATTATTATTTCTTGTTTGCACAGTCAGACAGGTGTTATTGACTGGTTTGTTTTATCCAGACATCGAGTCCTTCCCAAGGACCTGGGATGCCAGAATTTTATTGTCAATGGCTATAGATATCGTCGCAGAATATAGGCTGTTCCCAGTAAAGCTGCTTTTTGTAGTTGGCTGATGGTGATTTCTGTGGCCCCTATGGTGTTGAGGTGCTCTTCAAGGTCTTTTGGAATTGCACCTAGGGCGCCAGTTACCACTGGGATTATTTTGGTCTTCTTCTGCCACAGCCTTTCAATTTCAATTTGTAGATCTTTGTATTTGGTGATTTTTTCTATTTCTTTTTCTTCTATTCTGCTATCCCCTGGTATTGCTATGTCGATTATTTTGACTTGTTTTTCTTTCTTCTCGACCACAGTGATATCTGATGTATTGTGTGGCAGATGCTTGTCTGTTTGTAGTCAGAAGTCCCATAATATTTTCACATCTTCATTTTCTTCAACTTTTTCAATTTTATGGTCCCACCAATGTTTGGCTACAGGTAGCTTGTATTTTTTGCAGATGTTCCAGTGTATCATCCCTGCTACCTTGTCATACCTTTGTTTGTAGTCAGTCTGTGCGATCGTCTTACAACAGCTGATCAGGTGGTCCACTGTTTCATCTGCTTCTTTACAAAGGCAGCACTTGCTGTTTGTTGTGGATTTTTCTACTTTTGCTCTTATTGCATTTATTCTTCGTGCCTGTTCTTGTGCAGCCAGTATTAAACCCTCTGTTTCTTTCTTCAAGTTGCCATTCTTAAGCCATTGCCAGGTCTTGGTGATATCTGATTTTCCACTTATACTGTGTAAATATTGACCATGCAGGGGCTTATTTCTCCACTTTTTTGCTCGGTTCTTGACTTGTTCTTTCTTGTAGGCCTGTTTTGTTTCATTGGTGTTGAATAGTTTCGCATTCCTGACCATTTGGAGTGCATCTTCTTCACTGTTCCTTATATATTCTTCAAGGCCTCTTTTCTCCTCCTCTACTTTTTGATGGACTTGCAGCATTCCTCTTCCACCTGAGCTGTGAGGGAGGTATAGCCTATCTACATCACTGCGGGGGTGCAGAGCATGATTGATGGTCATGATTTTCCTGGTCTTACGATCCAGCGTCTCTAGCTCTGCCTGGGTCCAGTCTATTATTCCTGCAGTGTATCTAATAACAGGTATAGCCCAGGTGTTTATGTCTTGTATGGTGTTCCCGCCATTGAGTTTGGACTTGAGGATTTTTCTGACTCTCCTGATGTATTCACTTCCAATTTTTCTTTTAACTTCAGTGTGTGCGATATTATCAGCCTGGAGAATGCCCAAGTATTTGTAAGGTTCTTTCTCTTCCAGGTTCTTGATCTTGCTTCAACTGGGCAGTTCTATTCCTTCTGTTTTTGTTATTTTCCCTCTGTTCATTATTAATGCAGCACACTTGTCTAGTCCAAACTCCATTGCTATATCGCTACTGAATATACGGACAGTGTTTAGCAGTGATTCGATTTCTGACTGGGACTTTCCATACAACTTCAGATCGTCCATGTACAGCAGATGGTTGATTTTACTTGATGTTTTAGATGTTTGGTATCCGAGGCTTGTTTTGTTTATTATTTGTGAAAGTGGAGTCATGGCGATTACAAACAACATAGGGGATCGTGAGTCCCCTTGGAAAATGCCTCTTCTAATGCTAACCTGTCCAAGTGCCTCGCCATTGATTGTTAACTGTGTACTCCACATGCTCATTGCTTTTTAAAATAAATATCTGAATGTTTTTGCTGACACCAGTTGTTTCTAAACATTTTAGTATCCATGTGTGAGGCAATGAATCGAAGGCTTTCTTGTAGTCAAGCCATGCAACACTTAGATTTGTTTTTCTTCACTTGCAGTTTTCTAAAATCATTTTGTCAATCAGCAGCTGGTCTTTTGTGCCTCTGGTGTTCGGGCAATTTCCTTTCTGTTCAACTGGAAGCTGTTTGTTAGTTAATAAGTGTTGCATCACTTCATCTGCTATTATTCCAGTTAATAATTTGAACATGGTTGGCAGGCAAGTTATCGGTCTATAATTACTTGGAACTGCACCTTTTGCTGGGTCTTTCATAATGAGATGAGTTTTCCCAGTTGTTAACCATTGTTCAATATCACCGCCTTTCATAATGTGATTGAACTGTTTTGATAGTTGTTTATGAAGGCTTGTTAGGTGTTTAAGCCAAAAGCCATGCAGTTCATCATCGACTGGCGCAGTCCAATTTTTAATTTATTAATAATAATAATAATAATAATAATAACAATAATAAATATTATTATTATTATTATTATTATTATTATTATTATTATTATTATTATTAAAAACCTGTGGTGGGTTTTTTATTCTATTGCTGCTATGGTACAAGACTTCCCCTTAATGAAAACAAATGCAAGTGAAACAAATGGATAATAAAATAAATGAAAACACGGGTCTGTCCAGACTGCAATACATTTTGGGCTTTCCTGCAAGTTGCCAGTGCAGTCTGATCAGCTGTACACACAGACCCACAGACTTTTACTTTCTTTCCTTCCATGTTCTTATTCTCTGACTGCACATCAGACAGGGAACTCATGTGACCTTGACAGTGCATCCTGCCATTCACTGCAATGTAATCTTGCATTGACTGATTAACATGCAGTCACCAGAAAAGTAGGATAGTTAAAAATCACCTATCCTAGGAGGAGAACTGGTCTGGTTGTAGCAAGCATCCCCTTTGCTAAGCAGGGTCCACCCTGGCTTGTATTTGAATGGGAGACTATATGTGTGGGCACTGTAAGATATGCCCTTCAGGGGATGGAGCCGCTCTAGGAAGAGCATCTGCATGTAGAAGGTCCCAAGTTCCCTCCCCGGCATCTCCAAGATGGGGCTGAGAGAGACTCCTGCCTGCAACCTTGGAGAAGCTGCTGCTAGTCTGTGTAGACTATACTGAGCTGAAAATGCCCTATGTTCCTATGTAATTAAAGCAAAGCTGGCCAGCAGGTGGTGTTGCTCAAATTGCAAAAGCTCCCTGCTTGATATGCAGCCAGAGAATAAGAAGACGGCAGAAAGGAGAGAGGAAGCCTGAATGTGTGTGTGTACACCCAGCCAGATCGCTTGGGCAAACCTGCAATTTATTGTAGTCTAGAGAGGTTCCAAATGGAGTAACAAACTTAAAAAGAAACTTGCCACCCCTACTGTTGGGCACTATTGGAAACAGAATGTCAGACAAGATTGATCTTAGTTTGATCCGGCAAGACAGTTTTTGTGTTTAAGAAAGTGCTCCTAAATTGCCTCACTGAGGTCCCACTGGAATCTATAGAATGATTTCCCTGCTTCTCTGAAGAAAACAGTTTATGGATTTCCTCCTGGGTCATGTGTGGTGCCTCCAGTTACTGGAGTGTCTCTCTCATTCAAGAGAGAAGAGGCATCGTGGCCATTCCTGTATCAAGTTCAGCAATATAAAATCTGGAATCCGCAGGGAGGGGTCTTGTATTCCTTATTTACAGTAATTCATTTCTCCTTTGCTAAAGTTATTTACTTTGGAGCATTTATAATTTATACCCCAAATATTGCTTTCTTATATTAAGGGAAGCAAAAGAAATGCAAAATGCATACTTAAAAGCCCGTTGCTAGCAAAGCCAGGCTATAATTGTTCGCAGATGCCAAATCAGAAAAATAATAAAATTGCAACACACACTGTGGCTTATGCGTGAGTTTAAGGAAGCAGGACTGACACTATAAACCTATATTATGGAATGTAGCCATTATTTGGCTTTAGTGCATTCACTCTTTGGCTAAGATTTATCAGAGAAGGTCTCCCTGGGCCTTTTCTGATTAGATCCAAAAGGAAAATTAATCTCGACCACAAGAAGTGGTAGACAGCCCAAGGATAAATGCATTCTAAATGCACTGAAGCATATGTATCTTAGTCTGAAATTTTGGAAAGCGCAAGATGTACTGATAATAGAATGTTGTTTGGATGCCTCTCTTGTTCACATAAAGGAACAGTCCACTTTCCAAAAAAATTGTTAGTAACAAGTTGTTACAACTTTTTGGAAAGTAGACTGTTCCTTTATGGGAATTTTCCAGAATGGCAGCAAATACTAGGGGTGTGCACGGTACCGTCTGGCCCAGTTCGGTTTGAGGCTCAGCCGGCCTCGAACAGAATCAGGCCAGTTCGGTCCAGGCCCCCATCAACAGCCCCCCCCCCCGGTCAGGTCCCGGACTGGTCCGCGAACTTTTAAAAAAAAATTTAAGTCAAGGAAGTATCTGTAGCCCCTTCGAGGGGCTTGCTGAATCCATGGGGGGGGGGTCCGTACAGGTTCCCTCTCCCCCCGGCGGCCTTCCTCATCACCACCGTGGCTGGGTAAGTGAAGTAGTTTCAGCCCTTTCGGGCCTCCATAAGAGCGAGGGGCCACCATTTTGGTGGCTGCCACGCATGCACAAATGCCCTCTGCAAGGCCGTGCCCCCTCCCCCCATGGCTTCAGCAAGCTCCCTAAGGGGCTACAGGTACTTCCTTGACTTTAAATGTTTTAAATTTTAAAAAAGTTCATGGACCTGCCGGACTGGACCCGGCGGTCCGGTTCCAGTCTGACGGAACCAGGGGTGGTGGTGGTTCGGTTCAACCATGAACCCACGAACCCCCGTACTGAACTGCCGGACCGATCCGCACATCCCTAGCAAACACCAACAGGATGGTTCCTGTTCAGTCACACACAAGATTCACACACTCTTCATCACATCCCAAGGAAGCCACTCCAGTGCCACTGCGTGTATGTGGAGGTAGCCTGTTTCTCCACCAAAAGCAAATGGCTTTGCTCCAAAGGACTATTCTCCCCCTGTGAAGTAATAAAGTAGGAGGGAACATGGACTTCTTGGCATACTCTTGCAAACTCTGCAGCAACAGAGTTTAATATGGAATCCGTGTGTGAAACAGGAAGCGCTTAGTTGCATGTGTGTCCTTATGCAATGGACACATCCTCCCAGTCCTATGTACCATTGCAACTCAGTGCAAGCTACAATCCCTACAATTCTTTTGGGAAACCTTCAAAAAAAATTATTGTTACATTTATATCCCACTCTTCCTCCAAGGGGCCCAGAGCGGTGTCCATTGTTTATCCTCACAGTAACCCTGTGAGGTCAGTTAGGCTGAGAGAGAAATCACTGGCTCAGAGTCACCCAGTGAGTTTCATGGCTGAATGGGGATTCGAAGTCAGGTCTCCCCGGTCCTAGTCCAGCACTCTGACCACTACACCACATTGGCTCCTGACAGTTAAATGGGTATAAACTCAATCCACACTTGTAGTGCAGAAATGCCCTGATGAGATCTTAAATGCCAGCAGCCATAGCGATCTGTTGGACTCATTGCATCAAAGAAGGTCAAAGCGGGAACCGGTCCTGTGCCACTAAGGTCTAAGGTCATCTAAGGGTTACAATAGCCACCATTCTGCTCAATCTCAGGATAGGCCCAAGACGCTTTTGCCATTCCTTTTGCCTTCTCCGCTGCTGCCCCAAGGCTTTGGAGTGCGCTCCCTAGTGAAATAAGAGCCTCCCCATTTCTGACAGCTTTTAAAAAGTCTTTAAAAACACATTTCTTCACCCAGGCTTTTAATTAATGTTGTTTTAATGGTTTTAATGGTTTTAATGCTGTTTTAAAATATTATTTTAAAAATGTTACATTGTTGTAATCTGTGTGGTTCCCCCCCCCCCCATTTTTGTCTTAACGAATGTTTTTATTCTGTTGTAAACCGCCCAGAGACGTAAGTTTGGGGCAGGGTAGAAATGTTTTAATGAATAAATAAATAAATAAATAAATTCCTTTTGAGGCATCACTGTCCCTTTGGAGTAGGTGTTTATGATAAATTTACAGTATAACCTTTAGTCTCAGAAGAACATGTTGCAGAACTCTTAGGTCACTGAAGATGTTCCCTTTACCTCTGTAGGTACAAAGGTGACCCAGTTTGTGGGATAACGTTGCGTCTCAATGAGGGGAGAAGTTCTGGAGAAAGTATGGTTGGGATTTTGTTTTGGGTAGGTAGGTAGGTAGGTAGGTAGGTAGGTAGGTAGGTAGGTAGGTAATTTCCTCTTCAAATTATGGTGGGGGTTAATTGGATTAGGATAGATTTACATGGACATTTGGATTAAGGCCTAACCAACCTCTTTTCTGAGAGAGAGTCAAAGTAACAAACTGGGCAGGGTGTGTGTGTGTGTGTGTGTGTGTGTGTGTGTGTGTGTGTGTGAAATAAGGAATAACAATTGGTTGTTAAATGTGGGGATTCTGTAATAGAATCTCCATTCCTTGCAATATATAATGAAGAGGCATTTTATCTGATTCCTTAAGAACTGAAAGAACATTGTATAATGGAAATGAGCTCAGCCGAAAGATTGCAGTTATTATGCAAGATAAAAAAATTCCCAAGAAATCTGTTTAAATGTTAATAAATTGAAGAGAGGGCTGACAGAGGAGCACTAAATGTTACAATGCAATGTTACCAGCTATGCAAAACTACAGTCTGTGTGGCTGCCCCCAGTACACATTATTGATTTTTAAATTACATTGTCCTGTTATTACTTTTTTCCAAATCTGTCACTGTAAGGACTGACACAAAATCTAATCAAAGGGTAAGGAAACCATCCATTTGATCTAGTTATTCAGATAGCTGGCAACCAGCATCAGCAGCCTCCGATCATGCTTATGAAGTAATGAGATCAAGTGGTGGATTGTATATTGGAAGCAATATGTAGCTGAATATAACACCTGTTTAGGGATATAATAAAGACCCAAAGAGGAAAGAAACAAAATGATTGGAAGTCATTTATAGCACGAGCTTATGCTCAGGTTATGCCAGCTAGATGAGAACAGGAGCCTTATTAAATTCCTTTGCTGGCATAGTGGATTTACATCAGTGCAGCAATAGAGAGTTGTACTGGTGGGTTTTCTGTTCCAGACTGCAGGCCACGGAGGTGCATTGTCCAAGCATGTCACAAGCCCTGGTTAGATCACAGACAGCTCACTGTGGAGCTGGTTACATGTCAGGTTGGATACACGGTAAACCAAGAAGCAAAGAGCTTGGAATGTTGCTCCAGCCATGGTCTGGAGCCAACCAAAAGCTAACGTAGCTCCCCAGTAGGGTGGATGTGTCAGGCTCAGAGGGAAACTGCTTGGGCTTAAAGGGACTGGGTGCTATGGTGCTGGCTCCCACCAAACTGGGAAGCCTTCTGCTACCCTGGTCATGGCAGAAGGGGTGCCCTCCCATGGTCCAGATGATTTGGGGATGAGTCAGAGAGCATTGGGCCAGGGCTATTTCTCAGGCAAAGAAGATGGAGATGTTGTTGGTTGTGGCAGGGTGGTGGTGGTGGTGGTGGTGTGGGGAGCTATCTTTCCATGGGAGTCTTTGGTTGTTTCAAGGGCTCTCTCCTGGGTTGGTACCTGAACCCAGCCATCCCTGTTTTCCATGTGAAGGCAGGAGTATTGAGTCCTGATAGTGGTGTAGGGAGGCCAGTGGCATCCCCAGGTCAGCCCACCACCAGTGCCCCCCCTAGCCACACCTCCTTTATGTGACAACGGGCCCATGCACCCCATTCTCAAGCAAATCCTGGCCAGTGCCGCATATGTAGCACAGCCTGGAGCTTTAAAAGGCAGGGAGACTGTTGTGAATGGTCATAACTCATCATAACCAGAGGTACCAACTCAGAAGCATGGTGAAATATAGGCCTGTGTCTGATTTATTTTATATTAAGAGTTCAATTCAATGTCTGAACTGGAGGTGAATCTCATGACTGCCTGGTCAATGATTTGTAGAGGCAGGAGGAATATAGCATTGTGTTGCTAAAATGGATATGCAAGAAACAAAGGCTTTGGCCTGAGCTTTCATATGCTAAAAATGTGACTCATTATGTCTGTGGAAGGGTTTGCCCGACCTGTTGAGTTCCTCCTTCCATTGTCAGTGATGGCCCTGCAATGCCCAAGTGATTAGCACAATTGCTGTCAATAGAAATTCAATATAGTCAAATGGATACTGAGAAAATACTTGTGGGCTTAAGTATTTTCTCACTGATGATTCTGTCCTAGCCAAAATGTATTGAATGTCCCACACATGTAAATATTATCTTGTTTTCAATTACAAGAAAAACACTGGATAAAGGTACATATGTAATTGCTGTCTCACACAGAATATCCTGAATCCCCTTACTAATTCTTGACTTCTTAACACCTTCTGGGGGCCAGACTGCCAAGATGTAATTTGCAGCATCTTAGATGCAGATTTGCTGTGGGCAATGTCCCCCTCCCTCCCTTCCTGAGCACGCAGTTTAACATAGATGAGAGTCAGAGATCTCTCTGGACTGGAAAATATCCTGAATAATTAAGACTTTGTTCAGAAGGTAGCAGCACGTTATCACCTTTTGGACATCCAGGAAAAGAGGAGATCTTGAATAGATTCTATTCAAGGATCAAAGAGAAAATCACTATAAGAATGAGGCTTTTTGAGACAGAGAGTTAGCATTTTGTGCCTACAACAAGATCTGCTCACACGCTTTCCCAGAGTTGCTGCCCAGCCGTGGGGCTAAGTAGGAACTCTGCCCATGCTCAGAGGCTGTGACTTCCACTGCGCAGTGAGAAGTCCAGGCTCCCCAGCCATGGAGCTCTGAGCTATGATCTGAAGCAACTGCACAACTCCTGTCTCCACCAGCGCCTCACTACTTCCACTGAAGTGATTCTTCTCTCTCCAGCCTCGGATCCGGGGTAAATATACTGCTTGGAATCCCCTCATCCCTTCCTCTTTCCCTGCTCCCTTCTCCTCCCCCTTTCCCCCCACTAGTCACCCCAAAACCATGCCAGCCAGCCTCTCTCAAACCCACCCACCCCCTCTTTTCTGCCTGTATCTGAAATGTATTAGAATCTAGGAAGATTTAAATGCCCACACATATGTAGTTAGGCACACGGGTGAATATTGGTGCTGGTTAGGAAATACTGTTGCTGATATTAGTAGAGTATTCTGCTTTCTGCTTTGCTAGATTATGTTGTTAGTTTTTTATACTCAATAAAGTCCATTGAACCTCTTTGAGGACTGGTTCGACCTCCTTCCTTCTTTGCAATCCAGATCACACATGGTCACTAATATAAAAGAACAAGGTCACGTTGGTGACATTATGGTCCAGACCTATTTTATATACTGGCTAATGAGCATGTTTAGTATATAGATCAGGCCTGGTCTGTAACAAGACGCATTCCCAGCCACGCTGGGAAGCTAGCGCTGGCTAAGTTTCTGAAAAACAGAGCTGTGTGGCTCCTACTCCCAAGTGACAGTGATGCCTCAAAAGGAATGGCAAAAGCGTCTTTGGCCTATCCTGAGAGTGAGCAGAATGGTGGCTATTGTAACCCTTAGATGACCTTAGACCTTAGTGGCACAGGACCAGTTCCAGCTTTGACCTTCTTTGATGGAATGAGTCCAACAGATCGCTATGGCTGCTGGCATTTAAGATCTCATCAGGGCATTTAAGATGTCATCAGTGTGGATTGAGTTTATACCCATTTGTGGTGTAGTGGTCAGAGTGCTGGACTAGGACCGGGGAGACCCATGTTCAGTCCCCATTCAGCCATGATACTAGCTGGGTGACTCTGGGCCAGTCACTTCTCTCTCAGCCTAACCGAGCTCACAAGGTTGCTGTGAGGATAAACATAACCATGTACACCACTCTGGGCTCCTTGGAGGAAGGTAAAGTGAAGTGAAGTGAATTGAAGTGAAGTGAAGTGAAGTGAAGTGTGCTGTCAAGTCGATTTTGACTCCTGCTGCTCACAGAGTCCTGTGGTTGCCCTTGGTAGAATACAGGAAGGGTTTACCATTGCCTCCTCTTTCAGCATCTTCCTATATCACTGCTGCTCAATATAGTACCAGCAGGGATTTGAACTGGCAACCTTCTGCTTGTTAGTCAATCATTTCGCCACTGCACAGAAGAGTGGGATATAAATGTAACAATAATTCTTTTTTAAAAGGTTTCCCAAAAGAATCCTAGGGATTGCCGCTTGCTGAGAGCTTACGAGAATCCTTTGTAAGATTATGTCATATCTTGCTCAGAACCATTTATTTACTTTCTGTATTTATAAGCCACTCAAAAGACTTCAAAGCAGCATGCAAGTTAGATGAAGACAACTATAGCTCCTAAAGTTCCCAGAAGAGAGGGAATGCTTGTTTAACCAGTTTGTTCGTAATGCACATGCCTTGGTGGCAGTGTTCTCTGAAACAGGGATTCCCAGCAGGGGTGTGTCCGAACCGGTCCGGAGGCCATTCTAAAGGCCTCCGAACTGTCCGGACCGGTTCGGACCTGGCTGGTTCAGGTCCGGGTAGGGGGTCTTTCTTTAAGGGTGGGGAGGGCTTACTTACCCCTCCCACCTCTTTGCTCCCTCCAGCGCCCATATTTTACCAAGTAATTGGGGCGCTGGAAACCAGCCTCCCCCACCGCCCTCCCCCCACGAGCAGATTAGGGCCAAAGCTACTACTGCCGCCGTCGCCCGCCCTCCCTCCCTCCCAGCCGCCCGCCCGAGTCCTCACCAGATGTTGTTTTAAAAAAAGAGAGGAGCTCGCGAACAGAGCTCCTCTCTCTGCAAAGTCCCGGACGCTACTGAGGCTTTGTGCGCGCGCCGCAAAGGACGCCTGGGAGTTCCGCCGGAGGCCCGGTCTACCCGCCAGGACAAGTCTGGATAGACTGGGCCTCCGTCCCGGCAGGTAGACCGGGCCTCCAGCGGAACTCCCAGGCGTCCTTTGCGGCGCGCGCGCAAAGCCTCAGTAGTGTCCGGCACTTTGCAGAGCAAGGAGCTCTGTTCGCGAGCTCCTCTCTTTTTTAAAAACAACATCTGGTGAGGACTCGGGCGGGCGGCTGGGAGGGAGGGAGGGTGGGCGACGGCGACAGTAGTAGCTTTGGCCCTAATCTGCTCACGGGGGGGCGGTGGGGGCGGCTGGTTTCCAGCGCCCCAATTACTCGGTAAAATACGGGCGCTGGAGGGGGCAAAGAGGCGGGAGGGATAAGTAAGCCCTCCCCGCCCTTAAAGAAAGGCCCCCCTTCGGTGCCGGTCCGGACTGCTCCGGACCAGGCACATCCCTAATTCCCAGGTGTTGTTGACTACAACTCCCACAATCCCCAGTCAAAGATAATTGAGGCTGTGGATGATGGGATTTGTAGTCAACAACATCTGGGAATCCCTTGTACAGGAAACACAGCTTGTCACCCAGTTCTTTGCATTGGGTTGCAATGGTACATAGGACTGGGAGGGTGTGCCCATTGCGTAAGGTCACACATGCAGTGAAGCACTTCCTGTTTAACCTACAGATTCCATATTAAACTCTGTTGCTGCAGGGTTTGCAGAAGTATGCCAAGAAGTCCGTGTTCCCTCCCTGCTACTTCGTTACTTCACAGGGGGAGAATAGTCCTTTGGAGCAAAGCCATTTGCTTTTGGTGGAGAAACAGGCTACCTCCGCATACACACAGTGGCACTGGAGTGGCTTCCTTGGGATGTGATGAAGAGTGTGTGAATCTTATGTGTGACTGAACAGGAACAATCCTGTTGATGTTTGCTCTTTGTGTAGTTGGATGATACTTAACTTGCAGTGCTCCAGTGGGGGGTGGGGGCCTCCAAACGCCTTTTGGTTGAGGCTCCAAAATTACCTAGGTGCACCTCTGCCCAGACGTTGAATTCAATTTCCATCATCCCCATCTGCAATGGCATTTGGCTTCGGATTATGGGAGCTGTAGTCAACCATGTCTGAGAATCTGCAACGTGTTCCCAGTGTTCCAGGGAACACTGGTCCTGAGCCATGGCACTGGGACACCTTCAGCTCAAGAGCAGGTGTAGGTGGTGCCAGAGGAGTGGCAGGCGAGGAGTGGAGCTAACTCTATGCCCAGTCAGAAATCAATCCCACTTCTATTAACATCATACTCTGTCTGCAAACCAAGTGGTATAATTAAATATACCCTCATAAGAGTCAGTGGAAGACACCAGACTACTGGTGCTACCTATTCCCACACTGTCGTCAGCCATATCAGCAGGGCCAGTGCTACCATTAGGCCAACTAGGCCGCCACCTAGGGCGCAGACCTCAGAGGGGTGTAGAGTGTCAAAGTGTTAAGAGTGTGAGAAAAGAGTGTGAGAAAAGAGTGTGAGTAGAAATATGAGGAAAGAACCAGTTCATTGTTTTCAACACTAACAATACTGTTAAACATAATTCAATTTGTATCACAATGATACAAATTTTTTTGAGGGAGGGCGTGCAAGTGCTTAGCCTTGCCTAGGGTGCAAAATAGTCTGACACTGGCACTGGCCCTGCCTATCAGAGAATACAATTCTAACTCAGTAACCAATCACAGCACAACACTGGCAGTATACAAGCCACAGCAATGGCAACCTATCACAGGCCATGTCTTGGAAGAAATGCAGGGCATGAACATAAGTAATTCCCCCCTGCCCCAAATCATTTTAAACATATGTTATATAGCAGGGGAAAGGGAGAGTGGGCTCCCAGATTTGCTCCTTCTTGTGGAAGATGATTAATGCAACCCATTGTCTTCCTGAAGGTGGGCATTTGCTGTCATCCAAAGTGCAGATAAAAGGGGGCTTCCTTAAACAACCATTCATTCTACAACCCCATGCTCCTGAAAAGCAAGACATAGGGGCTATTCTGACGATCAGCAAAAATCACCTCCGCTAGCCCGATTTTTGCTGATCGTCAGAATCACTGGACTCGCAGCTGAGCCCGGTGGTTCTGGAGCAGCTAACCTGCTCTGGACCCCCTGGTAAAATTTGAACAGCACCTTGCTGATAGCACAGGGACTGCGATATCGATACACAGGCAATACAGAAGCACACTTAACTGACACATAGTGACACCATTGTAGTGTCCAATCTGGAAAGTGCCCTGGAAGTAAGTAGTTTAGCTAGATGCACCAGGGAATTGAATTTTGTTCAAGGGCTCGAATATGACTGCATGGTTCTTGTAGGGGAGGTTTTTAGTTGAATGAAAATAGCGATAGTTGATGCCACTGTAATTTCTGTTTTTATCCAATCTATTATATTAATTCTCATAGACGTGCCTCTGTGGGGAAGCATCCCGGCAACCCAGCAGATTGGCTGGGGGGTGGAAGCACCGGATTGGCTGGTTGGCCGCGTAGGGAAGTGGCCGTTTGGGGAGGAAAAGGAAGGAAGGAAAGTGGGCAAGTGGAGAGGAGAACTGAACGGACTGGGGCAGAAGGGAGGGGAGAGAAAGCGGGGGAGCCTGGCTGGGCAGAGACAAACAGTTGGACGCTTCAGAAGATGCTCTCTAGAGGGAGGGCTGCAGGATGGAGCTGGCTGAACGCTTGGCGGCCCGACACCAAGGACTGGAGGAAGGAGGATGCGGCAACGGCCAGCAGGGAAAACACAAGCAGGCTAAAAAGCAGAGGCGGGTGGGGGGGGGCATGAATGAGAGAGAGAGAGAAAGAGAGAGAGAGAGGTGGAAACGGAGAAGGGAGCAAGCTGGGGCAGAAGGATGGGGGGGAGGGGACTGAGGCAGAAGGCTTGGGGGGAGGGGAGTAGGAGAACTGGCCGGCCGAAGCTGGAGGGCCTGGCCTGGCGACCGGTGGTGGCCGCAGACTCTAGTAATTGAGAGAGGCAGGTGGCAGGGGAGACAGAGCGAGCGAGAGAGGCTGGGGGGATAGACAGATCGAGCGAGAGAGGCGTGGGGGGAGAGAGCGCACGAGTGAGAGAGGTGCGGGGAGAGAGAGAGCGCAAGCAGGAGGGAAGCGGGGGAGAGAGCGCGAGCAAGAGAGGCGCGGGGGAGAGAGCGAGAGAGAGAGAGGCGTGGGGGAGAGAGTGCGAGTGAGAGAGGCACGGGGGAGAGCGTGAGAGAGAGAGAGGCGTGGGGGAGAGCGTGAGCGAGAGAGGCACGGGGGGAGAAAGCGCACTCTCCCCCCGTGCCTCTCTCACTCTCGCGATCTACCCCCACACCACTCTCACTCACGCGCTCTCCCCAGTGACTCTCTCGCTCGCGCGCTCTCCCCCACGCCACTCTCGCACGCGTGCTCTAACCCCCGTGCCTCTCTCGCTCGCGTACTCTCCCTGCGCCTCTCTCGCTCGCGCGCTCTCCCCCCGCCTCTCTCGCTCGCGCGCTCTCCCTCGTGCCTCTCTGGCTCGCACGCACTTCCCCCGCGCCTCTCTCGCTCCAGCGCTCTCCCCCCGCATCTCTCGCTCACGCGCTCTCCCTCGTGCCTCTCTGGCTCGCACGCACTTCCCCCGCGCCTCTCTCGCTCCAGCGCTCTCCCCGCGCCGCTCTCACTCTCTCCGCCGCACCTCTCTCTCTCACGCACTCTCCCCGAGGGTTAGGGTTAGGGTTAGGGTTAGGGGTAGGGGTAGAGCGAGCGAGAGAGGCGGTGGAGGGAGAAATGAGCAAGAGAGGCAGTGTTGGGGGGACAAAGCAAGTGAGAGAGCAATGGGAGGACCAGCCAAACAACACCCTCGCTCATACTCTCTCCCACCGTGCCTCTCTCACCTGCGCTCTCTCCCCCTGCGCTTCTCTCAATATTGCTGCTGCTACTCCGCGTGCAGCTCTCGTTCTTGCTGTCGCTCCCCCGCGCAGCTCTCTCGCTTGCGCTGCCGCTCCCCCACGTGCCTCTCTTGCTCTCGTGCTCTCCCGCTAAGCCTCTCTCGCTCGCGTGCTCTCCCCGCGCCTCTCTTGCTCGCGCAATCTCCCCCCATGCCTTTCTCGCTCACGCTCTCTCCCCACGACTCTCTCGCTCGCGTGCTCTCCCCGTGCCTCTCTCACTCTCGCTCACTAACCTGCGCCTCTCTCGCTTGCGCTCTCTCCCCCAGCGCCTCTCTTGCTCGTGCTCTCTATCCCCGCACCTCTCTCACTTGCGCTCCCTCCCCCCCCGTGCCT